>NW_025335909.1:8721447-8751029 GCF_004798865.1 Varanus komodoensis
CTCGGAGGAAGCGCGGGCGCGCAAGCCCTCTGCGGGCCGCGGGGGGCGAGCAGGACCGCGGGGAGCTCCCGGCGGGGCCCGCTGGCTGGGACCCCGCGCCGCGCCGGCTCGGCGACGCTGCCCCCGCGGGGCGGCTGCCTCCCGCCCGCCTCCCTCTGCAACGCACCGGGGTGCGAAGCGCGGCTCCTTTGCACGGGCCCTTCCCCTCCGCGGCCCTCGCGGCTCCTGCCATGGCGCGGAGGCGGCAAGGGCCCCTTTCTCACAAGCTCCTGCCAGCAGGGGAGCAAACGGAAGGTCAGGGTCGGGAGTGAATCGATACCAGGCACTGTGGCAGCAGGTGCTGCCCTTCTCCGCAGCTGGTATGTTGAACGCGTTTACGCAGTTAGCAGTAGAGGACTGCGAAAACTGTCATCAAGCTTGTTGACAGGCATGACTTGAACATACACAATTTCAGTGCAGCTTGCTGAAGAAAGTTGTGGGATAGTGGAAACTATCAGTGAGAATTGGGTGGAAGTTTCCCAAGACCTGTTTCTTATGTGCAGCATATCTGAGAGAGGCAGTTTCATGTGGTCCTGTATCCATTGTGGAGATTGGCAGTAGAGTCCCGCAGAGAGCTTCAGCTGTGGGACGAGGGGGGTGGGTATACAAATTAAATACATACTTCCATTAGGAGATGGTCTATGTTTTAATTATGATCATTTCTGTATACAGTATTGGGTTTTGCATTATATTGTGAGGGATTTCCTCATTATTTTTAACCTACTTTAAATATAGGTGAAATACTGCATATTCTCCTCCCATTTTTTGGGTCTCTTGTTAGACTGAAAGCCCCCTGGGCCAGGGACCTTTCCCTTTAAAGTGCGATGGATGTACATGGTTCATACCTTAAATGGAAGAATTCAGATATATATATATATATGCATATAATAAATGAATCTAATACTTTATTGGTCATCCCCTTGATCCATGAAATTTGTAGCATCTTGAGATAAATCCACATTTCAAATTCTTCTATCCCATGCCATACAGTAAAAATGAAAATACATAAAAATACATTGCACATTCTCAAGCCTCGTTTTAAGTTCTTGTGTCGGATTGCATTTTTCATCTTTTACAAAGCTACTCCAGGCCTTCCTTAGCTTTGATTGCATTAGAAAGGCAAATCAAGAATGTTTATTTCCCCCTTTTCCTTCTTCATAAGACACGGGGACTTCCCCCCTCTTTTCGGACGGAGCAAAATGCACCTCGTCTCATCGTAAGGAAAAGAAAACCTTTTGCGGGACTGTTTCCCCCAACCTCTCCAACGGGAACGATCGGCTGAGGGCAGCGGGGGCCGGCCGGCCGTCACTGAGCGCCGGACCTATTAGCCACCAGCGACGGAGGGGGCCGCCGGTTGGCGGCGGCGGCGCAGCCACTAAAGGTGTCCGGGTCGGCCGCTTCCGGTCCACCTGCTCTTTCTTCCCCGCGGGCCCCGCAACTTCGGTCCTGCCCGGCTGCAGCGACTGCGGGAGGTCGGGCGAGGCGGCTTCGTGGAATGCTGTTGAGCCGCCGCCGCGGGGAGGAGGCGGACCAGGCGGCGGTCAGGCGGCTCCTGCGGGCCGGCAGTGGGGCCAGGTCAGCCTGCTGGCGCGCCGTAGCATTTGGGTGGGTGCTAGTCCTCATGGAGGAGGAGGAGGGGACGGGACTGGACGGGCGAGTCCTCGTTTCTGCCTTGTTGCTGACAGCTCTTGGAGGCGGGGCACTGGGCGGATTGGCTTTAGAGCATTATTGTTTTTCTCTTATACACAGTTTCTTCTTATGAATTTATCAAGGCGACTCCTAAATGTAATCATACAACGTTTAAAAGAACAGAAACAATGAAGACGCAATCCGAAACGTGTTAGGCAGAAAAAATAAAGCCCTACAACTCCCAGCATGCTCCTAGTTGGCTAGGGCATGCTGGGAGTTGTAGGACTTTTTCTGGCTAAACACGCATAGGATTGTTGCCCTTACGCAGTAAATGTGGGGCGCTGTAGACTTGGAATAAATAATAATGTGTTGTTTTAAATGGTTTTAATTGCTGCGAATTGCCCAGAAAGTTTCAGCTATTTTATATTATAAAATGTGATGCACTGGTAAACACCTTTTTTAAAACAAGAAAAACGTCAGTCAATTGATGCATTCAAGAACTGGCCAGGTTCAGAAGCAGCATGTGCTGCGGCAGGCACCTGGGGAGCCTTTCTTCTCGCTCTGCTCATGGCCTTTGGGGATGCAACTAGCCATCCACTGTTGGAAACAGGATCCTGGGCTTGAAGGTCCTTCAGTCTGATCATCAAGCTGGCCTCTTTGGGCTTTCTGGCATGCATTTGTAGCTCTCTGCCGTGAATGTGGAGTTCAATGGCTGTCTATCTTGGATAGGAAGCAAAGTTAGGAAAGTGCTATTTCTTTCAATACTGTTTACTGGGTTCTTACTCCTTGCTGCAAACCAGCCATCCCCAACCTGCCACCGCCCAGATGTATTAGCCTGTGGCTCGCTTCGTTCCTGGCCGCTATGGCTGGCTCCTGAAATACAGAGGGAATGATACCCACGGATCCCACAGGGCTCTTAGGTGCACTGCTACTGTGTGCACGAAAAGGGCTTCGAACGCCCTGCGTCGTGCTGGCCGTGAAGGGCAATGTGGCTTTCCGCTGTTCTCACAGGGAGCCCCTTTGGCTTGTTGGTTGCTGGAACAAGACGGCAGCCGTGCATTGTCAACACCTTTATCAGGACAAGCCAACGCAGGCGTTGCCTAACAGCAGACTTTGGATCCCCTCCGCATTTTTCGTCTGGTTTCTTTTTACCCATGGCCAGCAAGCCACCTGAGTTTTGGAGGCAGATGATGTCGCTCACTCCTCTCCTTTCCTGTTCTTAGGTCCAGAGTAATGAAGAATTGGGGCATGATCGGTGGGGTTGCGGCTGCCCTTGCAGCGAGCATCTACGTGCTGTGGGGCCCCATCACGGAGAGGAAAAAGCGCCAGAAAGGTACGTGTGTGCTGGAGAGAAAGAGAGACAGGAAAGGGACAAAGGAGTAGGCGCACTTTGCTCCCTGAGTCCGAGCTACGCTTCTGAGTCCCGCCTGAAGAGGCACTAATGGCTCGGTGGTGCTGCGGCTCAGCTGCGCCGTGTGCGGCAGAGTCTGGGAAGGAGTGACTGGGGCAGGGAAGCGGGGTGGCCGGCCAGGATGTTCTGACTGCGGTGCCTTTTTTCCAGGGCTGGTGCCGGGTCTGCTCAACCTGGGGAACACGTGCTTCATGAACTCCCTGCTCCAAGGGCTGTCTGCTTGCCCATCCTTGATCCGGTGGCTGGAGCGGTTCACCGGGCAGTGCCAGGCCGGCCAGAGCGAGACACCCGGCCAGCAGCGCCTGTCCCTGACGTTGCTGCACCTCTTGAAGGGTAACCGTCTTGCTGGGACAGGGGCCTTGGGCCTGCCAGGCACGTTCCCTGCCGCCGAGTTCATGATGGGCACCCCAAAAGCCGGTCACGGGGGCGGCCTGTGCTTGGGCCGGCCGTGTGTCCGTGCAGCCCAAGGTTGTCAGCTTCCCAGCGCTTTGGGGTCTCGGTGGGAGAAGAGGGCTTCCCCTACCACCTGATGCTTTGAAGCAGAAGGTTCGGCTTAAAGAATTTTATTCTTTACCATTATTATCATTAGCCTTTCAATGGCTGAAGCTCTCTGGATGGATTATAAAAAAATCATGAAAGCAGAGACGACAAAAATGAAAAAGCGCATTTCCCCAAGATACTACATTTAAAAAACAATAGCTAAAACAAAGAGCCTCCTGGGTGGTATATAAACTGAATAAATGAATAATTTTTGTATGAACTGAACCTTGTAAACTACAACCAGGTCAGGCAACATAAATACCTCTTCATGTCATTAAATGCCTCAGAGAATTGGGCAGTTTTAGCCTAGGGCCAAAACCTGACGAGGTTGGTACCTGGCAGGCTTCTCTGAGGAGATCATTCCATAATGAGGGGGCCCTCAGTGAGAACCCCCCCCCCCCCACTGGTTGCCACCCAGTCTTCTTTGGAGGCAGTATCCCGAGGACGGCCTCAGGTGTCGGTCAGCTCTGGGCTGGTTCAGGTTGGCCAAGATTGAACCAAGTGCCTTCTGAGGTATAGCCCCTCCTCATGATCCCAGTTTCATTGACCATTAAATCTTCTTTGGGTGGGTGTGAAAACTGTTCACAGAACACAACATCACAACATTGTTTTAGGAAGCAATTCATCACGGTACCCAAAGATTTAAATTTGCAAGTGCAAACAGTTCAATGGAACCTTTGCTACCAGATGCCCAACTAGTCACACCCCATAAATATAACAAAGAACCTTCACATTACAGTTTTGCCATTTTTAGGCCACCCTCCTGGAGCTTAGAAGTGGCAAAAGCTTCCTCTCGCATCAAAGCAAACGAGTTTAGGATGGGAGAAAGAAGGAATTCCTTCTCCCTTGTCCCAGGCCCTACGACTACACTGACTCTCTCCCGGGTTTGGTGTTTTCAGCTTTATCCTGCCAGGAGGCTGCAGACAACGACCTCCTGGACGCAAGCTGCTTGTTGGAGGTGCTGCGGACGTACCGATGGCAGATCTCCTCCTTCGAAGAGCAGGTAGCTGCTGCGGGAAGCTAGGTGGCCCTGTGTGTGCTGCCCGGGCTCGTTTTATTTTATTTATTTATTTATTAAAACATTTTTATGCCGCCCCATTCGCCGAAGCCTCGGGGCGGCTTACAACAATTTTTATTTTTAACAACTGGCCACACAGCAGAAGCAGCTATCCTCTTTCGACAAAAAGGGATGCCTTTGGCCGGGGCTCAGTCACTTGTGGCGGAAGCTGGCATTTCATGCCAAAGCATCCACATTTTAAGATCAGTTTGTTAAAAAAAGAACTACAAATAGCTGTTCCTCTGCTCAGGGAAGTTCAAAGGAGGTTGAGCTTTTCCGACAAAGCGTTTCTGCACCCAGTCTTGTGGGTCTGGCAGTTCCTCTTGCTTTTCTGTTTCATTTCCAGCTGAAGCAACACGGGCGCTGCTTCCCCAGAGTCATCTGTCTCCCAGTTTCTCCATTTTAATCGAGTACGCACACCTGTGCTTGCTTGCTGTCCACATGCTCCAAGGACAACTCTCCCTTCTCTGCCCTGCAGCTTGTTATTCGGCCGAGCCTCCATGTTGACAACTTCATCTTTTCCCTCTCTTTTGTGGCAGGATGCCCACGAGCTGTTCCACGTCCTCACCTCCTCTCTGGAAGATGAGTGGGACCGACGGCCCCGGGTCACGCACTTGTTTGACGTCCACTCGCTGGAGGTGAGTGTGGGGGAGAAGCTGTGGGGGCCTTGGGTGCGACGGGGGCAGGCTGCATGGGCACCTCTGGGCCCCGTTGTGCTTTGCTGACCGGGGAAGGGGGCCCCGGCTCCCCACTCCACCGGAGCATCAGGCAACCTCAGCAAAGCAAGAGGGTGCCAAAGAACCCACGAGAGCAGCAGAAAACGCGTGCAAGGTCAGAGAACAGAGAGCATCCTCCTGCTGGCACCTGCTGGCACCCCAGGCCCAGGTGGAGGCGACTTCTTGCCCGTGGGGCTTCTTGCCAGGGAGACATGCACACGATTGCGGTTTCGGAGGCGGTCTGACACTCAGCTGCTTGGGAGTAGTTCCCATGGAACTCATCGAGGCCTGCTTCTGAATAGACCCCCAGAGGAGGTGTGCTGCGCAGACTCCCCCCACACCTTCTTTGCTGAATGGGGCTTTCTTTCACTCCCTTCCCGGGGCTCGTTGTGCCTTCTCCGGAATGATTGACTCTCCAAGCGTGCAAACGCAGAGAAGCCCAAGGGCCTTGCTCGGCGCAAAGTCGTCTGTTCACTTTTAACCAACTCTATTTCGTGTTTGTCTGTGCAGCAGCCAGAAATCCCCCCCGAGCAAATACTCAGCAGAACAAAAGGTACGGACCCTTCTTCCATAAAGGCTGCGTGCAAAGCTCAGGGCCCGTGCCCACGCACCCTTTGCCCCGCGACCGACGTGCCGGTTCCGCCCTCTGGCGATGAAACGCCCCCCGCGCCTTCTTCCGGCACCCCTGCGTGTCCGTTGGCTTCGCAGGCGGCTCCCTTTGCTTACAGGCCAGTGTGGCGCGTGGTAACGGCCCCGTGCCTTCGCAGGGTCCCTTCATCCCGTGTGGAGCCCCTGGAGGCTGCAGCACCCTTTCCACGGGCGGCTGACGAGCAACATGGTCTGCAAGCACTGCAAGCACCAGGTGTGCGCGAGCAGCAGGCGGGAGGAGGAGGCGGGGCGGGCTGGGCGCCTCGCTTGCCACGCTAGTGCGGGGGGGGGGCAGAGCACGGGCAGCAGCGAGCACAGGCCACGCGGGGCCCCCCCAGAGGCCTTTCCCTCCGTTGCTCAGGCGGAATTCCCCGAGTTCACCTTCCGAGTAGCCTTCCGGGTGGCAGATCGGATGGGACGGGGCCCAAGGCAGCAGCGTGGGGCGGCTTAACGAGGGATTGCAGCCTTGTGGACGGAGGGGGGGAGCCATCCAGCCCCCGGTGCTTGGGGGCAGTGGGTGTGGCCAGGGGAGGGGGCATGGCCACGGGGGGTCCCCCTCTCGAAGCCCCCGTCTCGAAGCGCGAGCGCGTGAAGCCAGGGGAGCTTTGTCTTTCAGAGCCCCCTCAGGTACGACACGTTCGACAGCCTTTCCCTGAGCATCCCTGCCGCTGTGTGGGTGAGTCTGCCTTCTCTGGGGCTGGGGGGCGGCGGGGGGCCTCACGGAGCGCGGCAGCACCAGCTTGCCTCCCCGGAGCCACGCAGACACGCTGCGTTTCTCCCCCGACACCTGCTGCACAGGGGCGCCCCCTGACGCTGGACCACTGCCTGCACCAGTTCATCTCCTCTGAGTCCGTTCGGGACGTCGTTTGCGAGCACTGCACAAAGGTGCGTCTTCAGACGGGGGAGACGCGCCCGTCACCCTCCGTGGGAGGGTCACGTGGGAGTTTTCCTCCTAGTCTCGGGGAGAGGGCGTGGGGCAGGGTCGCCTTCGTCCGGGGTTCACGCAGGAGCCTGCGTGTGAGAGAAGCCCCCGCGTGCTCGCCGCGGGCCTGTTGGGTCCCCCCCGTCGCTTCTCCTTGCAGGCACAGGCTGGGTGAAGTTTGGCAGGAGCAAGAGGGTGGCCTCCTGGGGGGTGGGGTGGGGTGGGGTGGGGTGGGGTGGGGGCCTTCGCCTCACATGCAGCTTTCCTGGAGTAAGCATTGGATGCTCCCGAGAGCCCCCTGTGAGTCCCACCCTGAGCAGGGCGCTGCCCCCTTGCAACTCCCCTTCCAGCCAAGAATCTGGAAGGAGCCCCCTTGCTTCATGTGGGGCCCTGGCTGTGGTATTCCTGGCGCCGCGAGTCGTGCCACCGGCCTCTCTCGGGATGCCGCACCCGGGTCCACGAAGCGTTCCTGCGGAAGTGGTGCGGTGCAGCGCAGCCAGGGGAGGTCGTGTACTGGATGCCTGCCTTCTTTTTCTGTTTCGCTGCTCTCCAGATGCAGGCGGAAGGAGCCGGGCAAACGGTGGAGAACCAGAGAACCACCTTCGTCAAGCAGCTG
This sequence comes from Varanus komodoensis, assembly GCF_004798865.1. NCBI lineage: Eukaryota > Metazoa > Chordata > Lepidosauria > Squamata > Varanidae > Varanus > Varanus komodoensis. Next base: position 8,729,026 of record NW_025335909.1, read on the forward strand.
AAGCTGGGGAAGGTGAGGCTCCCGCGGCGCTCCCCGGAGCCCTCGGACGCACCTGCCCCGCCGGTCACGACCAGCGCAGGGCCAGGCGGAGCGTCCGAGGGCCTCTGCCTCGTGGGGACAACCAGCACATGTGCCGTTGTTCTCTGCATCCGGGCCGTCTGCACGCGAACACGCTGCTTTCCTTTGGGCGGTGTTTATTCTGAGAGAAGGGAAATTAAAATGTGGAGGGGGGGATTTGCAGGCTGACGTCCTTCGGCCTGGGAGGCACGTTCGAGGCCTCCGCCTGCTTTTTAGAAGAGAACTGTCGGGCGGGGGCGGGAAGTGGCCATTTGGTGCCTCGCCACCGCGGGCGAGGCTGGCGGGAGCTGCCCCCCCCCCGAGGGGTCGCTGCATGGCCACGAGTCGCCCGCTCCGCGGAGCAGCCCCGTGGCCCAGGCCCGGCGCGTCCTCAGTCCGGCCTCGCCTGGCTCTGCAGCTCCCACAGTGCCTCTGCATCCACCTGCAACGGCTGAGCTGGTCGCAGCACGGGGCGCCGCTGAAGCGCAACGAGCACGTCCAGTTTGGAGAGCTCCTGGCCATGGACCTCTACAGGCACCGCTTCTCTGCGCACAAGGACGGTATGGCACGGCACCCGCGTCGTTTCGCCCTCGGCGGGGAGGGAGTGGGGGGGACGCTCGGCCGGCCGGCCACTGCTCCGCCCCTCCTTTCCCGAGGGAAGGCTGGAAGCCGAACCCTGCTATGAGATCCCCGGCCCGGAGGAAGCCACCATAAGCGGGCCCCAGGTGTGCCCCACAGATTAGGGGCGTTCTGCAGCGCACGCACAGCACGTGAGCCAGGGAGGGGGCCCCGTGCCTTCTCTCCCTTCGCTGATTGTGCGGACCCCGTCCAGGATCCCCCACAAGGGCCTCTTGGCAAACTGCCCTCCGGGGCTCTGAGGAAAGCGCGCCTCACAGGGACCGCAGTGTGCCCTCCGTCTGGCTCACACCGTGCTCTGTGCGTGTGTGTCTGCAGGTGGCGAGCGGCCGGGCGGCCATAAGCCCTCCCTGATGAACGGCACCTGCTCCTCTGCGCTGCTGGCCTCCCCCATTGCCTTCCCGTTCCTTGGCAGCCCTGACTGCAGGTGCGTCGCCGTGCCCGAAACTGTCGCTCGGCCTCCCCGGAGGGCAAAAACGTGGGTGCAGGGCCAACTCCACCTGCCCGTTCCCTCCACCGTCGGGTCATCCTGGCCGTCGTCTGGCCTCTCCACCCCAGGCCAGGCGACTGCGGCTGTGGGACGGGGCATGAGCAGCGGGGCGAGCTTGCATCCGGAGGCAGGCCTGGTCCAGCCCACGGACCCGCCCCCCTCTGGACCACCTCGCCTGGGGCAGCCCAGCCCAGCCCAGGGCAGAGCCGCTGCCGTGGCATCAGCCGCTCCCTCCCCTTCCTTCGGCAGCTCCCCCGCCTACCTCTACTGCCTCATGGCGGTGGTGGTCCACCACGGAGACATGCGCTCGGGACACTTCGTGACGTACCGCCGCTCCCCCCCCGCTCCCAAGAGCCCCCGGGCTGCCAGCAGCCAGTGGCTGTGGACGTCCGACGACGTGGTGCGCAAGGCCACCCTGCAGGAGGTCCTGTCGTCCAGCGCCTACCTGCTCTTCTACGAGCGCGTCCGCTCCAGGCTGCAGCACCGGGACCAGGCGCCCCAAGCGGAGGAGTGACCGCAGCGTCCGGGCGTGTGGCAGCCCGGCAGAGGCGCCCCTCCGAGGACGGTGGCCCCCCGCCCGCACTGACTCACGGCGAGCTCCCCCGTCGCCCCCGGCAGGAGAGGACAGCCTGTACCAGATGACACTGCCCAAAGCTGACTGCGCACTGCCCCGGGTCTGCCCGCGAGAGAGGAACGCTTGTCGGATCGCCAGCCCTTAGGGACCCACTTCTGATTTTTAAAAATCCTTTTCATGTGTTGTCGTGGAACTCCTTGTCTACCTTTCAAAAACCCACTTTTTTACCAGTTCAGCCAAGTGAGCCATCTCAAATTTCTTCTGCAGTATTGAATGAAGAGTTAAGACAGGCAGGATGTGCCTTGAATGGCTTCCGTCAAATCCACGGAATAGCTGCTGTCCCAAGAGTGGGGTGGGCTGAGCATGTAGACAAGGCTGTGTGTGTGGGGGGGGGCATGTAAGCATATTCCACATGGAAAACGGCCAGTTTCTTCCCACCCAGAGCAATGCGTTAACGACCGGCTTGAAGCGCAACAGATTTATGAGGCCGGGTTCCCTCGAAGGACACAGTTCAGCAGGGAAGCAAGAGCCTTTCCTGTGTTTTGGTGTCTTGACCCCCCGTCCCTCCCCACAAACCCTCTGTGTCACGCTGGTTTTAACTCTTCAAGCCTTTTGTATGTGATTAATACACACCAGATGACTACACATGCTGCTTGTTTTCTGTGTGTGTGTGTGTGTGTATGCGCGCATGTGTGCAAGAGACCCCACTTTTGTCTACACGAGTGGATCTTTCCCCTGCAGCAGCTAAGCAAAAGAAGTTGCTCCCAGGGCTGTGGCTGTAACCACCCGGGCGTTAGGCAGACCAGCCAAGAGAACTCAGCATCGAAAGGGACCGCCTGCCTCTGCCCCCTTCTTCCAGCTTGGCATCCACCCCCTTTCCTGGGCGGCTCTGCAGCAACCGAAGCATTTTATACGGTGCGAAAGAAACACCCGCCCTGAATGGAAGCGGGGCAAGATTTGTTTCCAAGGAGCTGCGTCCTCAGGCTTCCTGTCGGCTCACCTGCTGACAGGAAGGTGTCACAACAGGAGCACGGCCCCCGGAGTCCTCAGGCGTGTTGGGCTACGACCACCAGTGGGCCCGGCCAGGAGGGGGAAGATGGCCCTGTGCAGGACGGCCATTCCGACGGTCAAGAGCAAACACCCGTCCACAATGCCCGTCTGTGGAATCTCTTTATTATCCAAAGATATTCGGGCTCCACACTCTGTTTCTCAAGAGACACCTCCATGGCCCACGGCCCCCCTTAGAGCGCCTGCACCTTCCGAAACGTCAGGTTGATTCGCGGGGCCAGCACCTTCTTCCGGCTGGGCAGGCTGTGGGTCCAGTACCGGTTGGTGGGGAAGTTCATCAGGAGCAGGCTGCCGTGCTCCAGCAGCAGCCTGACGGGCTCGATCCGGCACGAGGGCGCCTTGCCTCGGGAAGCGCAATGCCGGAAGATGAAGTCTCTGCTGGCGCCAAAGGACACGGAGGCAATGGGGCTGCCAGGGACCAGCTCGCGCTCGTCGTCGCGATGCTCCCCGATGTGATCCCGCCCGTCCTTGTACCTGCGAAGCGAGCGGAAGGCTCCGTGGCTGTTCTCCCGCCTCGCGTGGCACAGCCGCCCTCCCCACGCCGGTGCCCTCCAGAGATTGTCAGGCCCACAGGTCCTTGGGCCCCCGGCCACACTGCCTGGGCACGAGGGAACTGCTTCTGGGGGAAGCAGCGGGTTGCTCTCCCCCACATTTCCTAAGACTTGGGAGCTTCACAGGAGGATGTCAAAATTTGCCCCACCCCTGTTGCTTTCGGCTCCAAAAGCCTCTCCAAAGCGGAGTTCGGCACGAGAGCGGAAAGATTTGCCGCAGGCCTGCTCGGGAAGCTCCCGCTGGCTCACCCAGGGCCGCCTCAGTGCCACGACCGAGGCAAAGCCCCTCAGCTCGGCACCTCGGGCATCGCAAAACCGGACGGGCGATTAGCGCGGGAGATCGCGTGTGCAAAGCTGGCGCAGCGCACCCGGCCTCATTGCCGGCTGTGCGTGTTACCTGTTAATCAGAACAAAATTGAAGCTGTGACCAGTGTCCAGGTGGAGGCGGTCCCTGATACGGTCCAGAACCGGAATCCACGGCTTGGGGGAGAAGGTGACGCCCGAGTACGTGTAGGTCAGCCCAGCATCGCCGTAGGTCACCTGCTTCCGTGGGATGCTGTGCCACTTCCCAAAGATGTGCAGCTTGGTGAGTGCCCCTGTTTTGAAAAGAAGCGCAAATGCATTTTTCTTCCCAGGTGTTGTCTGGGCAGGTTCCACAGTGTCCAAGAACAAAATGCAACGCGCCAGAGCAGCCCCGACTCGGGATCCGGCCCCAGGCTCGCTGGTGCAGCGTTTTGTTTACACCGTGGCTTTCCAGCCCCTGCTCCAAGATGGCAATTAAGAACGGCCAGTTTGCTAGTGCGGTTTGTGTGCAAGCCACGCTGAACCTCCGCTGTGCTGGGATGGCTTTTTGTGGGGGAAACCGGTTTGCGCAGAGCAGGGCTGCATGTTGCGGGCGGGGGGCCGGGGGGACACACGCTTCCCACTCCTGCTCCTCACCACCCACCAGATGCGTCTGGGAAGCCCATGAGCAGGGCATGGATGCAGCCCCCGTCCCTTCTGTGGCGTCAGCCTCCCAGCCCCTGGCACTCCGAGGCAACTCGTGGGCCTGACTGCTATGCCCATTTGGATAAACCATCAAAACAACCACATTTCTTCTCCACGTGTGCTTCAGAAAGCCATGCAATTGTCGCTTCATTCTGTTTGGCGCCAGGCTAAAACCGTTTTCTTTTCCCAACATGTTAAGTTTGACTGTTATTTTAATATGGGTTTTATTGCCAGAATTTGATTCAGATGCTGCATTTTATTTTATTTTTGTCTTACTGTTAAACCACCCTGAGACTTCAGTATGGGGTGGCCTAAAACGTTTTAAATAAATAAAAATAAAATGTAGGAAAGAGGCCTCTCTCCCCACACCACTCACCTTCAAAATATTCAACTTCCTTTTCAAGCTCTTGAAAGATGGCGTCAGCCTCGGCTTTGCCGAAGAGGATCTTGTAGTCACAGCTGAGCCCCTGGGCCTGGATGTGCCTCCAGCGCGCGTGGCTCGAGATGCGCTCATCCCGGGAAGCCGTGTCCCGCCTGGGCCGCTTCGCCGCCGTCCCACCGCCGTCCTCCTCCACGGGGCTGGCATCGTCTTCCTCTCGCCCAGGGGATGCCCGCTTGGCCTGTCCTGCGGTGCTCGTCAGAGGCCCTCTGAGCAGGAATCTGTCCATCGCAAGGTGCCGCACGCCTGGATTTCAGGGAGAGGGAAACAGGCCTGCGAGTCGCACGCTGGCCGGCATGGCTATGGGGCCGTTCGCCCTGCGCGGGGGGCGCACGGGGCCCGGCCGGCTCGCGCGCTCGCAGGAGGCGTGGGTTTCCGTGGGCGCCACTGCTCTGCACCCTGCGCCCGCCCGCCGTGCCACTTGGCAGAGCGGACCCGGGGCGAGCCAGAGAGCCGGTGCGGTGCCGGATGTGGGTCCTGGGGGGCGCGGGCCCGAGTGTCTCCCCAGCCCTAGGGCACAGACGGTGGCAGTGAGCTTTAGGGGACGGAGACATGTTCAGGAGGAGATTCTGACCGAGACCTTGGCTAAAGGGGTCTGCCAGGGAAAGCCCTGGCTGCAGCTTCCCTCCACCCGAGCCCGGACTGCAAGGCCCATCGCTCCCAGCCAGCACGCGCCGACGGGAGCCGCAGAGCCGCCAGGCCCACCTGCCCGGCTGCAACGCGGGACACGTGCGGGGAGGGCCCTGGCCCCGCTGCCCCCCCAGCGCCTCGCCCTCCCGAAGCGAAGGGGCCGCGATTCCCCGCGGCGGGGACCAGGAGCCCCTTCGGCGGCGGCAGCGGCGGCTCCTCTCCCGGCGGTGCAGCGAGAGCAGAGCCGGGGGACGAACGGCACGTTGCGTGAACGCCCGCGTCCCGCTCACACGACCCTGCAACGCGTCTTTGCCGCGTCTGAATGCCCCCGCTGCAGGCACCTTCCTGAGGGGGTTCTGCCTACCGAGAAATAGCACATGAGCTCTTGGGAGCCTGGAGTGGCCTCCCAATGAACTCCCTACGAAATAAGGGGGAATTAAAGCGAGGGGAAAGCGGGGACCGTGGTACGCACGCGCCGCGCCCTGCCCGTAGAGCGGCTCGCTTGGGCTTCACGAGCAAGAATGCGCACGCGCCGAATCCTCCTCCTCCTCCTCCCCCCCCCCGGGCAGCCCGGTCGGTAGAGCACCAGTAGAAACAGTGCGCGTGCGCAGACTAAGCAAACGGTACCGCCCCTTTCCCTAGTACGCATGCGCACTCGGTTTGGCGCTAAATTTGGGCTTTTTAAGGCTCGCTCGGGCGCGTCCTTGGCTCTTTCATCTCTTCAGACCTGCAGCGCCGGGCCTTCCCTGTCAGCGGAGCCAACATGATCGGACAGAAGTCGCTGTTTTCATATTTTACGCCGGATTCGGATAGAAAGCGCTGTCGCTCTTCGGAACCGGAGGAGACTGAAGGGGTATTTATTTTGTTGTTTTGTTGTTGCTTTCGCTGCTGTTACTAGCAGCGCTCGGCAGTGGGAACGGGTGTGGGGGGAGAAATTGCCAGTCCACTGAATCCATGGGGAACAATTGGAAGTTTTTTCCAGCTTCCAAATTTACGCGGGTGAGAAAAAGGCGCCCGCCTGAGGTACCGGCCAATGAGAAGCGTCCCTCTGTGCGCCCCGACCAATAGAAAGTGCGGGGAGGCGTGCCCAGGAAGCCCCGTGACCCGCGCCGACTAATAGCGGCCGCGCATTCTTGACCAGCTGGTGCGGGGTGCGACTCGCGGGAAAACCTGAATGGGGCGTCGCGGGCCAATGAGGCGCAGGAGGGGCGGGCCAATGAGGCGCAGGAGGGGCGGGCCAGGGGCGGGCGCCGGCCAATCGGAAAGGCCGGGCGCCGCCGCCGTCGGCGGGCCCGTGTCTGCGTCCCGCGGAGCGCGCACGTGGAGCGCGGCGGCGGCGGCGGCGGCCCGGGCGGGGCTGTGCCGGGATGCGGGTCCTGCGGGGCCTGGCGCGCTCGCCCTCCCTCCGCCCGCTCCTCACCCGGGTGCCGCCTCTTTCCCAGGCCCGCAAGGCGCTGAAGATCGACGATGTCTCCATTCCTCCGCGATTCCCGCCTCTCAGCCCGGAGCAGCTGGACCGGATCCGCAGGAACAAGGAGGAGGCGCTGCGGAAGCTCGGCGCCCGCGCCAAGGTCGTCGTGCCTGCGGAGATAGCGGAGTCCTGGAAAGCGGTGCTGGCGCCTGAGTTCTCGAAGCCCTATTTCATCCAGGTGGGGCGAAGCAGACGCTTTTTCTATAGGCTTCCTAAAGGCCCGGGACTTAATACTTCTGCTGCCCCGCTTCCTGTACATTGCCTTAAATTAAAGCATTTCTCTGTTATAATGACACAATTGGCAGCCTGTTTCTACAGAAAAGAACCCTGCAACTCCCACCATTCCCTAGCCAGGGATGCTGGAGGCTGCAGGGCCCTTTACTACGCAAACATGCCCCCAAAATCTTTCAGCGAGATAGCTTATATCAGACTGGATAGCTGATGACTGGCCCTTCTGCCATTTACTCAGACAGGTAGGTCTGGGCATGAAACAGCCTCTCATCTTCCCTTCTCCTTTTGTTAGGTCTTCCATTTTATAATGTGTTCTTATTGAAATAGCTCAGTTGTTGGCTTCCTATATTAAACTTGCTACCCAAATCTATGGCTAGAATGCAGAACATCTTTTTTTCCAAAGGCCAAATATCACCTTGGAGAAGCTTTCCAGGGTGGGAAAGGGGGTCTTTTTCAGTGGCAGGTGGGACTGAAGCCAAAGGGCTTGGAGCCAAATATTACACCTCTGTTGTAACTTAGAGAGCTCTTACTGTAAATAGCTAAGCTTTAATGAAGATATTTCAGCCTTTTGTAAAGGGGGGTGGGAGCAGGGGACTATCCCTGCGCTCTGGGCTTGCCTTGTGCTTGGGAAAGCAGACATGGATATTACTCCTAGTCTCTGATCAGTGCGCTTGTCTTCCTCTGCCCCGTTAACATATATTTTTCTCTCCACCCCCCCCCCCCAGCTTATGTCTTTCCTCGCTCAGGAGCGCAAACACTATACAATATATCCACCTGCTCATCAAGTCTACACCTGGACTCAGATGTGTGACATCCGTGATGTGAGTCAACCTGGTACATCCAGTCCTAACTGAACCCGCGTTGATGGTTTATTTCCTTCAGGAGCAGCTAAACTGCCAGCAACAGTTTCTCTGCTTTGTTCTGCTGAACCTTTGCTAGGCAGGGACTCGCAGATGCAGTGGGGCCTCCGGGGCTCTTCAGTCCCACCTCCTGTCCATGCAGCCAAGGGGTGTCCAACATCTTGCCGCTCTTGTTCTGCAAATGCTGGGGTATTGTTGCATCTGGTAGTTGTACTTTGCTTTTACTCTCCAGCGTGTTCCATACAGACTGGGCTGGCTTGCATGTAGCAGCCACTCCTGGGGGGGTTCAAGTCCCGTGTTGCCTTGGGAATTCGCAGGTGGGTGTGACTTCTCCTCCTCCAGCTCCAAACAGGCAGTTCTAGGTTTTTGCTGAGAGTGGAAATGGGCAGCATGCCCGAGGCAGTTTGCTCGCTTTTGTTCTTCCTCACCAATGGAATAACTTAGATGTTGGCATTCATTGCCCAGTGGGTCCTCTCACTGCATTCATTACGGCCACGCGATGCAGGCTGGAGGGCAGGGGACAGGACTTGGCTAAAGCCACCTTGGGGGGAACTGAAATCTGAACTGCTCCTGCATGAGCTCTGTGTGGTTAGCTAGTTAGTTATTCCCCCCTCAGTTTTCTCTGGGTTGTGGGAGACTCCAGCCCTGTCCTAAAGAAGCATTGTGAGAATTGGCTGACGGTGGAAGTCACTCATGGTGCACGCTGGCTCTTATTTGCTTTTACTTATTAGGTAGGCATTTGTTTAATTGCAATCTTACCATAATTTGAGAGAAGGCCTCAATCTTTCTTCAGGTAAAAGTTGTCATCTTGGGCCAAGACCCGTATCACGGACCCGGTCAAGCCCACGGACTCTGCTTCAGTGTCCACAGACCAATGCACCCCCCACCCAGGTGAGAGCGGCCTCTGAACTCTCCTTGCGTTAGGATTATGTTGCTATTTGGCTGGTTTTCCTTGACTGTTAGCGACATCGTTATCTGCTTGGGTGTGCGATCTGTGCAGACGCAGTGTTTCAATGACCTAGAAAGAATTCTGGCAACATCTTTCTCATTTTGTTTGTAGCTTGGATAACATTTTCAAAGAACTTTCTACAGACATAGAAGGCTTTACTCATCCTGGCCATGGAGACCTGACTGGCTGGGCAAAACAAGGTGAATCCAAGATTTGTTTTCCTTTTGTTTTCGACTGGAAATATTTGCAGAAGCAGCTGGAGAGATGTATTATTATTATCAAGTTTATTGTTTACTTTTCTGTGAAAATGGTGCTCCAGGCAGCTAACAACAAACATCAAGAATAAATCGGGCTTAAAGTACAGCCGAAACAAACACATTTTTAAAGAAACCAGTGCTGCAGAGAAGCGGCACTCAGTCGGCCGAAAGCCTCTTCAGGCAGAAGCTCCCAAACACCGAGCTTCTAAAGGGTGTTTGAAAAGAGAACTTGTGCTTTTGGGGGGGGGGGGATGCGGTGGGCGTGGGTTCCCCTTCCTGGCATTATGGGAGTTGCCCAGGCCGCCTTCTCTGGGTCTACATCTCTGCTGTATCGAAGTGGACAGTCAGCCCTGGGCATGAGTGAAAGATGCGTGCTGCCGTTTTGGCCTTCCCTGCCTCCGTGCTCATCCTTCTCTCCCCCCCCCTCCAGGAGTGCTGTTGCTCAATGCCGTCCTCACCGTCCGAGGCTACAAGGCCAATTCCCACAAGGAGAGGGGCTGGGAGGAGTTCACGGACGCGGTGGTGGGCTGGCTGAACAGCAATTTGGACGGCCTGGTCTTCATGCTCTGGGGAGCCTATGCGCAGAAGAAGGGCAGCTGCATCGACAGGGTAAGTGCGCCACCTGGAGGCACAGCCCGGAGCTGAGCATCCTGGGAGTGCCGTGTCCAGAAAGGACGTGGGAGCTGCGGCGCTACTTGGGCCTTGCTCCACGGGCTGGCAGGGCCGCTGTGTCCGGCGTGAGGCCTTCCCGGCCGGATGCTGTGCGGAGCAGTTGCCTGGGGGTGGGGGGCATGCAGCAGGGTGGTCCTCAAGGCCTCGGGTGCAGATGGGATTTGCCTTGAGATGGCTCCCTTTCAGCTGGGGCCACGTGCACCTGCCCGCGAATTTAGCCACTCCTTCCTTGTGTAAATGCACGGGGAGCCTTAGGCAGGGTCTGCAATTCCGTGTTCTACTGAACTTTAGACTGCGATTCCCAGAATGCCCAAGTGTTGACCGTGCGGATTGGCCTGGAGGGCGCATTTTCCCGAAAGGCCTGGAGGGTTTCATTCTTAGAGTTATTAAGTTTCCACCTGTAGAGCTGCTGGCACAATCAGGACTTCAGAAGGAGTCTAGTTCTGGCTTGTAAGTGTGTGTGGTTCATGTCCGTTTCTGCACATAGGAAGCTTTGGTTCTTTGCAAACAGTGATAGTTCATCTCGCGGGAGTGCCTGTGAGGTCTTCATTTCTTCCAATATCTTGCAGAAACGCCACCACGTCCTGCAGACGGTCCACCCTTCGCCCCTCTCTGTGCACAGGGGCTTCTTTGGCTGTAGGCATTTCTCCAGAACGAATGAATTGCTGAAAAAGTCAGGGAAGACGCCCATTGATTGGAATGCCCTGTGAATGGTTTGCAGCAGCCTCAGGACCAGAGCTGGGAACAAATTGTGTCGTCTCTGTGGCTGGGAGAGTCTAAACGCTTGGAAATATTATTTGGATTTCCCTTCAAGGATGTGATTCTTAATGAGCCTTTTTTAGTTTTCAAACCAGTATCAAGGAGGCGTTCCACTGAGTTCTTCATTTCTGTAATAGAGGCATTTGTTTTTGTGTGTGTTCTACTAGCACCTTCTTATTTCTGACAGCAAAGAAGCTACTTTTCATTTGGCCCGACTCAAAGGGTATCTACTTAGCAAAGTTGTTTCTGATAGCCAGAGCGATGTCTTGTTCATTCTTTCAAGCATGTTGTTTCATTAGTTGTAGTGTAAAAGTTGCATCAGCTGCTGAGTTTTCACACTCAGATGTTTAATTCTGGAGGAATTTAGTACTGTGTGGGTCTTGCGTTTTGAACATGTGGGATTTTATGGGAGCTGCTGTCGGGAAATTCTCCCTTCTACACCAGACCTGTGATCTTCAGCACTAGCGTCAGTCACTCAGCCAGCTGTTCTCCCTACGTCACCATCCCAAAATGATACTGACTATGAGACTTGGAAGCCTTCACGGGATGCACAATTTCAAGTAAAATTGTGCAGCCATCTGTCAGCGAGGCGGTTGCTTGAAAATGTGTTAGTTGGGAAGCTGACAGTTAATACCTTCTGCCCACTGGGTGAACAGGCTCATGTAATATTCTGCCCCCCCCCACAACCCCTTCCAAATGTGGGGCGTGGATGACTTACTCCATCACATCAGGCGATCAGTCAGTGGTTGTATTGCTCTACGGTGTGTCTGGTCCACTACAGTTGATGGTGAAATGTTTTGTTACGGGTATTAGACATGGAGTGTTACTGAGCTGTATTGATTTCTTTTAGAAGAAAGTTTGGTTTACTTTTCTATGTGGATGGCATAATAAGATCATCTGGACTAGTATATTTACTGAAATTACTGCTTATTTTTCTTTGTACCTGTAACACTAGTGCAATGTTTTTTATACTTACTGTTCAAGGTTTTTTTTTTTTAAATAAAAAACTTTGATATAGTTCTGGAGTTGCCCCCCTTTTCTTTGCATTTCTTGTTGGTCATCTAGCTGCTCTTTCATGGAACAGTGTGCATGGTCAAAGAGCCCACTGTGGTTTATCTAACAGTCCAAGGATTACGCAAGGGCTGTTCAGCCCTCACATAACCCATGGCCCTCAGATTCAGACAACACAACGAGCTATGCCCAGGACCTGCGTATTCAAAACCTACCTTGTGTGTGCTGCAGCTTAAATAGGCTATATATTTTGTCTCTGTCCATTTCTGTTGTAGAAGCGATTCCAGGCTCCTCCGATTTTTCCTCCATAACCGTTTCAGCCCTTTGTCCCGCTCAGCCCAGCTCCCTCCAGATGCTGTGGGCTCCCCGCGTTCTCAGCCATAAGCTCTGCTGGTTAGGTCAGACATCCAAATCATGGAGGTGGCCAGCTTTGGGGAGGCAAGTCTGCATGAGCGCTGCCCGTGAGTCAAGCTGCCTTGGGGACGGGTCCATCTTCAAGGAGCTTCCCCTGCAAAGCGCACCTGGTCCCCTTGCTGTATATTTTTCTTGCGCTCCATTGCTTCTCCTTGATCTGAATTGTATGGCAAGGTTTTCAATGGAACTGTTTGATCCCCATGGCTTTTTACTGCTTTGTCTGGATGATAGAAGCCATGGGTGGGGTCAGTGCGTGTGCTGTGCTTTATGATTTTCAGTATGTAGATGGTTTTGAGGACAGTACATGGTTCGTATATACACTTCTAAAATAAATGTTGGTATAGTATTAACAGGAAATCTCATTTAATAGAAAGTGAAGGGTCCAAGGTTGAAGGCCGTGTAGATTGTTGACTGTCCCACACGGACCTACCTGGGAACAAGTCGCAGTGCCTCTCGTGGGGCTGGCTGGTGAGGAGCTGTGTGTACACTTGAATTTCTAACTCTACCCATATTTAAATCTAAGAATGAGCCACCTCTAGGTATTGACGGTTTCCCGCCAACCCCCAGCTCTTGAGGAACAAGAACGATCGCTTGCTACTCAAAAGAATGATCCAGTCCTCATTATGCATGTTGAAGTGCCGGAATTTGAAGAGGAAAGTTTTGCATATGCTCAACCCCGGTCTTTCAGAAACTGGCGTGCAGACGTCCTTGAGACTGCATTGCTCTACCCATTTACTTGGGAGTAAACAACCTCGAACTCGGAGGAGTGCAATTCTAAATAGACTGGCCAGGAATGCCTGAGCGCTCATTTCCTGGATTGCAGTGTGGCGAGAACAGCCCCTCCGTCTCGCAGGCAGGCAGCTGCCCTGATGCCGGTGCCCTTGAGTTGTTCCTGCCAAGGTCGGGGGCGATGCCACTGCCTTGCTGAAGGAGGCAGGCCTGGGGGCAGCCCTGTCCAGGCCCACTGGTACCCCCGGTTAGAGAAAGCCGGAATGTGCCTGTTTACGGAACAGCGGGGAGGGAAAGCAAGCGCATGTGCCAAATTCCTCCAGCGCTCGAGTCATCCCAGAATAACTGCGGCTGCAACGAGGCCCCTCAGGCGTATTTATCAAACCATGTTCGTATCCTTTGCCCTACTTGGAAAGAAACACATTGTGTTCCACCTCCACTCTATCCCACAACAACCCTGCGAGGGAGGGGAGGGCAGAGCAAGGGTGACTGTGCAGAGCAGCGCGGGGACTGACGCCGCGGGATGCCTGCGATGTTCCTCGGAGGGCAGCCTCCCCGTTGCTCCACTCCAGCTCGGGCGCAGTCCCGTGCGTGCCGAGACAGAAGTCCCACCGCTCGCAGGGTCCGCAGCCGGTGGAGCTGGAGGAGCCCTGCTGGGCGGTGTGGGGCCCCTTCGTCGGAACGAGCCCGGGCCACGCTTGTGCTGTGGGGTTCGATCCCAGGTCTGCGCTTGACATTCAGGTGCTGCATTACCCAGGAAGGCTTTTGAGGTGCAGCCGGGAGCAACGGCCCGGGCAAGGCGGGGGTTGCAATGCCCCCTGCTTGGGCAAAGCGGAGGAAGCCCGGACTGGCTCCGGCAGCTTCCTCACATCAGCCCAGCCCTCACAGGGGAGCTGTATTCACGCAGCAGCTGCCACTCCGCAGGGCCTTGGCCCACAGCTCCCAGCATCCCCCACACCAGCTCTGCGCTTGTGGCTAACGGGAGTTGCAGAGCAAAACATCTCGAGGGGCTTCAGCCCCTCATCCATGCCGTGAATGAAGCCCTCCCGGCCTCCGATTTCCTTATTTTAGGAGGGGGGATGCTGTGCTTGGCGAGCTGCACCTTGGCCAGAAGGGGGGCAGAGGTGATGGTCTTTATTCTCCCCCCAGCCATCACTCCTCGATAGGCCTTCAGCTTGAAGCTGCCCTTGTTGCCAGAAGCAGGGAAAGAGGCTGAGGAGAAAGCCGCATACGCCGAGGGGAGGGGAGGGACGAGGTGCTGCGGCACCCGAGAGCCCCCGCTTGGCCGTGGGCTGGGCCGCGCGGTACCCGAGGCTTTGGGCGATGCATTTCCACGGCAGCCCCTTGGCTGAGCGGGAGGGGCTTCTGCACGTGTGGACGGGAGGGCAGCAGCCGTCAGCTGACCCACTGCCCCTTCTGGAACAGCGCTTCGATGGCAGCTGGCAGCGTGCTCCTCCTCCTCCTCCTCCTCCTCCTCCTCCTCGGGTCAGCTGTCCTGGTTGTGACGGCTCCTCTTGCTCTCTCCAAGGGAAAACACAGAAGATGCCGGTGAAGGTAGGTTCAGTCTGCTGTTGTAGCAGCTTTCTAGATCCTGCCCCCCCCCCCAGCCCCCAACCAGGCTTTCCGTTTTGACGCAGCCTTAAGAGCATTCTGGTGGATCCTTCTGTAACCATCCCTTGACCTTTCCCAGCTGGAGCCTCCCAGTTACGATGGGCTCCAGTTTCCAGCTTCCCCACTCAGCCTACGGCGTGGGCACCAGGCGTATTCAGGGAGAGACTCACCCGTGTCACCTGGAGCAAATTTGGGTAGTCGATGGCTTGGTTTGCTTTTGGGCTTGCTGGTGGGTTTAATTTGTGCTGCTGATGCTCTTGACCCCCCGTTTACAGAGCGTGCTATCTACAATTTCCATCAGAGTTTGCAGAGCTAAAGAGACACCCCTGCCCTCTCTTTGGACTCGCTTTTTCGCTTACATAGTGACTGGTAATTGGCTGGTTTGAACTGGAGCACAAGTTACACAGATAGAATTAATATACAGGCAAAAATGGGGAGTTTTAGTGGTGGGTGAATAACGTGTGTATTGAACCAATAAATCAAAAGCCACCTAAGAACTTTTTCTGTTCAAAAGTGCTACGTTTGTATGAGCCATTACTCATAAGTAACCCTCACCGCCTTCAGTGGGGCCTACTCCCAGGAATGTGCCCGTAGAATTGCAGTCTTAATTTGGGTGCCTTTGAGTCCCTGACACTCAGGCTGGCCTACTTCACAGGGTTGTTGTGAGGATGAAACGGGAGGCCGACTGCATTAGTCACCTTGTTTTCATCAGCGATGATGTTGCACTGGGCAAGTAACTACAAGACTTTCCATCCAAACGTAAAATAAAGCTTCAAAGCAACTTCAAAAATAAACACATCATTTCTGTGCCTCTGGTTGGCTTTGCTTTCTTCTTTTCTAAAGTCTAGAAAGGAAAAGAACAATTTGACCAGAGCCAGAACCTTCCCTTTCTCACATTTTTTCCTCTCTGGAATCTGCCCCTCAAACACACACACCTGTTTTCTTTCGCATCCTGACTGGGAATCATTCTGGGGAACTAAAAAACTTGCCAAGTCTTGCATGTTTGGATGATCTTAATAAACATTTGTATTATGGTAAATGATTTTTTTAAAAATTGGGCCAGTGTGACTGTGTGTATCATTTATGTGTGTATCATCTTAAATTATGTAAATTATATAAATTATTTGTGTATCATTTATGTGTGTATCATCTGCATCACAGCAACACAAGAGGTGATTCTGGAGGGGGAAACTGGCTTTTGGCCCTCCAGATTTTTTGGCCTAGATGCCGTGATGCAACAGGTGGCATAGAAATATTTTGAACAAACAATCCATCATGGGCTGTGCTGGCTAGGGCTGATGGGAGTTGTAGGCAAGAAGTGGAGAGCCATGTAGCATCCGTCACGACAGTTGGAACAATTCTCTCTGGGGCAAATTGATGCTGATAAAAGCCGGGACGTCATTGCCACGTTTTGATGGCATGCTCCAGCGTCTTCAGCAGCATATCACTTTCTCTTAGAAGGACCCCATTTTCTTTGATTCTTACCATGTCTTTTCAATAGACACCAGCCGTTTCCTCGTCTAGCTCTGTGCAAGCATCTGAAGCAGGCTCTCAGGTTCAGACAACCCCTCCTGCAGGAAACCTGAGACTGCCACTGTGGGCTCAATTCTTTCTTAGAAGTATATCCCCTTTAAAGCAAGTTGGATTTACTCCTGTGTAAGTTTGTCTAGGGTTAGACTGCAGGAATCCAAGATGGAGGCTTTTACGCAGGAGCGTGTGGCAGAGACGGATTATTAAAGGCACTGATTTCCACATTCCCTCCATCGAGTGTATTTGCACAGATGAATAAAATGGCGTTACATAAAGACCGTGGCAATGCAGCCCTATTAAGTGGGGTGATGGGGCAACGCTCATGCTTTTCTCCATTTTTTTAGATGCATTTTTGGCTTAGAATATATTGGTCTTGACAGATAAGGAGCGATTGCTCACTTATTCATCTTGGGAGGCTTATAATTTGAGGGGAGTCTTCCGTATAATTAGATCCCTTTGCCAACGGTTGATGCAGCATCGATGCAAAATCGTACAGCTACTTTGCATTCCGTGACATTTGGGGGAGGACATGTTGTTCGAGCCAGTTGGCTGTTTTGGGATTGGAAGGCGACCTTTGTCCCATTTAAAAGCAGGTCTCCCACTTGGAGTGCCGTGGAACACTTTCGGAGAGCCCGTGCCACGTGTTTTCTCAACCTTTCATTTCCAAAAGACATCTCTGTGCAAAGTAAAAGATATTCCAAGCCGAGCCTGGTGGTATGTTTTCAGGAGATCCTTGGGATGATGAAGCAGGAGGAAGAAACTGAATAGCTTTAAATATTTAATTTTTAAAAAACATTTGTAATAAACCGGGACTCCTCATACAAGGGATGTATGACCCTATCTTTATTTAAAAGGTATGAGTTGCTTGTCTCCCTACAAATGGAGATATCAGAAAGTGGCTAAGCATAAAAATGGTGCCCAGGGGTATAAAACAAACCAGGTATGTTTAAAAATCAAATAACTGTATCGAGAATATATGTCTTTACGTGCAGAAAAATCGGCAATAAAGCTTTGAGACTAACGGCCAACGCGAGAGCTGAAGGCTGCCATTCCTGCACACTGAGCTAAGACGAAGCTCTGCTGAACTAAGCCAAAGCCACTCTTGAGCAGACGTGCATTCGACTGCAGAAAAAGCCTCCGACAGCTCCAAAGTTTATTGAGAGATGTTCTGGAATAAAGACATTAGCACAAACACCGCAAAGAACCTTTTGCGCGAGAGAAACCTCGCTCAGGGAGAGAGAGAGAAACCTCCAGCGAGAACAAACAGAATCTCAGAAAGCCACTTTTTGCAGATGCGGCCATGGGGTGGGGGGGCGTTAGCCTTCCCGATCTGGTGCCCTCCAGGTGTTTCAGATTTAATTCCCATCAGCTGTAGCCAGTTCCGCGGGGGGGGGGTGGAGTGGAGTTCACAATCCCTGGACTGCCCCAGTTGGGTGAAAGCTGCCCGGTGCTTTCAGGAGAGGCTTGTGCCAGAGGCTCTTCCTTCAGAAGGTCCCTGTGGAGCCGCCTGCTTCAGAAGCCTGCAGACGCCAGCGGCGGCTTTGCCTTCGAGCGCAGCTGTACGGTGGCCCGAATGCAGCCTGTGGCTACAGCGGCCCTGCGTGGGGTTGTCCTCTCGCTCACCGCTTCAGCCCCGGCAGTGTTGTTTATACGGAAAAAACGAGGCCTTTTTTCTTTGCTTTTCTTGGCTTGGCACAGTCGAGTTAGTCTAAAGTTTATGTTGCTCGCAGCAACCGCTCCCAAGTTCACGCTCCAACATCCAGCAGCTGGGCTCCGAGTGGAGTGAGCAGTGGGAACCATCTTGTTTTTCCAGGCCTGTGGAAAACCGATTTGCTGGTCGCAGAGAGAAATCCTTGAAGAGGGCAGCAGGTACTTGGCAAGAGCTCCTGGACCTTTCTGCTTGACGATTCCAGTGGAGATGGTAGGATGAGCTGGCAAGCATTTGTGGGGGGGGGGGGAAGAGCAGCAGGTGGTGCTGCTGCTGGTCTGGAGCAGGTTCAGAAGTCTGCTCAGGGGGGTTGCAGGATTCCAGGTGCAGCAGAATGAGCGCCCGAAGTGACACCGCCCCCCCCCGTCCAGCACCGTTTGCCCGCTCCCCCCGCGGCGAGCCCACAAACGGGACTCGAGCACGACACTGCCCTCCTGCCCTCCTAATGAGGCATAAACCGCCCCAAGGCTCGTCACGGTGGACGGCCTTAACCTCCCTCTCAGTGGTTCAGAGTCAGTCCCTGCGGGGTCGTCGTCGAACCGTGCAAAGTAGGAGCAGCGGACACGTGTGCGCGTCGCGGGGGCTTAGCTTCTGGCCGCGGGGGGAGCCCGTGCGTGTGGGCGAGCAGGGGGCGTTCTGCTGCTGCTTCCAAGCCCAGCTCCCACGTCTGGGCATGAGGCCACCCCAGCCCGGCCAAGGAGTCCTAGGCCACGTTTCCCCCGGCCGTAGGAAGGTCGCCTTGCCGCCCAGGTGGCCGTGCCTCGGCGAGGCCGGGGAGGCCAGCGCGCCGTGGCACCGGGGTGGGGGGGGGGTTGCCTCATATCCAGGCCCTGCCGCAAGGCAGCCTGGCTGCTGTGGCCGCGGGGCTGTTTTTAGAGAACAAAAATAGCTCGTGCTTCAGGCACCCTTTGGCTTGGCCACAGAGCGCGCTACGACCTACGCGGTAAGCCCGGCCTGTGCTGAGGGGGGCTGCATTGGCCCTGGATCAGACGCGGGGGGTGGGGGGGGCGGTGGCTGTCCTTGAGCATTCCAGGCGAGGTCTTGGGCAGCGGTACAAGGATTGCGGTGGTGCTGTTGGAGCCGTGCGCATGGGTCGGGGTGTCCCCTTCTGGCCAGCCCTCTCAGGCTTGACGGCTGGGCCAGACCCTCTTCCGAGCCGCCCGCAGCAGGGCGTTCCCAAGGCAAGCCGGCCACCCGGCCCCTTGGAAACGTGCCCTTGTGTGGGGGTGTGCGTGCATTCAAGGGGGCTCCTGAGGTCACGCTCCTGCTGGGTGGGAGCACAGGGTGAAACGGGCAGCAGTCGGAGCGATCGACAGGCTCGCCGGGGCCGCCTTCGTGGTGGCGCCCAGCCCCGGAACTCTCTTCCCCGCGTCCCTCCACGGGGGCTTTGGAAGCCCCTGACTATTGTCGCGTTGCGCTGTTTTTCTGTACTTGCAACATTTTGAAGGTATTTAGTATTTTCACTTCAGTGTTGACATTATATTTCACGAATTTGTTATGTAAGCGGCTTTGAAATGTTAGGATATCAGGGCAGGAGATTTACTGCTTAAATAAAAGACAGTTGTGCGAGCGCGCGCATGCGCGCGCGCACACACACACACAATGTGTTTTCCTGCTTTTTCCTAGGATTTTTGAATGCTCCTGCTAGCCGCCGCCGCCGTCTTCCTTGTCGTGGTATGGTTGCTCCGGACCAAGATGGCCGCGCATCCCAGTGTTAAGCAGACAGAGGCGGAGCCGGATCCCCCGGAGCAGCCGGCTGCCTCGGAGACGCAGAAGCTGCCTTCCCATGGACCTGCTCTCCAGCCCCCAGAGGCGTTGGAATCACAGACCCCCGTGGCAGAGCCTCCGAGCGGCCAGACTCCCCCGCAGGCCTCCAAGCGGCCGGAGCACCCCGTTTGCCAGGCGAAGCCCCCCGTGCCCCACTCGGCCTCGGAGTGCGCGCAGCCCCAGGGGCCGCCAGCCCCGGATTCAGGGAGGGCTCTGGGCCGGGCGGGCTACTTGCTGAAGCAGATGAAGTCCCTCTCGTGGGAAGAGCCGGAGATCAGCCTGGCGCAGAGGAAGCGGCAGGCGATGGCCACGTTCGTGCTAGGCTCTTTCGAAGACAACTCCTCCGACGACGAGCTGGTGGCCAGCTCCTTCCGGATGGCTGGCAGGCGGCGGAGCAGCTTGGCCAGCATCGGCGCCTCCTCTTCCGTGGACTCCTCCTCGCTGGCCCCCCTGGCCGAGAGCAGCGTGGGCATGCGGTAGGTGACACGGCACAGGCGGGGGCTTGGCTGGTCTTCCCGAGCGAGGAAGCGTTGGTGCGGTGTGGGCACAGGCGAGGCCCTCTCCAGAGCTGCCTCCCCCAGCATGTGTGGGGCTCCAGCTCCCCCCAGTCCAACCTGTGCTGGCTGGGAATGATGGGAGTTGCAGCATCTGGCATCTGGGAGAACAGCTCCAGGGCAGGTCTGGTGGAGGAGAGGCCTCTCTGGGTCTGGCTTCTGATCATGCCGCCGGGTGAGACGAGGAGGGCCTGTAACAGCCCTGCTGGTAGCACCTCTGCTCTCCGGGCAGCAGGCCTCTGGCGCGAACCCCGGCAGTCTGAACCCGACGGATCTGTTGGGAGCTGCCGTGTTCATAGTGCCGAAATACTGTATGTTGGGGTGGCGAGCTGGGTCTTGAATGAGCAACACCAGGGCCTCTTAGCAGATGCAAGACACCTACCCCGTGGACATAAATCATGGCTTCCTGTGTTCTTGGCCTCCCCCTGGGCGTGTGGACAGAGGAGCTGGTATTAGGAGCGCCTGTGCCTCGAAAATTATTCTTATATCCCCAGTGTTGGTTAAGCTGCATAAAGCTGCACCCTACCTTCCGTTTGTGGTTCCTGGCCAGGTTTGTGTCTCGCGCGTTTTGACAGCCGGGGCATCGGTCGCTTGCGTGGATTAGCACGAGACAGGTGCCTGCAGGTCATCTTGACCACTGACATAGCCACCCGCATTTTTCCCACCTGGCACTAGGCTGGAGGGGGTGTGGAAATTTGTCCAGCTGTTCTTTAGAAGCTGTATTCGTAATTTCTCTTCTCATCCTTCCTGTGTCTCGTGAATGCTCAGTCACATTTTTTCTGGCTCTGTTCTTAGTTATCCTCTGCCCCCCCCCATCCCCACCCCCTTTGCAGCCAAACGCTCAGGCCAACAGACCAGGTGTGACAAAGTCAGTCTCCAGAAGAAACTAAATGAGAGCATTTAGCCTTCCGTTTGCCCAATCCTGGGTTATGTTTGGCAGAAATGTAGACTGTTTTGTTCAGATACTGTAATAACTTAGCACGAATCAAGTATTGTAACTGGAGATGAAGGCCCTTAGTCTGAAAGGGCCGTCTTGTAAAACATCGGTTACAAGCCACAAGGCTTCCTCAGGATGCGTGTCGAAACCATGTAATGCAGCCAGATTTCTTTATCCTCTCTTGGTCTGCAATCTCACATTCCAAGCAAGCCCCGCTTTCTGTTTCTTTAGAATTACCAATTTATGATTGCAAGCATAGAAAGAACAGCAGCTTATCTCGTTCTTGGGAGTGACTCACAGCCCAACTTCTGCTGGAACTGCTTGTTTAAGGAGGAAATGTGAAGCCGCTTGGAATTGCATGCTCACAAAGCACGTGCTTCAAAAAATACAAATTCAGTTCCGCACTTAAATATTTTGTAAGGTCACTATTTGTAAAGTCTTGAAATCGTGTAAGAGAAGCGGCGAGAGGTGCCACACATTCCAACCCTGAAACCTGCACGGGGACGGGGGGGGGGGGCCTCTTTCTGTCTTTGGTTTCTTGCTCACATCCTCAGTTAATTCTTTGTTTCCAAGATTCATATCCCGCCTTAAAAAAAACAAAAACCTTTCCATAGCATCTTGCCATAATTGCTAATAAAATGAGCAGACCTGTTAAAATGCAAACACATCTAAAAATCATGCCAGAGGTGGAATCAGTAGCCCAGGGGGGCCCAAGCCGGTGACCGTGTCTTCGTTAAACCTGCCAAGGTTCCCACACAATGGGCTTGGCCGGGACCAAGGTCGGCCTCCCAACCGGTAGCTGGGCCGGGCTGGGCCAGGCCAGGCGCTTAGTCACTTGGCCGCTTCTCCGCCTGCAACCGGGGAAGGCGCTGCACGGGCCTGGGGGGCAGCGGCCTGGGGGTGAGCCCCTCTTGCGCTCGGCCCCGTGCAAACGGGGGCTTGGCCGGCCCGGCCGCACTGCTGCAGCGGGCCGGCTGGGGTGCGCGCCGAGCGGGCCGGTGGCGGGGCTGCTCCCGGGGCGGCTGCTCCGGAGGCGCGCGGGGCAGGTGCGCCTCCCGGGCTGGTTGCGCGGCGGCTCCCGCGGGTGCGGGTGCGCACGCGATGGCTGCCCG
>NW_025335909.1:8751129-8803819 GCF_004798865.1 Varanus komodoensis
CGGGCGCGCGGCGGCCGCTTCCCCGGCCGAGCCCCGCCGGGCGGGCCGCTCCTTCGCGGGGCGGGCGGGGCGCCTTCCTCGGGGAGCAGCCGCGGCCGCAAGCCCCGCGTCGCCCGCCTGGCGCCCCCCGCTTGACCCCCGCCTCGCCGGCCGCGGTCTTGCTGCAGCGGAATCGTGCGCGGCGCGGGAGCGCGCCTTCCCGTAGGGTTTAGGGCGCCCTTCGGGCGGCGGTTGGAGCGTGCGCCCCTCGCCTCGAAAGCGAGCCGAGGCCGGCAGCGGAGGCGCGTCCCGAAGGGAGGCTCTTGCTCTCCCGGCCGCGCATGAGCGCGGCATCCTAACTGCACTTGCAGACCGGCTTCCCGGAGTTGGGCGCCGCAGCTTCCCGGTTCCCCCACCTGTCGCCCAGCCGTCCCGGCTTCCCTGGCATCGCTGAGGTGCAGGACGCTTTGAGCAATCCCGAGAGCTTCCTTGTTTTGGAGGGTCGTGAGCTCCATTCAGTGCAGATGGGCCAAGCGGTGTCCTGGCTCCGGAACTGTCTGGCTCGCCTGTGCAGGGGTGTTTGCACCAGGCTTGGCAGCAGGGCGGTTAGCCTGCAGCCTGACATCTGCCCGTCCCCACTGCCCGGCAGGGCTGCGTTCTCGCCGCCTGCAGCCTGCGCTGGCTGGCCGAGAAGGGCCTGCCTCCCCGCCCGGGTCCTTTCTCCTGCCGCTGCCCTTGGAAAGCCCTGCAAACAGGTGGGACCTCAGTTTGAGCCGATGCATGCTGGAAACTGGGAGTCGGGGTGCCTGGGAGCAGGTTGGACTTGCTTGCCCTTTTTCTGGAAGGGACACGATCTTGCTAACGTGGGAGACATCTTCAGGCTTTCCCATATGTGGATTGTTAAATGTTTCTTGGAACATTTAATGTGTGTAGAATTCTGCGAATCTGGGAATACCAAGTGGGACGTTGACCCTCGTGCTTCCTTTCCTTTCCTTTTTTTCCCCCCCTCGCTTCCTTACTGTAAGACGTCAGTGGTGCACGGGATACAAAAGTTTTAAACAGACAGACAGTCATTTGCATGCAGCATTTAATTGCCCTTCTGCAAGCCCTGGCCCACGTGTCCGTTCTCCAAGGCGGGGGCCTCCCTCCCTCTCCTTTCTCGCTGACCCTAGGTCAGTCTGCAGCCTGCCAGCCTGCATGCCGTGCCCAGGCGGAGGGTGAAGCCCACCGGGCTGCCTCGCGTTATCATCGCCCTCGCTCTTTATCTTGTGCCACAGCTGTGCGCCAGGGAGGGGCTGAGCGAGCCCCGAGGAGGAGAGAGCCCCAGGCAGCGCAACCGCGGAGGAGCTGGGCTGCCGGTTTGCGGCACCGAGGGTGGGTTGGGGGGAGCGGGACGTGCGTGCGGCCCGGGAGAGGGCAGGAGCGAGGGGGGCTTGAGGCTGGATGGGCCCACGCGGTGCAGGACGAGGGGGGCCTCCCGCTCAGGTGGGGGTGTCAGGTGCTGATGTTGCCGTGTGTGCTCCTGTGGGAAGGTGGTGGTGCCCCGTGGCTGAGAGAGGTGGCTGGATGGCCACCATCTTGTCCGTGGCTTGCCAGGCCACCTTCTCCCCACTTGCCCCCCCAGAAGTTCGTATGGGAGACAGTGCTAGTGGCACCCTTAAGGGGGTGCCGTAAGAGTCAGGGCAGCAGTTCCCAACATTGTGTCCTCAGATGCACTGGTCTGCAGCTCCCCTCGTCCACTCTCACCCTGGTGGAGCTGCCTGATGGGCCTGGTGTGTGGACGTGCCCCTCAGGACCCAGCCCCCCACAGCCTGATGTCTGCCGCTATCCACGCTGGCTGGAGTTTGGGGCGGAGGGCCCCACAATCAGAAGGGTCCCAGATTCCAGAAGGTCATTTAGGAGCTTAGTCATGATGCTAATAATACACGTGTTGAATAGCGTTTGGGTTTAGGGTTTGATCATTTGCTCTGTATTTTGCAGGAAGTTGTCATTTCCTTTGCGGGGTTTTATCCCTGAAAAGGAGGCAAGAAATTCCGCTTTTGTTTTTGAAAATGTGCAAAGCAGTCTAAAATTGTATCTTATTTTTATCAGCATGGATTTTGTACCAGGGAGAGTTTAGAGCACACGGTATCGTATTCCATGCCTCTAACAATAGTTAGAGTTTGGAAACTTGACATGCCTGTGGGAACACAAGTGCCAAAACTGGCTGTATGCTATCAATTGGTCGGTTTCCAGCTCTGTTTAAATAGAAGGCAAGCACCAGTCAGGAATACAATAAATCCTGTTTATTGGCATGGAGGAATTCTAGCTGGTTGTGGGACTTTCTGCTGTCTAAAGGTGTAGGAAGGTTCGTTCAAAGACGTAAAAAGAGTCAGTCAAGGCTAAAAAGCTCCCCAAATGTAGCATTTTGGGGTGAGATGTGAATGCAGGAGCCTTTAAAGGTAGAGCCCCTTTGAAGCAAAATGACCTTTTAAATGCATTTGTGGGACTTTTCCGTTGCCGGCTTGCAAACGCACGTGCAGATCTTTCTGGACCACAAACTGGTTTCCCAGTCAGTGAGCTGACCATTAATTTTAGCAATTATTTGTGGCTAAAATGGATGGTCTAAAGGATGGAGAGCTGGTGGTGAGAAGGACAACAAACTGAAAACTGCTTCAGTAGTCACTTGCCTGGAAGGCAGTCGTGCCTCGCCGGTGGCAACCAGGAAGGTGGCTGTTCAGTTCTGGTCTGCTCCTTGGCTGCTGTTAGTCCGCCTGCCTATAAATTGTCAGTCCCCAGTTCTCATCTGAACTTCGGGTAACACTCTGCAATCTTGCCTTTTCCTTCTCGCAGACCCAGCATGTCGGGGATGTACCTGGTCAAAAGGGGCCATGAGCAGAGGAAGCTGGACCTCCACAGGGATTTCACGGTGGCTTCGCCAGCCGAATTTGTGACTCGCTTTGGAGGGAACCGCGTGATTGAAAAGGTACCATTCCCAGGGCTCGGCAGCCTGCTTGTAGCTGTGGCTGGTGGTTTTTGGGGTGTAGCCAGAATGGTTTTTTCTGGGTGCATAGATAGCAATAATTCTGTAAAATCTATTTACCTTCCTTTGCTCTATGGGCCTTCGGTTCATATATCCCCCCTCCCCTTTTAAAGAAGGCTTTCAGGGACTGAATTCTGTGTTGTTTCCCGGATGTGCTTGTCTTGTTTTTTGTTTTTTGTTTTTTGTTTCTTGTTTTCTTTTGTAAGCTGTCCAGAGACTTTCCGTATGGGACGACATACAAAAATGCTAAACACATGCATAAATAAGCGTGAGAAATCGTACGCTTAGCCAGGTGTCGCGTGAAATCTTTCAGGCCTCTCTCACAGCTTTTCGGGGGTGATGGCTGCTCTCCATTTTCTAGCTACAGATCTTCCTACAGATCCGCTCCTACTGGACGGGAAAACAGTCCTACAATGTCTGCCATCCCCCAGTATTCCCCGTGCTGGCTGGGGATGCTGGGCCTTGTAGGCCTTCCGCACATGTCTAAGCACGGATCCGATTGTCCCTGGGAACACGCTGCTTTTTCCCGGCCAGGTTCTGATTGCCAACAACGGCATCGCCGCCGTGAAGTGCATGCGCTCCATCCGCCGCTGGGCCTACGAGATGTTCCGGAACGAGCGTGCGATTCGCTTCGTGGTGATGGTGACTCCCGAAGATCTGAAAGCGAATGCAGGTGCGCCGGAACGGCGGTGCCTTTGCGCATAGTTGCATCTCTCCGTGTCCCCACGCACCACACAGAACGGGTCGTGCCTTTCCTGTTTCTGCAGAATACATCAAAATGGCTGACCAGTACGTGCCCGTCCCCGGAGGCACCAACAACAACAACTACGCCAACGTGGAACTGATCGTGGATATTTCGAAACGAATCCCGGTGCAGGTGAGGCTGACCTTCTCCGTCCACCAGGCACGGCCCCGGAGCGCTCTGGAGGGCTGCTCTCAGAGGAGGAGGCGGAAGGCGCAGCATCCGCTCGGAGACGGGGCTTAGAATAGGCCTGAAGGCACAGGAGGCGTTAACTGTGCTGAAGCTAAGCAAGTGTGGGACTGGCCTGAGCTTGGAGGGGAGACCGCTTGGGAACTGCATCTAATCACTGGGTGTGGAAGGGGCTTCCAGGGGAGGCAAGTGAAGCCCCATCGGGGAGGGAGTTCGAGGAGAGGCTGGACATGCACATGGTGGGCATGTCATGAGCAGAGCCGGCTGGAGCCGGGGGTCGGACTAGATGGCCCGGGAGGCCCCTTCTGACTCGCTCAGTTTCTTTGCTCTCTCCTGTAGAATTTTGTTTTGCTTGCTTGGTGCCGCAGCTCGTTCAGGAGCCCCTGGGTGTTTGCCCTGGGAGCCCTGCGTGCTGAGGCTATTTTCGGGCCCGCGTCTAGTGCCCTCCCTCGCTGCCTGCTCTTTCCCGGAAGAGGCCGCTCACTTGCGAGCAAGGTCAGTTGTGGCCATTCCTCCGGGAAAGCGGCCCCACTCTGTCGCCCATCCCACAGAAGGGCTCGTGCTCGGCCTTTGAGCCGCTTCTTGGGTTCCCAGAACATGAGCTGCAAAAGGCAGAGGGAAAGCACTCGGATTTCTTGGAATATGTGAGCCGTGGCTCATGGGCCTCAGCCCGGAGGTCCTGGCTGACCCATCAGTTTCCGCCCTTGGCCCTGCACTGCCCTGCCCTGCCCTGCCCTGCCCTGCCCTGCCCTGCCCTGCCCTGCCAGCGGGTGGTCCCCCGGCTTGTGCATGTCCTCGGAGCTCTCAGTGTTGCTGCAAGGCTTGGTCCTTGAGAAAAACCTTGCGCTACAACGGGTGGGTGTGTCGGCCCCGCCCTCGGCCCCCCGCAACCAGATTGTGGCCCCCCAGCGGTCATGATGTGGGAAGCAGTGACACACAGAGCAGCAGTTGTGGCTCTGGTGCTGGGGGGGGGGGCACGGGTCCGTCCTGCGTGCGGTGTCCGCTGACCTCCCGAAACTCCCCCTTCTCAGGCTGTGTGGGCCGGCTGGGGACACGCCTCCGAGAACCCGAAGCTGCCCGAGCTGCTGCACAAGCACGGGATCGCCTTCCTCGGTAGGTGTGCCGTGCCGCCTCGGAGCGTGTGCGTCTCTGCGTGTTTACACACACGCACCCCCCCCGCCCAGCTGGCCTGCCAAAGCAGGGCCTGGGGGGGGGGCGTCCATGAGGGGGCCGTGCTTGACTTCCGCGGGGTGAATACCTGGTGTAGCCGCCTCCACCGAACAGGCGCAGGCACATTTTCTTCCCTCCTCTGCCCCCTTGTCTGTCTCTCTCCTTCCTCTTTCGTTGGTCTCCTCTGCACTGGCTTTTAGACTGTAAGCTCCTCAGGGCAGAGACCTGTTCTCTGGTAGCTCGGAAAGCACCATCCACATGGGCGGTGGTAGATCAGGAATCATCACCCTGCACACAATGGAAGGATTGCGGGCTGCTTCACTGAAAGCAAAGTGCGGCTCGAGCCCCCGCAGCCTCCCCTGTCGTCGCCGTTGTGCTGTGCGATCCGCGTGTGCGGCCCAGCGGCTGAAGTGCAGGGAGCCCCGTGTGGCAGCCGTGCGAGCGAGGCGGTGCTCCCTCGCCTGCCGCTTGCGTGTGTCGACGCTTGGCCGCCCGGGGGGGGCCGCCCCGCGCCCACTTGCCCCCGCTCGCGCCTGCGGCGCCCACTCAGCCCTTCCTCCGCGTCTCGTCCTGCATTCCAGGCCCGCCCAGCCAGGCCATGTGGGCCTTGGGGGACAAAGTGGCTTCCACCATCGTGGCCCAGACAGTCCACATCCCAACGTTGCCGTGGAGCGGGAGCGGTAAGGGAGCTTCCTCGTTCGGGCTGCATCCCTGACCTAGCGGGCCGTGGGGCGGCCGAGGCGAGAGTCCTGGGCACGGTGCCGGGGCCTTCTGAGAGCAGCCCCTGCTGCCCCCCGTGAGCCTGGCCGTGGTCCTCGTCGTCGCCTCTGCCGCCCAGCGCGGCCGCGAGGTGCTGTGGCAGAAGGCTGCGCCGGGCCGACTGGTGTCCGCCGCAGTCTTTATATTTCTCATGCGCGCTCTGGCCGTGTCCAGATGCCACGATAAGGACTGCGGATGGCTCGTCGCTCAGTGGCGGGTTATTGTGTTGTCTGAACCCAACTGTGCTAACAAGCCATGGACAACCTATGATGAGAACCTATGGCTCATTGTCCGGCTGCAAACGGCGGGTTGCTCACCATGTTTCATCATGTTGGCCGGGTTTGGAGAACACGGTGACCCGCAGTTCAGCTGAAATCCCCCCTCAGTCTGCATTCAGCGGGTTTGCTGTTGTGTGAATGAAAAGTGGGGCGGCCTGGATGGTCTGATCCGGCAAGGCTTTTCTCGGGGTCCTGACCTTTGGGTGTGGGTGCAGCGCTGCCTGGGACCAGTCTCCTCCTCGCCTCGTGAGGCAGGAGCCGGGCACGAGGCAGCCGCCGGTTCTGCCCTGCCGATGTGATTCCTTTGCAGGGCTGGTAGCCAAGTGGACCGAGGAGGAGGAGGAGCAGCTCAGGACCATCACCGTCCCCCCGGAGACGTACGGGCAGGGTTGCGTGAGGGACGTGGAGGAAGGCCTGGAGGTAGCTCGGGGTGCGCCGTTCCTGCACCAGGGGCGATGCTTGGAAGGGGGGAACGCGCGGTCGTTTTGGGCGCGGGGAGAGTTACTGTAGAAAGTAGGTTACGCCGGCGGGGATGCGATAGCGAGGGACCGACGGAGCGTGGGAGTGAGGCCGGCCGATTGCAATATGGCCTTGTGGGGTTTCTTTTGCTTTTAGGCTTAATTAACCAAATGACAAAAAAAGACTTTTTTTGCTGGGCCCTGCCACCTCGCAGATCTCTTTCTCAGCTTGCTTATATGTACATAAATAAGTGACTTACTTTGAATGATGCACGGGGGTGTTCAGTGACGTGGCATTTTGTCCTGCCTTTCTGCACCCCCACTACCAGATCTAGGCTCCTTGCACACTTCTTCAGCTTCCCCCTGCCCACCCCAATCAACCTTCCGAAATCCCTGACAAACCCTATGCATTTTAACAGCTGCCTCAAGCATGAATTTGCAACCAGTGCCTTGCTAGAATTCCCAATTCCTTGGAATCTAGGACTGAATTTGGACCCCTAGAGCATGAGTACCTCTGAGCATGTTCGGAGAGCTGCAGAACACATCCCACACTGCTGCAATTACTGGAGCAGGGGTTTTAATGGGAGGAAAGGGCATGGCTCCCAGGGAGGCCCGGCCACGTCCGAATCAGAAGAGCACCTGTGAGTCAGTCGCCACCCTTCGCTGGGGCTGGCGGCTCTTCGGTTGCGGAAACGTGGGCCTCTTTAATGCAGATCCGGGATTAGCCGAGAAAGGGTTCTAGGCTCTTGGTCATTTGGCGCGCAAGTTCCCCTTTCTTAAAAACGTTCTTCTCAGGCTTCCGAGAAAATCGGCTACCCTGTGATGATCAAGGCCTCAGAGGGTGGCGGCGGCAAAGGGATTCGGATAGTGGAAGGCGCAGAAGAGTTTGCGGCTCGCTACAGACAGGTAAAGTCCCGCTTTCTCGCTGACTGTCTGGTCTTTTTCTTGTGTTCCCGCCATATGCCTTAAGGGGGCATTTCTATGTTCACGTAGACAGAAAAATCCCACAGTTGGGGCATGTCAGGAATTGTGGGACTTTCCCCATATATAGGATGATCCCCGAGGAGGAGTCTCTCCCCCCCACTGGGAGCGTTGGACCGGGTGTTTCCATGCAGCCTGTGCAGTTTATTTTCCCCTCGTCCTGGTCGCCTCAGCACACGGCTAGCAGGACATGGGTTACTGAACCTCGCCCTCGCTGCTGTTCTGTCGCGCGGACTGGCCTGCGACTCTCTCCCATGTACATGAAATCCAGATTAAAACGAGGAGCCTCGTGTCCCTGCTCATAACAAATGCAGCTCATAAAGCTCTTCTCCTCCTCTGGAATTTGCCCTTAGAGAGCGGGGAATCATTAACAGACCTGAATTAATAGGCAAACCTTTGCCTCTCTCCCTTCAGGCGGAGATTTGCAGGCGGTGTGACCTTCCTTAATCTAGCGCATAATCAACGCCATCTAGGAGACCTTAGGAAGGGTCAGAGTTCCTGCCCTGGGCTGGGAAATGCAGGGGACCAGGCTCTGATCCCGGAACACCTTCCCTCTGTCCCCGCAGCTGGGGCTCTTGGCATCTCCCTGGGGCAGCACCGTCGCGCACACGATCCTCCTTCCTCATGGGAAGCAGTCGCGAAAGCGCAGCTGCAGCTGCTCCCCAGCGAGCCCTCCTTGCCGGCCCCGACTGAGCTGGGGTGCAGGGATGCAGGCAGCTGACCAGCCCAAGGCTCCTGCAGCCCGCCATCTTATTCCTGTGAAGTTTTTCTACGCGTCTCACGACAAAACTTTCTGGACAGCTTACAGAGGACAGAAAACCATAACGACACCACACAGCACACAGCTTGGCTGGATGAGGAGGACTGGGGTGCAGCTAGGCCACCTTGTCCCCGAACAGAACGGCCCCGCAGCGGCCTCGTGGGTCAGCTTCCCGGCAGGCCTCCCCCCCTACTCCCTTCATGTGGGAACCCTGATTTAACCTTCCGAGGAGTTTCCCGGGCCCTCCCAAGCACCAGCAGCTCCACCGTGAGACGTTTCCGATTTATTTCCGATTTAGATCCAGCCTTTTTCCTACAAAGGGCTCAAGGCAGCTTACATCTCCTCCTCCTCCATCTTATCCCCACAACAACAACCCTGTGAGGTGAATTGGGCTGAGAGTCTGTGACTGGCCCAAAGCCCCCCAGTTGGCTCCTTGGCTGAGCAGGGACTAGAACCCAAATCCTCTGAGTCCCAGTCCCAGGCTCTTAACCACTACGCCACACTGGCTTTCCGTGGGGTCCGTCTCCTCAGCGCTGCCTCCCCGCCCACCAGGTGCAGAGCGAGGCGCCGGGGTCGCCGATCTTCGTGATGAAATTCCTGCAGCACGCCCGCCACCTCGAAGTCCAGGTCCTGGCCGATCAGTACGGCAACGCCGTCTCGTTGTTCAGCCGCGACTGCTCCATCCAGCGGAGGCACCAGAAGATCATCGAGGAGGCTCCTGCGACCGTCGCCCCGCCTCCCGTCTTTGACTACATGGAGCAGGTACCGGAAGCGTCCTGGGCACGCGTGGCTGGCGGTGGCACGCGGCCCGGCGGTAGGACGCACGCCCCGTGGCCGCAGCCCCGTGTGCTGCCTGCCGGTTGGCCATGCGTGGGTGGGCAGCGACTGACGGACCAAAAACTCTCCAAGAACAGAGAGTAACGTCCTCCCACAGACTAGCTGGGCTCCAGCCCCGGAGCAGCCGGCATAGTTCAGCGTACAAATAAAGCGGAGCGCAGGGCTTAAAAATGGGTCGCCCGCCTCCTAGGGGAGCCGCTCTCGGATCCCCATCTCTGATGCTCTGAAGGCTTGGTGCATGTGTGCGCCAGGGCGCTGCTGAGCCACTGCTGCTCTCCCCAGTGCGCCGTGCGCCTCGCCAAGATGGTGGGCTATGTCAGTGCCGGAACAGTGGAGTACCTGTACAGTGAGGACGGGAGCTTCCACTTCTTGGAGCTGAATCCCCGCCTGCAGGTGGAGCACCCCTGCACGGAGATGATCGCCGATGTTAACCTGCCGGCTGCCCAGCTCCAGGTACTTCCGATGCAGCACCTGTGGGGGGAGAGCGCAGATCCCTTTCCTGGTGGGGCTGGATGGCTGCCCACCGGTTGCGGCTGCCCTGGCTCACCGTGGCTGGTTCTGCCCCTCGCCCGGCTTCGTTTCTCTCCGTGCTCAGAGAAGCACAGAAAAGGATCCTGCCAGCGCCGGGAAGGCAGCTGCTCCTCCTGGCCTTGGCGGGCGTCTTGCTGCCCGCGTCCCCACGGCCCCTTCCATTCTCAGAGCAGAGGGGAGCGTGGGGTTCCGCCCAGCGAGGGTGGAGGCCACGTTTCCGGCAGAACACGGGAAAGTCTGCAGGCTGGCTTAGTCTGCTGTCTGGGGTTGCGCACCCCTGCGCTGGGGTGCCGGGCCAGGCAGAACACTTGAGCTTGTATAGCAAGGGAGAAGCAGAGACTTTGCAGGCAGAAGCGACAGGAAGCCGCAGTTTTAAGGACTGCACTCTTCCAGCGCCGCCACACGGCTGCCCCAGAATCCTCCTGCTTCGGTCCGGGCTGCGGGTCTTCTCAGGGTGCTGAAGCAGATGCCCCCCATGGCCCACCGTTGCCAGCAGTGCTGCAGGGAAGTCCAGAGGATGCCCAGGATTCGTAACCTGGCTTTGCAGCCCCTCTCAGAGGTCCCCATTAGCCTCAGCGTGGCTCAGGGTTGGTGCGGATCCCGTCTATGACTCTGTGTGTGTGCCTGTGTGTGGGGGGAGAGATCAGGCAAGGCCTGAAGCCGGGGCGCCGCCGCTCTGGAAGCTGCCCCGATCCTTGAACTTACACCCTTGGCACTGTGTCCGAAGCAGCCTTCAGAAAGGGCAGTGTCATCTTGGAAGTGCTGCGGAAACACGCGGCGAGCGGGAGAGAGCGGTTCTGCGCTCACCCACCCCTTCCGGTCGCCCTTGCAGATAGCCATGGGGGTGCCTTTGCACAGGATGAAGGACATCCGCACCCTCTTCGGGGAGACCCCGTGGGGCGATGACCCCATTTCCTTTGAGAGCCTCAGCAGCGTTCCCGTTCCCAGGGGACACGTGATCGCGGCACGGATCACCAGTGAAAATCCCGATGAGGTCAGTCTGGAATTCAGAGCATCTCTGTGCCGTTCGTGTAAGCAGACGGCCGTTGCTGCGTTACAGTTCTGTCCCCGCCAGCGAGGGACTCTTCCCGCTTCTGGCTTTGCGGATGTCCCCAGCACGGTCCTTGAGCTTTTCTAAAGCGCCTTTAAAGCGCCTCTCCGCAGCCGCAGAAGCTGAAATGGGGTTTGTTTCTCCTGCTTGTGTGATACTGAAGACCCCTGGTGACATCCTGGAGGCCACCTTGCGTTCCCCTCGGCGCCTGCCCTTCGGCACCGGCTGTGTGAGCAGTGCTGTCGTGGTTTCAATGCCTTCCTTGCGCCTGAGCTGCCTGGGGGCGTGTGCCCTCGAGGTCGGGGTGGAGGGGGCGTCAACCTTCCGTCACACTCCGTTCCCCCCTTTCACCTGCGTCTGTTCCGCATCTCTCTCTCTCCGCTGCGCAGGGCTTCAAGCCCAGCTCCGGCACGGTGCAAGAGCTGAATTTCCGCAGCAACAAGAACGTCTGGGGCTACTTCAGCGTGGCAGCCACGGGTGGCTTGCACGAATTCGCCGATTCCCAGTTCGGACACTGTTTCTCCTGGGGAGAGAACCGAGAGGAGGCCATCTCGTCAGTATTGCCTTCACGTCAGCCTCGGGGGCAGCAGAAGTGGCTGTTGCTGGGCAGCTCCTCGAGCGCCGGGGTCCTCGCGTCTGCCGCGCAGGGAGAGGGTGCCCGGGAAAGGTTTGGGGGTGAGCGGCTTCACAGGAGGCCAGAGAGGGTCTGGGGTGGCCCTCAGTGCCCCTCAGCCCCACCACCCTCCATCTGGGGGCGCTCGCTGAAGGAAGGGTCCAGGGCCCGTGGAGCGCCATTGCGTCAGATCCCCAGGATTATCCACAGACAGCCACGGATGCGTGTACATCTACCAGCCCTTCCTTCGTTCCTTCCTGAGGTTTTTGTTTCCTGAAGTCACGTGGCCTCCCTCCCCTCCCCTCTCCGTACATCCATTTTCACAAATATGGGTGCCTAAGGAGAGAGGGTCTCTCAAAAAAGCACTCCTGTGGGCGCCCACCCGGAGACCCAGTGCACGCGTCCAAGAGCCCACGTCACGCTGAGCCTTCGAGTGCCGGCAGCCCAGCCGCTGGGCCACGCTGGCTCGTTTGCGCGCACGCCCAGCTTTTTAATCGCTTCAACTCCGGCCAAAGCAGAGCTGTCCCTCATTAGCTGAGCCTCGTTTGTTCCTTTCAGGAACTTGGTCGTCGCTCTGAAAGAGCTGTCCATTCGCGGGGACTTCAGGACGACGGTGGAGTACCTCGTGAAGCTGCTGGAGACCGAGAGCTTCCGGACCAATGAGATCGACACCAGCTGGCTGGATCATCTGATCGCGGAAAAAGTGCAGGTGCGAACCGCCGGGCCGGGCGCTGTGCGTGGACTGCGGTCCTTTGGGCCCAGGCGCTTTGGAGCCCGTGTGCTCCAGTGGTGAGGCGAGAGCGACGCCTCTTCCAAGGCTGAAGGGCTACTGATTCGCTCTCCGACAAGAGCGCCCCGTGCGGACCTCCCTTCCCATCTTTGCAAGAGCTGCTGGAGGCATAGAAACCTCTCGCAGCTGGGGGGAGTGCTCACCCCCTCAGAGCGCCCCTTGCGTGCACCCTTGCCATCCGGGGGGCACCGCGAGGGTAAACATGAGGTCCGGCTTACTCTGGGGATGGGGGAAGCCCTGGAGCGGAGGCAGGGCCGGGGAGTGAATCGGCCCGCGTTCCTAGGTTGGAAGTAGTGCCTTGAGAGGGTGGCCGGCGAGGACAGAGAGCGTGAGGGGTGGATGCAGCCCCCCCACCGAGCAGGCCTCCCTCTGTCCCTGGGGAGGGAACCGTTGGCCCCGCTTCAAGGGGCAGACCTGCCCGCTCTCCTCGCGCTCCTCTTTCCAACAAATACCGTTCCTTCCTTTCCCATCAGATCTTTTATAAGCCTTCTGCGCCGTCCCTGCATATTCTCTGGACAGCACTACTGCTCATGCCTGTTCTGATTTCATTTCCTGCAACTCTGTCTTTCGCGGCTCTGTTTTGCATCTCAGCCGTTTGTTCACTACCCTGGGTGGTGGCTCTTGGACAAACAGCCGCGTAAAATTAAACCGACCTCCCTTTTCCTCCCGGCTTCCATGGCGTGTGCCCAGATTCTTTCCTGGTGCGAAGCGGTGGCCTTTTGTTCGTTCCCCCTGTGCAGGCGGAGAAGCCGGACACCATGTTGGGCGTGGTCTGCGGCGCCCTCAACGTGGCCGATGCCTCATTCAGGACCTGCATGGACGACTTCCTGCATTCCCTCGAGAGGTGAGGCCTCCCTCGCGTGGGGCAGGCGCGAGCTTTGGCCAAGACGGAAGGCGGCCCGCAGGGCTTCTCCGGTTTTACCGCTTGGAGCTGGGGCCGGGAGAGGCCCCTCGGCACGAACCCGGAGAAACGACGGGCACTGCGTCTCTCTCTGGCGTTCGGGGGCTTCTTCCTCCCAGCTTTGCTGGCTAGCGATCCGCTGCCAGCCAGCCAGCTTGGAATATGCGTGTTTTATGGCTTTGTGCGTGAGAGACCAGCCGGTCTGTACTCAGAAGGCGCATCTAGTCGGCCGCTCAGAATGCTTCGGCTCGCAGGCTGGCTCGGTCTCTGGAGAGCTGGGGCTCACGCTGCTGGCCAGAGCGGGCTCGAGGGAGGGTCAGGCCGGGTTCTCCCTCGTGGCATCCTCCAGATCTGTTGGATGGCAGCATCCAAGCCCTTCCCTCCGTCCCCCTCGCTCCCCGTGCCTCTGCCAGCTCAGGCCCGCATCGCAGGGCTGTCGCAAGGCTTCCTGAGGTTGTGCCTCCAAAGACACGCGCAACCGTCGCATCCCTCGCCTCGGTGGTCCTCCAGCCTCGCACATGCTGGAGTCTTCTAAGGGGCTGTTTAAAGGCCTGTCATTGCGCCTGTCCGTAAGGAGGGGTGCGGGGAAGGCGCCGCTTGCGCAACGCACACCGAGAAGGCCGCCTCTCCTTCCAGGGGCCAGGTCCTGCCGGCCGCCTCACTTCTCAACATGGTCGACGTCGAGCTCATCTACGAAGGCGTGAAATACGCTCTCAAGGTAGCGCCTGGCAAGCCCGGCCCAGGTCCGCCAAGGCGGGAGGACGCCTGCCTGCATGCCTGCCGGCCGGGGGCGAGTGGGGTGCTTGGGTCCCCCCCTTTCACCTGGCGCTCACGTGGCGGGGAGGAAAACGTCCTTTCCCTGCTGCGGTGCCCGGGCAGGTCGCTCGCCAGTCCCTGACCACCTACGTGATCATCATGAACAACTCCCACATCGAGATCGACGTGCACAGGCTGAACGACGGCGGCCTCCTGCTCTCCTACGACGGCAACAGCTACACGACGTACATGAAGGAAGAAGCCGACCGGTAGGTGGGCGGCCGGGTGGCCGGCTTGGGAGCCACTGGGGTGACGCCACTAGCACAAAACCTGCGGGCACCACGGTGTGTGAGACCAAACCCCGTCGAAGGCCCAAGAGCAGCATAAGGAGCGCGCCAGCCCGGCGCTCCCCGCTCTCATCTCCTGCTGGCGTTTCCGTGTCCTCGGATGGCCGCTGCAAGGTCGGCGCAGCGCACCTGAGAGGCCCAGGTGGCCGTCCGGGTAGCCGTTGGCTTTTTGCTCTGGAAAAAGCAGCAGCCAGCAGGCGGCTCCCTCGGCAGCAACGGGGCCTCTCTCCTCCTCGCTGCCCTTTCGGCCTCCAGGTACCGCATCACCATTGGCAATAAAACCTGCGACTTCGAGAAGGAGAGCGACCCCACCGTGCTGCGCTCTCCCTCCGCCGGGAAGCTGCTGCAGTTCACCGTCGAGGACGGCGGGCACATCTGCGTGGGGCAGAGCTACGCGGAAATAGAGGTAACCCCAGGACCGGGCCGGCGGCGAAACCCGGCCAGCCTTCCCGGAGCCGCGGCGGCTCTTGAGCACGTCCGGCGGCAGCTGCGCTGGAGCAGGGTCTGGAGCCCGCAAGCCGGGTGGCGCCTGGCGGGGCGAGGTGGAGCGAAGCGGGCTGCGCGGCACCCCATTTCTGGGCGTTTGCGGGAGGCTGCGGGGGGGCAGAGGGCCGGCGCCACCCTTCCTGCTCAGACGCCCGCAGCCAGAGCGGGAGGTGCAGCTGGGAGCCTCGCCGAGCGCTTTGGCCGGGGGGCGGCGCAGAAATGTGGTCGGTCACCCCAGTGAGGAGGGTGGGCGTGTTTCTGGTGTTCGCTTCGGCGGTTGCCGGCCCCTCTCCCCATTTTATTTCTAGGCATTCTTTCTAGGTCGAGTCGGTGCTAGCAGCCTGCGACACGGGCTGCCTTTGCGAATAGGGCGCCCGGCGTTTCCGGACGCGGTCCTTTCCCCGCTTGCGCGGTGCAGGGCTGGACTCCTGCCTTGCCGACAGTCCTGCGAGCAGGTCGCAGAGGAGTCCCCCGGCCGCCTGACTGACAGCGCCCTCCCCGCTCTCGCGCACAGGTGATGAAGATGGTCGTGAGCTTGGCCGTGCAGGAATCGGGCCTCATCCGCCACGTGAAGCGGCCGGGCACGCTGCTGGAGGCGGGCTGCGTCATAGCGCGGCTGGAGCTGGATGACCCCACCAAAGTCCACCCGGTGAGCGGGTCCGTCCGCGGGCCCTCCCCGCCCCGATGCCCCCGGAGCGTGTTGACCGCGACCCCCGTCGTTCCCTGCCCAAGCCCAGCTGCACACCCACCACCCCTGCCCAAGCCCAAGCCTTACAGCGCGCAGTGACGGACCCACAGTGGCCTGTCACTGCAACCCATTTTATGCCGGAAGCTTCAGAGGGAGGGAGAAGCCGCTGGAACGCAATTCGTTATGGCAAAGGGGAGCTGCGACCGGTTCCTCTGAGGGGTGGCAAGCAGCCTGGGAAAGCGCTCAGCCACAGGCCACTGGTAAGGGGATGAAGAGTCTCACCACATTTCTAAACTGGAGGTGGTTTGGATGATCCAGTCCCTCCTGATTTTAGCCATGCAGCCTCCTGGTTTGCTCTCAGCGGGATTGCCTGTTGCAGCTCTGTGTGGGTCCCTGCTCTCTGATCGGGCACATTCAGCACATGAGTGCTTGGGCTCCTCTGAGGGGCATGGGCAAACCGTTTGAGTGTCAGAGTGATGCATTCTGTCCAATTTTGATCCCCGGGAGCAGCCCGCTTTGCTCCAAAGCTTGTTCTAGGTCATTCCAAAGCCAGCTTCCGCTCTGAGCTGGCCAGCCTCTGACCCCTGCGCCAGCGGCTTTTAAGTTCTTCCTTTCTCTGCCTTCCTCCTGCCCCCCGTCTCTGGCCCCAGATCCAGCTGTACACCGGAGGGCTCCCTCCTCAGCAGCCCCTGCCCATCCTCGGCGAGAAATTGCACCAGGTCTTCCACAACGTGCTGGAGAGCCTCCTGAACGTGATGAGCGGGTACTGCCTGCCCGAGCCGTACTTCAGCACCAAGGTACGGGGAGCCCCTGGCGTTTCCCGGGTGCCCTGTGCGCGCCCAGCACGAAGGCTGCTTAGCGAGGGGGGGCCCTCGGCAGCCATCCGGAGCCTGCCCCCCGCAAGGGTTTCTTGGGCCGCTGCTTTGCAGATCCCCAGGAAAGCTCCCAAGACTCGCCTTGCCTTAGTGCTGGCCTTCCCGTGCACCTGGGCTTTATAGATAATTGGATTAATGGTGTTGATTAATGATGTCATGATTTAATTGATGCTGCTGACCGTTTATTAATGGTCGGCTGGCTCAGATCAAGGAATGGGTGTGCAAGCTGATGAAGACGCTGAGGGACCCGTCCCTTCCCCTCCTGGAGCTGCAGGAGATCATGACGAGCACCTCGGGCCGGATCCCCCCGTCGGTGGAGAAGTCGATCCGGAAGGTGATGGCCCAGTACGCGAGCAACATCACCTCGGTGCTCTGCCAGTTCCCCAGCCAGCAGGTGAGGGCCGAGCGGAGCGGGGCCTTCCGCACGAGGGGTGCCTGCCAGGCGGCGTCCCCGAGACTGGTTGGCGCTCCGGGGTGCTTCACCGGTTCGGGGGCGGCCAGTCCTGATGGCCAGGTGGGCAGGGGATGGGCGCCGTTCCCCTCGGGGGCCTAAAACCTTCTGTTTCCCCAGACACTTTGCTTGCTGCTTTCCGACTCCTCTTCTACTCGCTGCCTTTGCTGCTTATCGTGATACTGCAGCGATTTTACTGTATTATTCTGCATTCTCTGAATCATATGCTGCCCTGGTATTGCAAGACTGCAGGGCAGTTTTAAAAACATACTGAACCAGGCTGCATTGTCAGAGATGCTCCGGAGCCAGTTTGAGTTGGCCGCCTCTCGGGTTTTCAGAGCGCTCATTCGCTTGCTATCCAAAGCTTTGCGAACCTCCCCGTGAAGCTGTTCCCTGTTGGTGACTCCCTCCCTCTTGTCCTCCTCCTCCGAGATCGCCAGCATCCTGGACAGCCACGCTGCCACCCTGCAGCGGAAGGCCGACCGGGAGGTCTTCTTCATGAACACCCAGAGTGTCGTGCAGCTCGTGCAGAGGCAAGTGTAGCCGAGGGGGCACCCCACCTCTCCTCTTCCACGTCTGGGACCCTCTCCCGCCCCCAGGCCTGACCTGGGGCGGTGGGTTTCATTTTGCGGCAGAGCTAGCCTTTCCCTTTGCCTCCGGGAGCTGCGCCGCTCACTCTTTTTGCTTCGCCATCAGAAAGTTTGATTAATATTCGGACGTAGCTGTGATATTCCGGAAGGAAAGGGGACTGAGGAGCAACTGGTTTTTCCCGCTGGAGAGATCTATAAAGAGACTCATTCTCTAGTCTAGCTCACACTAAGCCTAAATGTGTTGCTTTGAAGAGTGACACCAAAATTCTTCCCCCGCCTTTATGCCGGGGGCCTTGCCTTAGAGCGTAATGCACGAGCGGCGAGCGTCTTCGGCAGAGGCCAGTGCTCGTTCCCAGAGCTGCGTGCCGTTTGCAGCTGACTTGCGTCTCAGCAGCTCCCGGAAATGGGCTGGGCAGGTGCTCCTCTTTGCCGGGAACTGGCCAAGGCGTGCGCTGAGCTCGCCAAGGGCCCTGAGGGGAGGGGCTCGTCCAGGAGGTGTCTCGTCTGTCCCCCCCACGCAGGTACCGCAGCGGCATCCGAGGCCACATGAAGGCCGTGGTGCTGGATCTGCTGAGGCGATACTTGCAGGTGGAGACCCAGTTCCAGCACGGTAAGGCGGGTCAGCGGCGCGGCGCTCCCCACAGCGGGTCCTGCTCCGGGGAGGGCCCCCCGCTACCATTTCCCCCCTCCTCTCCTCTCCTCTCCTCTCCTCTCAGCTCACTACGACAAGTGCGTGATCAACCTGCGCGAGCGGTACATGCCCGACATGACCCCGGTGCTCGAGTGCATTTTCTCCCACGCCCAGGTGGCCAAGAAGAACTTCCTGGTGACCATGCTGATCGTGAGTCGGCGCGCTGGGCCCCCTCGCAGAGCCACAGGGCTTCCCCCGGCCCCGGGGCTTCAGGCGTAGCCCTTCCTCTGCCCCATGCCGGCGGTTCCTTCCCAGGAAGTGCAGTGGAGCACCAGAGCAGTTTGCGTCTTCCGTGCAGGATCACCTCTGTGGCAGAGACCCGACCCTGACGGATGAGCTGGTGGCCATTTTGAACGAGCTGACGCAGCTGAGCAAGACAGAGCACTCCAAAGTGGCCCTGCGGGCCCGGCAGGTGGGTGTGGGTTTGCGCGGCTTCCCCAGGCCCCCCCAAAGCTGCGGGCATCCTCTGTGGGGGACCGGGATCCCCAGCCAAGGACAGGATCCAGAGGACTCCACGGGCCTCGGCGGCTGCTGGCTTTGGACTGCGTTTGCTCGCTTTTGCCGCTGTGCGATGACTCCCTCCGAACCCCTCGGCTTCCCCAGGTGCTGATCGCCTCTCACCTGCCTTCCTATGAGCTGAGACATAACCAGGTGGAGTCCATTTTCCTCTCTGCCATTGACATGTTTGGACACCAGTTCTGCCCCGAAAACCTGAAGGTGAGCCCAGCTTATTTTAACAGTCTGGCTCTGTGAGTGAGCGAAACATCACGGCTTCCGCAGGGCAAATGAAACACCCACCTAAAATGGGTGCTTTGGGCAGGAACGTCACGTGGGGCAGAGGAAACGCACAACTCTCTCTCTGTCCTTGCTGTTAAGAGTTCTCAGGCGGACAGAGCCGAGAGAGCGCACTGGTGTCACGAGCAGCGACTCTCTGTCCCGGCCTCTCTCCTTTTCTCAGCAGATCCGCAGGAGAGGCTTCTGTTAAAACTGGGCAGCCAGGCCTGGCTTTGATATGCAGAGACAGCAGTGGGAAGGGCCTTAGCAAGAGGCCTCCGTCCTGGGTGGGTGCAGGTGGGAACTCATTCCCAACAGAGCTCCCCTCCCTCCCCCACCAAAAGGGGCTGGCTCCACCCTCGCAGAGCTGTGCTGCCAGGGAGCCTGAGGGTGGGAGCGCCGTATGTGCTTAATGGGGCTGCTTGCTCGGCCTGGCGTCGGGCAGCTGGACCGATCAGTGCGCCCCCTCCCTCCCCGGCCCGCCCTCTTCCACGCGGTCTGCTCACACACCTGAGGCTGCCTAGCTGACCTCGGCATCCCTTCTAAGGGGTCCAAGGCCGCCTCTTCTTCAGACTCGAAGCCCAAAATAATATCCCATCAGAATGCTGTATTTTGAGAGAAGCCGGCCCAGTTCTTTCGTCTAACCCCAGTCTTGATTGAGTCCTAAATGAGTATCATCAAACTTGCTGGCAAGTTCTAAACGGGTATGATTTTAGAGATGAAACCAGGGAGTGCTCAGTCTCCATACTGCAACCTTACAAACCTCCTGAGACTTTGACTCCCACCCTTTCTTTACAGAAACTGATCCTTTCGGAAACCACCATCTTCGACGTTCTGCCCACCTTCTTCTACCATTCCAACCAGGTGGTGCGCATGGCAGCCCTGGAGGTAAAGAGCAGGAAGCAGCGCTCTTGAGAAACTAGTGCTTGGGCGGCGTCTTGGGAGCCTCTTTGCAAAATGGGAGGCTTTTCCCGTAGCACTCAAAGCGGCCCCGTCGTTCGCCGTGACTCCGCTGGGTTGCGGATGCGTGCACAGGTGCTTGGCACTCGGCCCACTCTCAGGGTCTCCTTCACGGAGTCGTGCGCTCGCAGAAGTGCTGTTACCTGGGAAGGTTCTTGGTGGTGCTGGGGCTGAATTCATGCCGCGGAGTATGAGCTTCTTGTGGGCGAGCCTGTGCTTCCAGGAGCAGGGGCACAGGAGGGGCCGCAACACAGGGGTGCCCTGCACACAGGCAGCTCCGGGTGTGACCCGTGGCTTCTCTGGGCAGTGCTAGAGAGGGATCCCGCTGCCAGCCGAAAGG
Organism: Varanus komodoensis; assembly: GCF_004798865.1. Lineage (NCBI taxonomy): Eukaryota > Metazoa > Chordata > Lepidosauria > Squamata > Varanidae > Varanus > Varanus komodoensis. The sequence continues at coordinate 8,771,149 of NW_025335909.1, forward strand.
CGGCGTCCTCCTCGGCTCCTTGGAGCCGCTGCCCTGCTGCGAGCCCTGATCAGCCGCCACAGAAGGGCACAGAGGGCCAGGCCAGCAGGTCCCACTAAACATGGCCGTGCTGCCGCCCTCCCTTTGCCCGAGCGACCCCTTCGCGGGCGCTCTGCTCTGCTCTGCTCTGCTCGGTGCCCCCCTCCTCTGCCACAGGTGTGACGGCTGCCTTGAATCGGGGGCGCGTGGGCCTTCCGGGAAAGAGGCCCCGGGCCTCCGCGGCTCCTCCCCTGCCGGTCCGCCTGCCCTTCTTCCTCCCCCAGCGAGATCTGCCTGGCGGCTCTCGCCCCCCGGCGCGAACCGGGGCTTGTGCGGGAGGCCAGAGCTGACGTGCCCTCGGCTCCCCGCAGGTGTACGTGCGGCGGGGCTACATCGCCTACGAGCTGAACAGCCTGCAGCACCGGCAGCTGGCGGACGGCACCTGCGTGGTCGAGTTCCAGTTCATGCTGCCTTCGTCCCATCCGAACAGGTGGGTGCCGCCGCGAGGGGGTGTCCCCGGGCCACCCCTGCCCGTGCAGCAGGGACGGGCCGAGGAAGGGGAGGGCACGGCGCATTGGTATGCAGAAGGTCCCGGGTCTGAGTCCCAGGACAGACCTCTGTCAGAGGCCCTGGAGGTCCGCCGTGTGTCCGAGCGAGACGGCCCGGGCCTGAGCGGACCCCGTGGTCGCACTCCAGGTAAGGCAGCTTTCTGTGTCCGCCTGTCTTTTCAGAGGCAGCTGCCCCGCCTTGAGCAGGTAGAGTCTCGCGCTCTTTTCGCTCCGCAGCATGAGCCGCAACCGTGGCAGCATCGCTGTAATTGCCTGCGCCCCATTCCAGCCCCATCCCTTTTCTCCGGATCGGCCAGTGAATGGGCTCGGTGGCAGGCAGGCATGCGGGGGCATCGGGGAGCCCGGGTTCCCCTGGTTCCACCGTGTGCCAGCTCTGGGCCTGAAGTTCTGCACCCCAGCCCCAGATAATCACGTCCATTTGAAGACATGTGACTTGTATGCCTCCCGTGTCCCAGGGTGGTCTGTGCGCACGCACATCATCCTGTCTTCTGCCCCAGAGGGTTGCTGGGGGTGCTGTCTCCTGACTGAGCCCCTTGGAAGTGAAGAGGAGCATCGTGGGGGGAGCTGCACCTCAGCAGCAGCCCCCCCGAAGCAGGCCGACTTACACCTGCCGTGCGTCGCCCTGCCGTGCGTGAGCAGCCGCTTCTGGGTCCCTCACACGGAGGGCACACGGAGGGTCCACCCAAGGGCCGCGAGCGCTTGCACTTTGCGGGCGACTGTAACACGTAACCCCGCCGCTTCTGCTGGCACTTGCCAAATGGATGGTTTTCCGTACTCTCCCCTGCTGCCGTCTCCCCATAAAATTTTATTTGGGCTTTTCTAACCCGTCCACTACAAACGCAAACGCCTCGGGACGGCTTCCCGTAAATGTCCCATTCTCTGCATTATTTAGAGCTTTTGGTATAGACGAAGTTGAACGTATGAGCATTAACTTCCAGCATGCAGAGAAAAGCTGCAGGTGGGAAAGAGACGTGCAGAGATGGGGTTGCGGGGTTGGCCCCTCGGGGGCCTGAACAGGCCTCTCTTGAGCTCGCAACTGCCAGTAGCAGGCCTTCCCTGCAGACGTGTGTGTCTTGAGCGTGTTCCTGTTTGAAAATGTGGCTTTCTTTTGTGGGATCTGCAAGCCACCCTGAGTGCTGCAAATGTATCCAAAGCGGAGGTATTTAAAGCCCATCATTATGTTCCACAGGACTGGTAAAGGCAGTTTTTAAAACCGAGAGCCCAGAAGTGCTGCGTATTGGTTGGAGTGAAAGTTTGCCGACTCCTGAGATGCTTGCCCTTTCGGCCGTCTTCACTGGGGCGAGTGAGGGGGAAATGCCCCAGAGTGCCCAGAAGTGGAGTGCTTTGCAAAGCAACCTCCCCTCTGAAAGCTGTCCCATGACGGCGCCCCAGCCCCCTGGGAAGAGGGAGGAGCGGGGTACGCTCTGGGGCTGTGGCATCTCCTGGAGAGCCCGCTGGTCGGAGAAACTGTGGAGGAAAAGAGCCCATTGTGGGAGCACCTGGATGCCTCCCGAATGCAGCTGCGCCGCTTCATCCACGGGTTCTCCATGTGGGCACAGTCGAGAGGTTCCCTCCCTCCCGCGTTTTCCCGTTCTTTCCTCTGCTTCCTTTTCTGACTGCGGAAAATGCTTTAGAAGAAGAAAGGGGGAATAACGACAAGACGCCTCGTTGTGGGCGCTGGAAGCGCTTCCTCTGGGAGAACCGTGTGTGCGCGCGGCTCCCGCTCGCTTCCCTCTCCAGTGATGGGCAGCTGGGCTCTGGGTGGCTGGGCAGATCTGGCTGTTTTGAATCGTGATGGAGATTAGGCCCCTGAGAAGCCCGAATAACGCCACCAGTCCACTGATGGTTGCGGTTCATCTTCTAGTGCAGGAATGTGGTCTTCTCAGTGTTGGGCCTAAAAGTCCCATAATCCTTCACCGCCGGCTAGGCTGGCTGGGGCTAGCGGGGGCCGTTTGCCTGGATATTTTGAAGGCCCCTGCTGTGAAGAGGAGTCCCAGCCCCGCGGAGTCCCACGGCGGCCCTGTGCCCGTGGCACCGTGGCACATGGCCTCTGATCCTCTGCTCCCTGTCTGTCTGTCTGTCTGGGCGCAGGATGTCTGTGCCAGTCAGCATCTCCAACCCCGACCTGGCCCGGCACAGCACCGAGCTCTTCATGGACAGCGGCTTCTCTCCGCTCTGCCAGCGCATGGGAGCCATGGTTGCGTTCCACAGATTCGAGGACTTTGTCAGGTAGCTGGGGGACCTTGTGGGAGAAGGTGGGGCTGGTGCCCGCGCAGCCCGCCACTTGCCGGTCGAGAGCAGTGATGTCCCCACAGAGGTGACCCTGCCGCCCCCCGAGATGGTGACGCTGCCGTGGCTGGCGGAGGGGGGCGCCCTTAAAGGGGAGCCCGGGGACGGTCCGTCGGAAGGAAAACAGAGTGTCCCGAAGCACAGCAGGTCCCTGGCCCCTCCCAAAGGGCTCGGCAGGAGAACCGCCCAGGGCTCAGCTGTGCAGAGTTTCAGCAAGGGCAGAAAACCGAGCAGTGGCCCTGGCCCTCTCCTGCCGCATGCGCGGCATCCGCCCAGGCTGCTGCCCCTGCCTGGCCCAGCGCTAGTCCAGGTCACAGTGCGGCCGGCCTGCACAACACCCAAAAGCAGGACGAGTGCAGCAGCACCCTGCCACCCATGTTCCCCAGCAGCTGGAGTGCAAGGGCAGACTGCTTCTGGACCTGGAAGCAGCGTGTGGCCACGAGGACTAGAAAAATGCCTAGTTTGAGGCCAGTCCTGCTGGTGACACCGAACACTTGCGGGTTGGGTCATCTGGCTTCTGTGCTCTTCGCTTTTGGTCTGCCCCAGAAACTTCGAGGAGGTCATTTCCTGCTTCGCTGACCCCCCTTCGGAGAGCCCCTTGTTCAGTGAGGTGAGGACCACCTTCTACGATGAAGACGGCAGCAAGGTGAGGGGGACCGGCTGAGCGGCTGGCCTCTCCAGCAGGTGGGATCGCGCCGCTGTCCCTGGGACTCACCCCGGTCACTTTCCGGCTTGCAGAGCATCCGGGAGGAGCCCATCCACATCCTGAACATCGCCGTCCGGTGCGCAGATCCTGTTGAAGATGAGGAGCTGGTGCCGGTGTTCAGAGCCTTCGCGCAGTCCAAGGTCTCGTGCCTTCCGCTGCCCGGGCGGCCGTAGAAAGCGCGCGATGGGTCTTGCCCTTCGGCGGGAGCGGCTGCCGTGGGAGCGGCTGCTGTGGCCTTGTGGGCGCAGTGGCCTTGAAGGCTCGGCCCAGGCAGCGGCTTCCCCCGGCCACCACGCTGGTCGCCTCAAGCCGCCGAGGTGTGGCCCCGGCTCTTAAGATGCACAAGGCCCGCCTCTGCGGTCTGTGCTACTACAAGCCGAACTGACAGCAGCACAACAGTTTAAAGTATAGTAACAGATTGAAGCCTCAGAAGCCGAAATAGTAAAATGCCCCGGAAGCTGAAGTGTTAAATATTGCAGTGCCCGGCACTGAAAAAAGCAGAGCACAGCGTGGAAACGAGCCTTCAGTTCCGAGCGTGGTCTGTTCCTCTTCCGTTTTGCCGGATGCAAATATTCCGGAGTAGTTCACTCACGGTGGCAAAAACATGGCGTGGATTTGGTCGCAAGGTCTTGCTTTGGGCGCTGGCTAGTCTGTGTCCAGCACAGCAAGCCTTGGCTTGGTTTAATCTGAGCTGTCCTGAAAAACTGTAGAAGTCAGTGGTTGCTTTTTCCAGGGGTGGGGGGCACTCCCTGCAGGACAGGAATCTGCCTGTGTGTGCTGCAGCTTCAGATGTTCCGTCTGTCATCCCCGGAGTTGGGAAATGCGAGTCAAACATTTTGTCAGGCTTGCCGTGTGCTTGGTGCTGTGAGCTGCGCTTCTTCAGACCTTGCGTCCTCAAAGCACGAGTCGAAATTTTACATAGGATGACCCGGTTTTTCAAACGGTTCGTCCACCTCCAGATTGGATCTCATGGATGCGTATTTTCCAAACTGTTGGGGCAGCTGCAGGTCCCGTATTAACTCCCATGTGATCCAGCTTTGCTGTCACGTGGCTCCTTCCTTGGACGTCACAGAGTCTGTCCCACGGCTCTCGGGGTTCCCTGTGGCTTCTTCGCTCACCCGCCTTGTCTCTTCTTGATTCCCTGTATTTTATGCAGAAGAACATCCTTGTGGACTGTGGGCTGCGAAGAATCACATTTTTGATCATCCAGCAGGTTCGTGAAGAACTTCCCAGCTTTAGACGGCCATTTTAAAGGACCTTCCAGTGTTTGGAATGGCGACGTAATCCTCTCTTGGCAGCGTTTCCGCGTTATTTTAGCTTTGCCCCGCATCCAAGTGAGGGTGGTGCTGACCAAACCCCGAGGGGCCGCTTTCAAGGAATCCCTGGATGGGAACGCCACGGGAACGACGTGTTCTCCTCTCATTTATGGCTTCTGCTTTCCGTTGCAGAGAGAATTCCCCAAGTTTTTCACATTCCGAGCACGTGACGAGGTGAGATGCCGGGTGTCCGTTGCTGCGCCGCCCGCGGCGTCTGTGCTGGACTCCCCCTGGAGGAAGGCTGGGCCCGAATGCCGAGGCCAACGGGCTCCTCGCTCTCGCCGCAGTTTGCTGAGGACAGAATCTATCGGCACCTGGAGCCGGCGCTGGCCTTCCAGCTGGAGCTGAGCCGGATGCGCAACTTCGGCCTGACGGCCATTCCGTGTGCCAACCACAAGATGCACCTCTACCTTGGCGCCGCCAAGGTCGAGGAAGGCACCGAAGTCACCGACCACCGGTTCTTTGTCCGCGCCATCGTCCGGCACTCGGATCTCATCACCAAGGTAAGCGGCAGGGCTGGCAGCCGCCCCGGTCGCTCTCCGTGGTGGGGCTTTGCTGGGGGAGTGGGCTGTGACCCGGCCGGGAGGGCCAGGCTCTGCTCCCCGAGCACATCTGAAACGGGCCGGATCGTCGCCTCCAGACCCGCTAGCCCACATCGCCAGTCCTGGACTTGCAGGCTGCTCTCTGCCCCCCTAGAAATCTCGGGGCGCTGGCTGCCACTTCAGCGGGCCTCGCCTTCCCGGCCTCCCCCACACCTCCGCCCTCTCTCTGGAACAGGAAGCCTCTTTCGAGTACCTGCAGAACGAAGGCGAGCGGCTGCTGCTGGAGGCCATGGACGAGCTGGAGGTGGCCTTCAGCAACACCTCCGTGCGCACGGACTGCAACCACATCTTCCTCAACTTCGTCCCCACCGTGGTCATGGACCCCTCCAAGGTGCGTGCCCCTCCCTTCGCTCTCGGCTGCACCCCGGAAGCGGATCCCAGTCACCAGACCGAAGGGCACGGCATCTTATGTTCCGCGTTTGGCTCTCCGTTTTCCCCGTGTTGATGGTTTAGGTGCAGTCCCGGGCAGTGGGTGCCCTTTGGAGAAGGGGGGCTGAGCGTGGGGTCTTCTGGAAATCCTGGGCCTTGCCAGGCTGCCGCTGCTCCCCTCCCCTCCCCTCCGCTCCCCACAGCCTCTTTCCCAGCAGAAAGTGCCCCACACAGACCCCGCCTGAGCCCATCCAGCACTTGGTGGGAACGAGGGCAGACGTGCCACAGGATCCCACCCCCCAGGCCTCCCTGCCTTCTCCCTTCCCCTCGCACTGGGTCACCCCTGTTTTGACATCTGCAAGGCCATTAGAGAGCAGTGGGTCCTTTCTGCAAGCGACTCTCCCAGAGCCCTTTATCTGTGCGTTTCATGCTTGCTACACGTCACTTCATTTTACTTTTAAGACGTGCGTCCTCCTAACTCAATTTGGTCGTTTAATCACTGGCGCCCGCAGATCGAGGAATCCGTGCGCTCCATGGTGATGCGGTACGGGAGCCGCCTGTGGAAGCTCCGGGTGCTTCAAGCCGAAGTGAAGATCAACATCCGCTTGACGCCCACCGCCCAGGCCATCCCGATCCGCCTCTTCCTCACGGACGAGTCGGGCTATTACCTGGACATCAGCCTCTACAGGGAGGTCAACGACCCCAGCACGGGGAGCGTAAGTGTTGAATCGGGAGCAGGATGCCCCCCACGGCAAGACCTGCCAGCTTTCCACCGCCCCGCTGTTTCCTGCTTGAGCTGGACGTCGTCCAGAACGTTCGCAGTCCAGCATGCAAGTCCAGCGGGGCTGTCGCTGGATCGCTGCACTGAACAGCCGCGTTTGGGGGCGCTCTGACCCGTCCCTCTCCCTGCCTGGCCAGATCATGTTTCACTCCTACGGAGACAAGCAAGGGCCGCTGCACGGGATGCTGATCAACACGCCCTACGTCACGAAGGACTTGCTGCAGGCGAAGCGCTTCCAGGCCCAGTCGCTGGGCACAACCTACGTCTACGACTTCCTGGAGATGTTCCGGCAGGTGAGCCGAGCTGCTCAGGGGGGTGAGGTGGCCGGGCCCTTGCTTGCAGTGCTGGCTGCGGCAGCGGATGGCAGGATTTGGGCGGTAGTTTGCTCTGCCCTGCCTGGAGGCACCAGGAATCAAACCTGCCACCTTCTCTCCTGCGGAGCTCAGCGGGTGTTTCCCTGGTCCTCCTCCTCCTCCCATTCTGAGCGGAACAAGCTCTTGGCAAGCTCCAGTTTAGCCCAGAGCAAATCCTTTTCCTGCAGCGTGAGCGGTTTTTTGCGCTGGAGAAAAATGGTGCCACTCGGCCGTCTTTGCCCAGGGCTCTGCATTCGGAAGAGGTGCCCGGACTCTGACGCTTGCCTCTTTTCCATCCAGGCGCTCTTCAAGTTGTGGGGTCCGACAGCGGAAGAAGCCTCAGACGTCCTGACTTACACTGAGTTGGTCCTGGACTCGCAGGGGCAGCTGGTGCAGATGAACAGGCTGCCCGGTGGAAACGAGGTAGGAAGACCAGGATGACGGGGGCCGGCAGAGAGAAATGGGCAGCCTGGAGGGCGTGTGGGGGGGACTCGGGGGTCTCGGAAGACCAGGGCAAGCTGAAGAATGCACAGGAGGTGCGTGGTTTTTGCTGTCCCCTCCACCAGGTACGTATTCCTCAGCCCTCTCTCGAAAGAACCTCGATGCCAAATGTTCAGGTGACGCTCGGGAAGAAATAGGGGCGCTTCCATAATCTGTCCTGCTCGTCGTTCCCTCCTCCTCTGTTCAAATACGCTGCAGATTGGCATGGTGGCCTTCAAAATGAAGCTGAAGACCCCCGAGTACCCCAGAGGCCGCGACATTGTGCTCATCAGCAACGACATCACCTACAAGATCGGATCGTTTGGGCCTGAGGAAGACCTCCTCTTCCTGAGGGCCTCGGAGCTGGCCCGCGCGGAGGGCATCCCGAGGGTCTACATCGCCGCCAACAGCGGTGCCCGCATCGGGTTTGCGGACGAGATCAAGCACAAGTTCCAGGTGGCCTGGGTGGACCCGGAGGACCCCTACAAGGTGCGTGGGTTGCGCTCGCCTCCGCGTGGGAAGAAGCGGGGCGGGACGGCGGCTCGGCAGGGAGACCGCCCGGCTCTCCAGCTGAGGCTGCCCCTCTTTTCCCAAAGGGGTTCCGGTACCTGTACCTGACTCCCCAGGACTACACGAGGATCAGCTCCGTGAACGCCGTGCACTGCGAGCACGTCGAGGAAGGAGGCGAGTCAAGGTAGGGCGCAGGGTTCTGAGCAGGCCCTGCCCTTCGCAGGAAGCCCGGCCAGGGGGCCCTTCGCGGGGGCTGCATTCTCGCGCTCTCTCTCTCGCCCCCCGTGGGCTCCGGTAGGTACATCATCACCGACATCATCGGTAAAGACGAAGGCATCGGCGTGGAGAACCTGCGAGCGTCCGGCACCATCGCCGGAGAGTCTTCTCTTGCTTACGATGAAATCGTCACCATTAGCATGGTACGGCCCCAGGGCCCCTCTGCCGCCGGGCTGCCCTCTTCCACAGCCCACCGGGTGGTCTTGCCGTCCGGGACAAAGGTCGCCTCGTTTCTCAGGAACAAATTGGCTCTTGCGCTTGCCTTGCAGGTGACCTGCCGCGCCATTGGGATCGGGGCGTACCTGGTGAGACTCGGCCAGCGGGTGATCCAGGTGGAAAACTCCCACATCATTCTGACCGGATTTGGTGCTTTGAATAAGGTACCCAGGAGCGCGGTCTGGGTTCTGTCTCCCGCTTCTGGGCTGTGCCGGTGCTATTTTGTGGCTCCCCCGTGTGCTGCTTGGAGGCGGTAGGGATGCCCCTTAGAAACACAGAAACATGGAAACAGAGCGAGCCAGAAGGGGGCCTCCCGGGCCATCTAGTCTGACCCCCATCTCCAGCCGGCTCCACCCACGACAGGCCCGCCCTTGACCGGGCACCTCTTCTCAGAAGTAAGTTGTCTGGTGTCCAGCGGGGCTTCCTCCTGGGAGCTGCAGCCTTCAAAGCCCAGGACCTGTTTACCTCCTCTGATCCATATCTGGTATAGTCATACCCAAATTCAAACTCACGTGGAAGAGAGAGAATAGCTAAGTTGTCCCAAGGAAGTGTTGCTGGTGTGTGTGTGTATGGCGGGGGGGGGGGGCTCCTGTGGAAACTGAAGTGCGCAGCAGAGCGAAAGAAGGGGGTCGAAATGCCATGTTACCGCTGTGGGAGTAAGATCAGACCCTGAATGCGCTTTCTCCCCCAGGGGCTCCCCGTCTTTGCCTTCCCAAGTATCCCTGCCCCGTAACGTCTAAGTGGCACCCCGCCATAGCGGAGTTGTGGCACTGCCGTCGTGTTTAATCCCGCTGTGCCCACAAAGATCGGTCTTTCCCCGATTCCATACCCCCGCAAAAATACCTGGGAAGCACGGGGCGGCCCCGGTGGATTGCGACGTCGTGTAAAGCGCCGCAAGCTCCTGCGAGTGAGCAAGCGCCAGCGAGGTGCGCAGGGGCTTCTGCCACGTCGCCGCAAAGCGACGGGTCCCCGCTGCGCGCGGAGCCCTGGCGGAGGCCCTGATCGCGTCCGGCTGGCTTGTCGTTCGGAGCAGGTCTTGGGCCGCGAGGTGTACACTTCGAACAACCAGCTGGGGGGGGTGCAGATCATGCACAACAATGGCGTCTCCCACCTGACTGTGCCCGACGACTTCGAGGGGGTCTGCGCCATCCTCCGGTGGCTCTCGTATGTCCCCAAGGTATGTTGCGAGCGGCGTCACGCGGGTCCCCCCCCCCAGCGTCCTCTGCCGCCGCCTCCTCTGAAAGGGTCTCTTGTCCTCTTGTAGGACAAGCACAGCCCACTGCCCATGACCCCCACGAGTGACCCCATCGAGAGGGACATCGACTTCGTCCCTTCCAAAGCCCCTTATGACCCCCGCTGGATGCTGGCGGGGAGACCCCATCCGAGTAAGTGCGAAGGTCTTCTAGCGGCGGTGGCACGGAGGGATCGCGGGAGCACCGAGCGTAGCGCTTCCCTTTCCCTTCAGATCAGTTGTGCCAGGATGGGTGCAAAATGCGAACAAGGAAAGAACTAGAAACTCACTGAGGACTAGCAGCTTGCCTGGTTTTGTGCGTAAAACTCGGCTGCAGTTAGTAGAGAGCAGAAGTGGGACTCCACCTCCCAGGTGCCTCGGAGAGGGAAAGGGCAGGATCCAGCCTTGTTGCAGTGTGTGCCGAACCAGCCAGCCCGGAGCTCCCGGCTGTGCCCGGGATGAGGCCCTCGGGCGCTCCCGGGGCAGTGAGTCCCTCCCGTCCCGGCGGCTCTCCCGTGACTCTGAGCTGCCCGCTGCCTGCCCCGTGCCCACGAGCGCCCCTTTGACCGCCCGGCGCGCCGTCTCCTCTCCCCGTCCAGCTGCGAAAGGGTCCTGGCAGAGCGGCTTCTTTGACCACGGTTCCTTCACGGAGGTGATGCAGCCCTGGGCGCAGACCGTGGTGGTCGGCAGGGCCAGGTACGGGCACAGCGCCACGGTCCCCGGGCCAGGGGAGGGAGGCCGTGGGCCAGCCGGGACCCGCCTTCCCTCGGCGCCCGAGGCCCGAGCCTGGCGTGCCCGGCGGGGACCGGCCCCTCGCCACAGCCGCGTTCCCGCGTCGGCCGCTGGCTTGCTGGGGTTGTTCTTCGGCCGGTCCTTAGCCGGAAAGGCTCATCGGTCGCTCTCGTGCATCCGGTGGCTGGGCCCTGCCTGTGCGCGGGGGCACGATCCGAGTGGGCGTGGGCAGAAGGAAGAGGGCGTGGGGGGAAGAGCGGGCTGGCGGAGCGCTGCTGAAATGCCACCCCCACCCGCAGCCACACGTGCGCCTGTTGCGGTCTCTCTGGCGCGGAACGGAGCCTCCTGCACGCGTCCCCTTCAGGTTTAGATAAGATCGTTACGGTTCCGAGCCCCGCGGGTGTGAAGCCAAAACTGCCTGGCTCCACGCAGACGTGCTCCCCGGCTTGCGGAATCAGTAACGCGGGCTGTGCACCCTGGAGGCGCTCCCTCTCCGTGTTTTCTGCGTGAAGCAGGGACGAGAGGAGCTTCGGGGCGTGTGGTCTGGTAGTTGCTCTCGTGTCCGCGTGGATTTCGGCATGGAGGGCCCCGTGGCTGGAATAACCCTGCTCTTCCCCTCCGGTCTTTCCACAGGCTGGGTGGGATCCCAGTGGGCGTGATCGCCGTCGAGACCCGGACGGTGGAGCTGGCGGTGCCGGCCGACCCGGCGAACCCAGACTCGGAAGCGAAGGTCAGGAGAGTGTCTTTGGGCGGTGAAATCTGGACTCAAAACCCCTCCGGTTTGCCTTTCCCGTTTTCTTCTCCAAGGCTTTGCTCCGTTTATCTGCAGTGTGTGTGGCAGAGGCGGGAGGCTTGTGTCCCTCCGGACGGGGGCTTGTGGTTCCAGCCTGCTCCCAATTGCCTCTGCTGGCTGCAGCTGATGGGACTTGGAGGCCAAGACATCTGTGCCCTTTGAAGGCCGTTTGGGGTGTGCCAGAAAAGGGTTTACCTGCCCAGTCCAGCCCTGTGCGTTTATTCCCAAGTGACAAATGCGAAACTCCCGGGAGCCTTGGGCTGCTCCCAGCTGCTGATGCCAAGAGAGGAATAGGAGAGACGTTCAAGGCGGAACTGGGCAGCCACCTGAGTGGGGTGGCGTGGCGTGGCGTCCAGCAACAGCAGGGGGTGGACTCGATGGCCTTCCTGGCCCCTTCCAATGCCACTATTCCATGATTGCATGGAATAATGTTTACCCCCTTTCCCTTTCATCCTGGGTGGCTGTTCTGGCTTCGAAGGTGCTGGCTTGATAACCAAACCCTGACGCCTTCGCTCTGTGTTTCTCCAGATCATCCAGCAGGCCGGCCAGGTCTGGTTTCCTGATTCAGCCTTTAAAACTGCTCAGGCCATCCGGGACTTCGACCGGGAGCATCTCCCCCTCTTGATTTTCGCCAACTGGAGGGGGTTCTCGGGGGGAATGAAAGGTAGCGTTGGCCGGCCGCCGGCCGCTCCCTTCGGCCTGCTGCCCCAGACACGGAGGCGCCCCTGACTCCCGCCTCCTCTTCGCAGACATGTACGACCAGGTGCTGAAGTTCGGGGCCTGCATTGTGGACAGCCTGCGGCAGTTCCGGCGCCCGGCCCTGGTCTACATCCCGCCCCACGCCGAGCTCCGGGGCGGCTCGTGGGTGGTGATCGACCCGACCATCAACCCGCTTTGCGTGGAGCTGTACGCGGACAAAGAGAGCAGGTGGGCCGTGAACGAGGCGTGCAGGCGTGGCCGCGGCCCCCGCGTTCACCCTCTCGTGTTCTCCTGCCGCTGGCCGCACATCTTTCCTCGTTTCCATTGTGGCGGGAAAACAGGCGCGCTGCGGAGGGTCTTGGGACACGGTGCTTGGGCCCCTCTGTCCAGAGGCATGGGGGCTTCGCTGGCAATTGGCCCAGGCCCGGGGAGCGCGCCGTTGGCTCAGCCCCTGCTCTGCCAAACGGGCTCGTCCCTGCAGGGGAGGCATCTTGGAGGCAGAAGGCACCGTTGAGATCAAATTCAGGAAGAAGGAGCTGCTCAAGACCATGAAGAGGACCGACGCGACCTGCGCCAGGATCGCACAGCAGCTGGGTGAGGCGGGAAGGGCCCTGTGGCGCGCCCCCTCCCAGGCTGCCCTCCCTGGGCTTGGCCTTGGCCTTGGGCTTGGGCCTGGACCCCCGCACCACGGGCCCAGTGTGGGCACTTGCCTCCAGAGAAGCATCAGGGCTGGCCCCCCTGGGCTGGAGCCCCGACTCTCCGGGAGGCCCCCTGCCCCGCTGACCCCGAAGGCCGGGCCCCCGCAGCTCTCTTGCCCTCTGCTGGCCCCCCTGCACCGCCGTCCGAGTTCTTTTCTGAAATGCGACGCCCACCTCTCCCTTCCCCACTGATCTGCTTGTGCGCAAGGGAGTCCTGAAGGGCACCTGCACACAGCCTTCAGGCGCATGGCATGTGCCCACCCATGCCTTTTCCGGAAAGCCCGTGGTCCCGGGCCACCAATCCGCCGGGCTCCGTCCCCGAAAGGCAGGAGGGCTGCACCCCTGGTGGAAGGGAGCGGGGCGGGGGCTGTCGGCCGCGGCGCGTCCAGACCGGGCCCTGCCCTGCCACTGGCGCCCGTTTCCTCGCCCCCACAGGCTCCCCGGAGCTCCCCGAGGCGGAGCGCAAGGAGCTGGAGAGGCAGCTGAAGGCGCGGGAGGACCACCTGCTGCCCATCTACCACCAGGTGGCGGTGCAGTTTGCCGACCTGCACGACACTCCCGGGAGGATGCAGGAGAAGGGAGTCATTGCAGTTAAGCCGCTCGGATTCCGGATTCGGGATCCCCTGCCCTGCTCCCTCCCCCCCCACCCCCCACCCACCTGGCGAGCCGAGGGCTGCTTTAACCTCGTTACGGCTCCCGCATCGCGGGGGCTGGAGCGGTCAAGGAGACGTGATGGAGGCGGCACTGAGTTCAGACCCTGCTCCACTGCAGCGCTCCCGTCATGTTTGCCCAGCCAGTGTGACGCGACGGTGTGCTCGGGAGTGCCCCGTCCCTGTCCCCGTCCCCGTGGCCAGTCTCGCTGGCGGCTTGCGGCGGTGCGGAAGTGCCGCCGGCCGCCCCCAACGCCTGCTCTCCCTTCAGGACATCCTCCAGTGGAAGAGCGCCCGCACCTTCCTGTACTGGCGCTTGCGGCGGCTGCTGCTGGAGGAGGCCGTGAAGGCCGAGGTGGTGAGCGCCCACAGCGAGCTCAGCAACAGCCACATCCAGTCCATGCTGCGGCGCTGGTTCCTGGAGACGGAAGGGGCCGTGAAGGTGCGTGCTGCGACCCTGGGTAGCCCCCGGGAGTGCCGCGCTGGCTCAGCTCTGGGCCCTGCCCCGGCCGCCTCTCCCCGGCCCCCCGCGGTGCCTGTGGCCACTGCTGTCAGCCCCCTCTTTTCGCCCACCCCCTCACAAGCCCCTCGCCTCCCATGAGGCCAGATCATGTCCGACGGGCCAGGAAGGCCGGGAGCCCTCGCGAAAACATTTGGGCTGATCTTCCACTCAGGGCCAGCCGCCGTCCCTCCTGTGGGGAGCCTGAGGTGGCTTGCCTGGTCGCCCCCGCTCCTTTTCACCCACAGAACCGCCCTGCAAGGTGGGCTCGGTGGAGAGCCAGGGACTGGCCAGGCAGAAATGGCCCACACTTGTGGCCAAGCAGAAACGAGCACCTGGGTCTCACGTGCCCTGGCAGTCCAGCCTGGGGAGCGCGGACGGGCTTCTGCCCTCCGGCGCGGTGGCAGAAGCGGCGCCCTGGGCTCGTTCGTGGGCGCTTCCGCCTCGCCCTCCTCCTCCTCGCGAGAGGTCCAGGCGCGACCCTCATGGGCACGGGCAGCCCGGCTCGGCGCCCAGCCCCGCTCGCGCTCCGCTCCTAGGGCTACCTCTGGGACAACAACCAGGTCGTGGTGGAGTGGATCGAGAAGCACCTGCGCGAGGAGGACGGGACCAGGTCCGCCATCCGGGAGAACATCAAGTACCTGAAGCGTGACCATGCCCTGAAGCACATCCGCACGTGAGTGCCGCTCCGTTCGGCCGGCCAGAGCGGGGTTCTCTTATGCGAATGTGGGTTGGCTGCATCGAAGTGCCAAGCTGGGATTCGAGTCATGCTTTCCGGAAAGAGAGATGGGAATCCTGGAGGATTCCCTCGGGGACAGGGTTCCCTTCGCTTGCAGTTTCTGTTCAAATGCGAGGTGCCCCAAGTGCCCCCCCCCCCCGCCACTGGGAGCACCGCGATTCCATGTCTTGCTCGAGAGCCCGTGCGCTTGTGAGCGACCATTATTCATCCCGAACGCAAAGCAAAGGCTGCGTGTGGGAAAGAATTCACAGGCGCCTGCTATCTCCTGCCCGAGCAGAAAGAGAATCCCTTTCCCCGAATTTTAATTTCCAGCAGGGAAGAAAGAACCACTTAGTGTAACTCCTGTTGCTCTAAGGCGTTGTGATGGCTATCAGAGAGACGGAATTAGAAGTAAATTAATGGAGGGCTGAACTGTTGGTAGCCAAAGTGGAGATTCCCCGCACTGTGCCTCTGGCCAGTAGAAAAAAGGGGGGGGGCATGGGGTGGCTGGGGTGCCCCGCCTCTCGTGACGTGGGCCCTGCAGAGCGTGCCTTCACCTACGGGCCCGCTGCGTTTTCCTCTCAAGCGGCGGATCTGTCTTCCGCCTTCCGCAACGTGCAGCGGGCCGCGGCCCTTTCCTGGCTCTCCCACGAGCTCTCGCGGTACACGCCTCTTCCTCTCTCTCGTTCCCCTTGCAGTTTAGTTCAGGCAAATCCAGAGGTGGCCCTGGACTGCATCATTCACATGACCCAGCACCTCACCCGTGCGCAGAGGACCCAGCTCGCCTGGCTGCTCTCCAAAATGGACAACCCGGCCTCCTCTTGACTCGGGCACCGCCACAGCAGGAAGGACCCCGTTCTTGCCGGCCGGGAAAACGCGTGGAGATGGGACTGGCCCTCGCCTCCTGCCAGCCAGACCGGGGGGGGGGGGGGGGGGCGCCGCGACAGGGTGCGTGGCGCAGCCCGTCTCTGGAGCAGCCCTTCCCAGCACTTCTAGCGCTGGTTTTGGCTTTGCAGGGGGAGCCGTCTGTCCTGCACTTGCGGATGGAAAGACCCAGGTCACCCGGGTGTAGTCAGCTGTAAGGACGCGCTCTTAGGCTAGCTGAGCCTTTGATGCAGCAGACACATGTCCAAGATAAGTGTTGTTTTGGTCACATAACACATTATCTTCGAAACAGAAAAACAGAATTAGTTTTCAGTTGTTGCTGTCAAGCATTTGGCTGACTAAGAAAGGTTTCTCTACTTTTAAAAATGACTCTGGTAAACATATGTGCAGGGAAAAGTTGCCAGTAACCGATAGCAAGCCAGTCTCTGGTGCGTTGGCAACCCTTTTTAATAGTGCTTCCATTTCCGCCTTTGCTGGAATGGCTTGCTTCTTCCTCAGGTGGTCTTAGTTGTGCCTTACTGTGGGAGTCTATGTCTGAGTGTTATTTTAATAGATCCACTCAATTATTGGAATTTGCTGCAAGCTGAGAATTTAAAATACATCTTTTAAAGGGGTACGTGATGTGCAGTTGAAGGGACTGAATGGCTTCAATTTTTACCCGCAAATTCTCATGCCAGGACAAAGGGGGCAGCGGTGGGGGGGGGGGATGTGCGTCATGAGGGTATTATCACAGAGCAGACATTTTTTCTAAAAGAAAAGATGGTTATAATTTTCTCCTTCAAAGAGGGAAGAGCCAAGTGAAACACAGCTTTTTCCCATTGGACAGGTATTCACCTATGCGCACCTTGTCACAGAGAGAAGGGCTCTAAAAACCCCTGTTGAAAAAGCTGTAGAACTGCTAATAAAACAAGCGTATTCCCAGAAATGGCATTCTGGCTTTTCCTACTGACTTCACATTCCTCTTGTCTTTGGAGACTTGTGAAACAGATCTTTGAATTCGCTAAACAGTTCTGACTAGATTCACGTCCGCCGTAAAGCCGCCCAAAATGTGTACCTATTAATGAGCCCACCTTTTAGCAGGTCTCTAATGTCAATCTTTATTGAGCTTTATTTCCATAAAAAACCAACAATAAAATGTTCTTGGATTATAAGTTGCACCAAAGAATCAGAATTGACATTGCATTTTCCAAGGCGACTTCCGTGGGCAATACATTTTCCAATATTGGTTCCCATTCCGGTTTTAATTTGATTGAGATGTAAAAGGTATATATTCATAGGATAACGATCTACATCCAAGGCTGCCTCTGCACACTTCTGTAGGATCAATCCCATAAAGCCTTTGGGAGGACTGACTTCTTAGTAAATATTCATACCCTTGAGCTAACCCTGCTCTGAAGTTGAAGGATAATCAACAACCATCAGGTAAAGTTTGTATGATAGGTTGCCCTTTTTGGGCCATGAAAAAGGATGAAATGTTCCAATAATCGGTTCTGTTTCAGTTTCAGGTTATATTTGTGTAAACAAAAGCAGATTTGTTATTTCTGGTGGAAAAATGCAGATGTACTGACAGCTAGCGAGGGTTTGTGGTTGAATCGCTCTAGAAATAGTCGCCACAGAAATAGTTCTAGGGGTTGTGAGACATCCACTCTGCTAGAACCGCCTCTGAATCATGATCAGGTAAGCAGCCCTTGAATAAAGAAACTGTCCGTTCTTTGTTGAGATATAGAATGAATGTTTTCTTCCAAATTTAAGTAGGTACCATTCTGTGAAAACTGAAGAAAATATAACACTTCTATCCCATTACACCTTAGTAAAACATTATTTCTTTAAAAATTATGCCAAGGTTATCCTGGCATCAAATAGCCTGAACACTAGACTGTAGATTTTAAAATCTTAAATTCAAGTTGCAGATTTTCCTGTTTGGAGGCTATTTTAATGTTTATTTTATCACAAACTAGGGTTGTATCCCTGTGCAGGCTTACTTGGAAGCTAGCTCCATTAAACGCTCTGGGACTTATTTCATAAGGATTGAATTGCCTAGATTGAGTTGCCAAAAAAGAAATAATTTTGTGTCACTCGTAGAAAAGGACTGTTGGTTAAACATGTGAAATAATATTTGGTCTCTCACAGAAAATGTTATCTCCAAGTATCCAAAGTGCTTCTTTTAAAAATCAGGTTTAAAATACAGATCCCAAGTGTAAGATTGATTTGCAATAACTTGCTGTGGCTTTGAAGAATTAAATTAAGTTTTAAAAGGTTACTGTAAAATTTTAGCCAAAGTCAGTGCTGAATATACAATTGCCTTTTTCTTCATAAAAATAAATTATAAATAAATTTTACAAACTGTAATACTGCCTAACACAAGAATTAAGAAAGGCCCTACACACTGCTAGTATATCAATCCTAAATTCTTTCTCTTTTCTTCAAAAAGTCTAAAACAAGTCTGTTAATCCTAATACTCTATTCCAGGTAAATGTCTTCATTTAGTACATTATCCATCCTGAATCAGAGGTCACCACCCTCCACTGATACGAAAAACATTTCTAATCGCCTGGAGTGTTCAGTTGTGCAGGGAGCCATAATTAGCTGTCCAGCTTCTGTGAGGGAGGCGAACGTAAGTTTGGCTGGGGCCTGCAACGTTGGCCCAGGAGGTGGGGGTCTGAGAGGAGACAGACCTCTAAGGCCGGGGCTGAAGGAAGGATGCAGGGTTTGCAGTATGCTGGGGAAGAGGCGCCCGGGGGAGAGCTCAGTGGAGGGATGTGGGCGGAAGGCAGTGTCGGAGGGATGCATGGAGCATCTTTCCAGATTCTGCGGTTGCCCAAAGAGGAGGAGGGATGTGAGCGAGAGCTGAGGACCGGGCAGGGTCGCTGAGGGGAGAGAAGCCAAGGGGACCCGGAGCTGCTAAGCCTGAAGTCTGGACTCCCGGGGAAGCGTCAGCTGTCAGAGGAGAGCCAGCGGCCTTACCGGGGGGAAGAGCCGAGCAGCCGTGCCCGCAGGGCCGCGCGTCTCCTCTTGATTCGGGCCCGTCCGGTGCCTTGACCGCAGACTTCCAGCGTCTTCCAAGCTGGCTGGCTTGAAGACTTGGCTTCCTGACCATGAATTACTTAAAGAAGGTGGCTAAAAATGGGGCACGGGCCCCGATCCCCAGCGCATGCAGGGGCTCCGGCGTGCTCTCAAAGCGCCAAGCGTGTCGTGGCCGCCCAGTTCTGGTCTGGCTTCTGGAGCCGCTGAGTCAGGAGCAAAGCCAGCCATGGGCCAAAGTTCTTTCACATCCGCCGTTTAGGTGGTTGTGTCGGAAGCCGGGCCTTGGCATTTTCCACGCAGGGCGGTTCACCAGTCCTTGCAGGGCCACGGGGAGCATTCCTTCGGGGTTCTGGAGCTCGCCAAAACCTCCTGGCTGACGCGTCTGCCCCGTTTGGAAGATGCTCCCTCGCAGGAACCGGCGATCGCTGTCCTTGGGAGAGGTCCCGGGGGCGGTGGGGGTCCGGTGGCTTCAGAGCAGGGCGATCGGCTTGTTGCCCTGGGCGCCGAGGTACTGGGTGGGTGAGACGGAGTCCAGCGTGGTGTAGGTGGTGTAGAGGCCCGTCACTTGCAAGTCGGAGAAGGAGTGGCCATTGGCGCTGGGGGCCGGGCCGAGGCCGGCGGGGGCGAGGTCGCAGTCGGAGAGCGCGAGGGGGGAGCCGCAGAAGGCCGACAGGCTCTCCAGACTGAAGCTCTCGTCCTTGATCTCTTCCCACAAGTTGCCTGCGGAGTGAGGAGGCCAGGACTCCAAAATCGCTGCCATTCCCGTTCACAGGGCACTGCGTTTCTACCCAGCCGTGGTTCCCCTCGCGAGGGACCCCAGGCAGTGGAGGGAGCGCCATCTAGCTTAGATGGCTGCAGGGCGGTTGGGTGGAGAGGGAGCAGTTGCCCCCAGCCCCCAGGGCACTCCGTGGCCAGGGGGACTCGGACCCGTGTCTCCTGGGTAGCCAGCCCAACGCTCGGCGCCGCGCCACGCAGCTAAAGGCCGAGCGGGCAGCCGGCACAGCACGCAGCCTCGCGTCAAGCGGGGGGGAGGGCTGGGAACGGCCCCATCCTGCGCTTGGCCGGGCTGAGATTAGGCAGGGGAGCAGTGCAGTGGAGAAGCGTGCATCCCCGGGGGGCCCAAGCCCCCCGCCCCCGAATTCCCCCCTGCCACTGGGGCGCCGCATTCCCTCCCCCGGAGAGCCCCACGGACCTCCCCTCCCCTCCCCTGCCCCACCCCGCTGCGCGGCCCCCTCGCACCGTGGCCGCCCCCCCGCCACGCTCACCTTGCAGCGCGAAGTCCATGAGGCTGGGGTCCAGGGCGTCGACCTCCGCGCTCGCCTCCGTCATCGCGCCCGGGAAGTCCGGGCCGCGGCTCATGGGGTGCGGCGGGAGCGGGGCGTGGGCCGTGTCGTGCAGGGCGTGCAGCGGCGGGGTCTGCGCGGGGGCCGGCGAGCTGGGGGCCATGCGCGCCTGCGCCCGGACCTGGTGGCGCAGCGGCAGGGGCTGCAGGGAGAGCGTCATGACGGGCGGCAGCGGCGGCTGCAGGTGGGGGGCGCGCCCCTGGGCGGCCGCCACGTGGCCTGGCGAGGACGCAGCCGCACCGCCCTGCTTGCTGGGCCGCCGGCAGGTCTCCGGGCGGCCGGCGATGAGCTCGTCCAGCTCGTCTGCAAGGAAACACGGCCCTCTGTTGGCACCCGGCCTTCCCAAGGCTGAGCCAGAGCGTGGGGGTCGCGGAAGAAACCCGCCCAGGGCCCTCCGGCCACAGCTCTAAGGTCGGCACAGTCCTGGGACAGCGGGTTTCCAGCGGACGGAGTGGCTTATCGACGGCCATATGCTAAGCTCTTTGGGACAGGCCTCCTCCAGGTCTGCGTCCTTCACGGGCCTCCTTGGGGGCTGCCCCAGAGCCCCGCAACACCCCTTCCAGGTTGGCCCCCTCCCTGCTGGTTTTCAGTGGCAGGTAAAACATTTTCTGCTCAGCAGGCATTTGGGAACGGTCTGGACGTGGCAGGTTGTATTAAACTAGCTCCGGTGTCTGCACCGTCCTTTCTGATGTTACTGTTTTGAGTTTCATATTTTTATACATTCTAGGTGATTCAGTCTTTTAACATGCGTACATTTCTGTCCGTGCTTTAATCGTAGCCGCTTGTAAGGTTGCAAGCTGCCTGGGTCCCAGAACCGGGAACAGAATTAAGTATGCAAATGAGAATGCAAAGGGATCACGGTCTGCGAAGTGTAACTCATCCCAGCTCTCGCCGGAGGTTTTCAAAGCATTCAAGAGAACTGGAAGCCTTGTCTGACAAGACACCTGGGCACAAAACGAAGTCTTTGAGAGAGGGTTTTGTTCTCTTCTTTAAAATGTGTCTCCGGCTTTAAAGCGTGATCACGCAAAGAAGGTTTTACACTCGCTTGATAAAATGAGCACGAGAGCGCGGAAGGTACCGTGATTAGAGCAGAGAATGTGACCCTGGAGAAGCCCGAGGGCCTCACAGGGCTTCTCCGCACAAGGCTGTTAATCCTTGGCCTCTGCTTGGGCTTTCGTTGCCAGAGGAAGTGCCCAGTACGACACACACTGTGTTGGTTTTCCTGCTTTCCTGCTTCTTGGTGATGTAACACAAATGCCCAAGTGCAGGCAGGATTTTTTTCACTTCCAGGAAAAAATGGCATTTGCCCTGCTCTAAAAATCACCGTGCCCAAAATGTCATTTGAAAACAAGCAAAACTAGAGGGTAGGATACCGTCTGAAGAACCCGGAAAGAACTCTGGGCAGGGAAGGGTGAGTACGCAGCCCGCGCCTCCTGTCGAGAAGCATTTTAAATGGGGGGAACTGCGGCGAGGCTGGGGTCGAGGGGCAGGCCCATCTCGGGAAGCCCAGGTTTGGGCTCCAGGCCAGGGGAGGCTCTGCGTCCCCACAGATGGCGCGATGGGCCAGAGGGCCTGATTCAGCTCCCACGCTCAGCAGAGCAGGCTGCAAGGCTCTGGCCCAGCAGCACTCCCGCCCACAGGGCCTCCGTCACAGGTAAAGTGGGGCATAGCAGGAACTGCTTTTGAGGGGGGGGGGGGAGGCAGTGGACGTGCGTAGTGGGGAGGACGCTTAGAAATGGGGAAATGGACCAAACCGCTGTGCTCGGCGCGGGAGGAGGGGCAGCTCCCGGGAGCCCAGAAGGCGGCTCCTCCCTGCCTCCCGTTTCCACTGCGGTGGGTGCAGAGCTGCAGGGCCCACCCTGTGCGGTGGGCTTCCTGCTGGAGCAGGGTGGCGGGGCGCCCTCGGAGCGGGCGCAGGGGTCTCCAGCCTTACCTGGATTCGCCATGCTCCGGTGAATGGCCACCAGGTCTTTCCTCTTCCACTTCTTCATCTCCTCCTCCATCTTGTCGATCTTGGCAGGGTTCAGCGCCCACAGGCAGCCCTTCCGGGAGGTGCCGCTCAACTTATTCTCCACCTTCTCAAAGCATTTGTTCAGGGACAGGTTGTGGCGCACGGAGTTCTTCCACCCGTCGGGGGCTGTCTGGAAAAGGCAGGACGGGCGCATTTGAAAGCCAGCATCCTTGGCCAGGCCTTGGATTGGGTGGCTGCCCGTCTGGAGTCTGTGCGCGCGTGCATCAGGGGAAATCCCATCCTGCATTTCAAGGATGCACTTGTATTCTCGCATATCAAAGCCAGGCCGTCTCTGGTCCCCCAAAATACTCTGACCAAGCCTTAGATGCAAATGAGATCTAGGCATGAAGCACAAATCAGGAGGGTTTGCACAATGCGGGGTGTAAATAGAACGGAAATGAACGTCACCCTGGCTCTCCAGGGGCTGTCGCAGTCGACCGGCATGGCAGGAGGCTGCACGGAGGCCCTGCTGTTGGCAAACGAGGATCTAGACAATGTGGGGCACGCGCACCAGCGTGCGGGTCTGGTAGAGGCAGCTTCCGATCTGCTCCGTCAACACGGAGGTGCTGCAGGCGGGACCTCCAGCTGCCGGCATGCAAGCGTTTGCGCCGCCCACGGAGCTGTGGGCCTTCCCATCAGACCACAAGTCGCCTCGCCCATGCGCACGTCGCCCTCGCACAGGCGATCGCTCTCGCCGGGACGATTCTCCGCATGCGCATGGCCTAAGCAAACACACGCTGGCTTACGTCGGGCGACGAGGGCGTTTGCTGCGGCGGCAGGGCAGGGCGCAGGTGAAAGCCCCCGCCCGCACCTGCGCACCTGGCCGACAGAAGGGCGCCTCGTGCCAAGCCTACCTCACCTTGAAGTAGGGGAAGTGCTCCTTCATGAAGCTGTAGATCTCACTCACTGGGAGGCTGCCGGTTTTGCTGTTCTTCAGCGCCATGGCGATCAGGCAGCTGTACGGAGAAGCAACGGGGATCAGACGCAGCAGGTGCCCGCTGCTCGTAGGATTCCCGCGGGTTGCCTCTTCCGTATCAGCATCGCAGGACAAAGTCAGCCCTCTCCCAGAGCGCTCCTTCCTGGCTGATGCCCTTCAGCTCCACGAGACAATGTCCTTGGGGCTTCGGCAGTTCTAATTTTACGCCCGGTTCCATTTTCTGGGCGAAGGAACGGGGCTGACAAAGTGACTCACTCCCGTTCTAAACTGCGGGACTTAACCTTTGCTAACTTCAGGTTCCAGTGGTGTTAGGAGCACAGCCCTGTAAGATGTCAAAAGGCATCTTTCTGCTGTTGAGCCAAGAGGGCCAGGCCCTGGTGCAAGCAAGACGGCAGCTCTCGACCGGCCGTGGCCAGAACGTCGCTTCTGTGCACAAGTGGGAGGCCGGCGTGAGTGGGGGAAAGTCCCTGGACGGCCCTGCAGCCGCCTCCCCCAGACCGCCCCGGGGAGGTCCGCCTCCAGCATGAAGTCTTCCAGGAGCTGCCTAAAGCGAAGCCGCGTGGCCACGCCACGACCGCAAGCCGCACAAATCGGGGCACCTTGAAGCCGTCCAGTTGCTCCTGCCTTCGGACCAGCTTCCTCGTGTGGAAGGGCGTCCAGAAATGGACACGGAGCCACATCTCTGGCCGGGACGCCGGGAACCGTGCCCGGTCCCCTTGCAGAGGAGGCGGCCGTCACGCTGCGGGGGCCACTCACCTGTACGAGTAGATGGGCTTCGGGTAATGCTTGGCCTGGAGCTCCTGGCTGGCGTGGGGGGCGAGGCGGGGCGGGGCGTACTGCGGCGGGCCCCCGTAGGACGAGCGGTACATGGCGGCGGGCGAGCACTGCATCCCGAACCGAGAGAGGGAGGGAGGGAGGGGCCCCATCAGCCCTCTCAGAGAGAGGGCGGGGAGAGCTTTTTTCCTCAAAATAAGCAGAGAAAGCAGTACCCAAGTAGGGCTTGCAATGCAGCATGCGCTGAAGAAAGACCCTTGACTGGGGTGCTCAGTCGCTGGCCCCCCTTTTTCTGCTGCCCCCCCCCCGGGGCAGTATTTGCGTGGCCAGCTGTGTGCGCCACGGCTCTGGCAGGGTGTGGCTGGGCACGGACCGGGGAAGGGGCTGCTGGGATGAGGACCGCCTGGCCCATGCCCAGGACCCCCCGCCCCATGTGCCACCTCCTGCCGCGTTGCCGCCCCGTTTCCCCAGCTCTGCCGAAGGCTCCAGCACGCAGAGGCGCTTGGCCTCTTCAGCCGAGCTCCGGCAGTGAAGCTGCGCCCGGCCGGCAAAGCGAGGCGCCCCCGGTGCTTCGGCAGACGGTCTCCGAGGCGGGAAAAGGTACCTGTTGCGCGTTGTGCGTGATGGCAAACACCTGCTGTGCGTGGCGGGGGGGCGGAGGGAAGAGCGGGGCCTGCTGCGGCTGCAGGCCAGGGGACAGCGTCTGCCCCACCACGTACTGGCTCACCTGGCGGCAGAGGGAGAGGGGGCGTCAGCGGAGCCGGACCGGAGCCCCTCCTCTTGGCATGGCACGGGGAGGGGGCGCATGCTTACGTTTGCTCCGTGCGATGACACCGTGTTCAGCCCCAGGACGCTCTGCGGCAGGCTGGCCTGGATGTGGATCATGGGGCCCGGAGCCCCAGGCACGTGCATGCTCCCCGGCATGGAGATCGCTGGCCAAGAAAAGACACGTTTGCATGGTGGTTCCGGAACGACCCGAGTCTGAACTTGCCCTGCGGCTCATGGCAAGGGAAAGCCAGTGTGGTGGTCCCGTTGCCAACTTTTCAGTAACGACTTGCTCCGGATGCCTCTACGTACAGCCAGCCAGACAGCCAGACTGAATTTCGTGGTGCACATACATGGTAAATACGAGGCAACACGCCGTCTGCAAGGGCTCGGAATTCCCCTTGTCTGGTCCAATCGATCTTGCAGGCTAGGCTGTGAAGCTGCCGGATGCCCGGCCCCCGCTTGCTGCATCACAGGAGCCTGTTGAGGGAGGGCCCAGCCATGGAGGGGTACTCAAAGTGAACGGGGGGGGCGCGGGGCGGGGGGGCAGAACCCTGCTCATCCTCCCTGGCTCTCGACTGCAAAGCTGTGTGTTGCCTAGGGAAGGCTGCCACCTACTGACCGAAGGTGTCGCTGCAGGTTCCAGACATATTTGCATTAATTAGAATTAATTAATGGCAGCCATCCTGGGGGGGGGCATAGGGGGCAAGCCATGTTTCCTGTGTTTGTGTTCATGGGCATGGATGTCTGGCGCTGGCAGGGCAGGCTTCCTCTTCTTTATTCTAGAAGGAAAGGGAGAGCAGAGCGCCGACGCAGGCGGTCCTGGCGGGTCACCTACCGTTCTGTGGCAGGACGGCGTTCTGGGAGCTGGCGCCAAAGTCCATCCTTTCACTGGCCATCTGTTGCAGCCGAGGGACGTCAACGGACGTCAGCCACGACAGGGACTGTAAGTCGCCAGGCAGCTCATCCTCGCTCAGCTGGGAGCAGTTGGGGGCCAGGAGTCTGCAGGGGGAACCGCGCATCTTTAGTGGGGAGTCAGACGATGCAGCTGCCCCAGCTTAGTGCTGGCCTGTCCATCGCTAGCGAACGTATGTCCCAATTCCCGAAATGGTTTTGGTAAATTAGTGGAAGCGCTCACAGGGGAACGAGGGGACACCCTTCCCCACAGTGTAGAAAGAGGGCAGCGTGAGACCAGCGTTCACGGGTTGGAGCAAACTTTTGCAGAGTGGGCTACCAAACGTCTCCCGCCGGCTCCCGCCGGCCCCCGCTCCCATCTGCCACGGTCTCCTTGTGCAAACCCGCAGGCGTGCGCCCAAGGCTCCGAGCCGAGGCCGTGCAGTCGGCCTGCTCCCCGATGGCGTCCCTTTGCCTTTTGCGAGGGCTTAAGAATGCACCTTTACATAGAATGAGCCGCTGACAGCAGCCGGTTGCAGCCCGCGTACTTCGCAGCACTTTCCCCTCAACTTTGGCGGTTTAGCCAAACTCCCTTCGGCGCCTCCGCCTGCTCTGCCGCGGGCCTGAGCCCGGAGGAGCGAGTGCGAGGGCCCGTCTGCAGCAGGCCGGGCCGGCACCTGGCTGGGGACAAGCCCCGTCGCAGCCCCTCTCCTCGCCCAGCGGCTTCCTGCTAATATGATGTATTTATGGTCCGATAATTGGCATTGCCATGGTTACTACTCCTCAGTTATTTTGCAAGCGGTCGGTCGAGTGCCATGCCTGGAAGAGAATATCAGGTGACCATCCTCCAGTCCGGCCATTGGCCGGACTGTCAGTAAACAGGAGCATCCAATGGTTTGAAAACGGGGGTGGGGGGGCAGCCGGTGCTTCGCAACAGTTGGCCCACTGCATTGTAAGCCGATAAGCCATTGTGTTGCCAGTGACTGTTGGCTGCCGACACGTGGCTGGCCTTTGTCTTTGGCATTCCTGCTTAATTGTTTTCTCTCCCCCCCCCCCCAGTCCTTTTTACAAACTTCCCATTAATCTGGCTGAGTGATGGGAGACACACAACCCGTGCCATCTGGCACCGCACGGTCCTGGCAGCCCTGGCAGAAAACTCAGCCCTCCGTAACAAATGAACGGGGTCATGTGGGCGGGGAGGGTCAGCCCCCCCCACAGGCCGCCTGTCGGGAGCAGAATGGGCCACATGCCCCCTGCCCTGCTCCTGCTCCTGCTCCAGCACCCTCAGCGAGAGCGCGCTCTGCTGCCGAGCTGCACCCGTGTCCCTTCCCCATCCCTTTCACCCGGGCGACAAGCCCTCTTATGCCGGCTCTGGGAAGATGGATCCCGCCTGTGCTTTTCCCCTCAAAGAGCACCTTCTGCACCAATCCAGCCACAGCAATCATTTGGTGCCAGAAGCCCGGAATATGAATTGCTGAGAGATGCTCAAGGGAGACCTCCTCCTCCTCAGCACAAAGCGCCCCGGCGTCTTGATATCAAAGGCGGCACCTCTCTGCCCAGGGCGATGGCCACGTGGGCAGCGAGATCGTGAGACGGGAACACGCAAAACGCAAACGCAACACCCACCCAAACAGGCTGCAAGCCTGCAGTTTCGGTCAAAACCTGTCCGAGCTCAGAGCACACGAGTACCTTAAGAAACCCGGCACAGCTTGCAATAGATGCTCTGGGCATGGCTTTTGGGGTGTTGGGTTTGGAAGCAGTTTGCGGGGGGGGGGGGGTCATTGGTTCTTTGCCCTCCTAGCCTGACAGCCCCCCTGGCCCAGACGCCCCCCAGCAGGCGGCCACGTCCTCCCTGGCCGCCTCGGCCAACGCAGCCTGCCGGCCCGGCCCGCCAAAGGCCCACCGGTGCCTCAGAGGCTGCAAGCCGCTCGTCCCGGGGCCTGCCCCGAATTTCTCCCGCTTTCCACCCTGGCTCCTGCCGGAAGAGGGGCTTGTTCATTTTGTTTTTCCGCGCAGCATTTTCTGTCCCAGTGTTTCCCCCACGCTCAGAGATGTCCCGGCCTTCGAAGCAGGTGTGGCAAGAGAGAAAAGCCCTGGTGGCTTCTGCCCTTTCCAGCGTCCATCTTGAGAAGGAGGTGCACGTGCCACGCCTTCGCGCTGGCGCCCTGGTCCCTCAGAGCAAGCCACCTGCTCCAGGAGGGGAAACCCACACGGGGCGAGGCCTCAAAGAGCTCAGGGCGCTTCTGGGCGCCCGAGAAGGGAAAGCGCCAAGGAGGCTGCTGCTCCGAGACGAAATGCTCACCTCCTCCTCTCGGGGCAAATGCGGGGCGCCTGTGGGGTGGCCAGGGGGCCCGGGCACCCTCTGCCTCCTGGCCCGGGGGAACCGGAGGCGTGAGGAGGTGGAGAGAGGAACCCCCGTGGCCGAAGCCAGGGCAGGAGGAGCCCCACTTCCTCGCTGTGGGGAGAAGCCGGCCCTGCAAGTCCGTCCCCTTCAGGCTTCCCAGAGTGACCTCGTGGCCAGCGGAGCCGGACCGAGGTGGCCGCCCCAGCAGTGGGCCGGGTGGCCCCGAGGGGAGGCACCTCGCTCAGCCCGATGGCTGTATGTCCTGTTTGTTTATTGTACTGAATCTATTGTTTGTTTATTACATCGCAAGCCAATTGGTATAGGGCAGGATAAAAATATCCTAAATAAATAAATACAGAAGGCCCAGGCTTGGCCCCTTCGCCTCCAGGAAGGGCTCCCAGGTGAGCCATCTGGAAAAGGCCCCTCTGAACTCTGGAAGAGCCAAAGCGGAAGCAGGCAAGGTGTAACTCTGCGTACGTCCACCGACGTTTGCGTCCCGCCAAGCAGGTGGGGAAACATCCCTTGGCAGACAGTCGGAGCCCGGCCGAGTTCAGACAGCCGCGTTCGGGGGCTGAGCATGCATTGTTGAGCTGCGAGTTCCTGCACTGTCTGAACCCAGCTGTGGGCACCCCATGGCTTGTTGCTGGGCTGTGCACCGTGGGATCTGCAGCACGGTTTGCTCCCTCAGCTGGGCTCAGGCGGCCTAGCCCACAGTTCAACATTTGCTCAGTCCCCAAGTCTGGGTTATGCTGCCTGAATCTCACCGCTGTGTCGAGAAAAAGAAGATTGCTATGATCACAGAAGTCTGTGCATTTCTCCTGTAGGATGCCCAGGGTCCCTGAACTTCTGCACTAGGACTGTGCCCCAGGCCCTGCATTATCCTTATAGCCGTCATTTAAATTTTAGAGGCGATTCTATGAAGTTAGTAATTGCACCTAGAAATGGCATATAAATGTAGTAATAGTAATAATAACAGAAAACAATGTATTGGCTGCTTTATATTACGGATGCAGTCACTCATGCGGAGAAGCAATGAGTCATCTCTAAAAACAGGTAATTTTGCCACACCTCTGCACTGGGAGTATTGGTGGTACAACCACACCTGGCCCAGATGGGCACCACAAGCACCTGCCCCAGGGAAGCTGGACAGAGCAGGGACTCACGCAGAGTTGCAGCGAGTACCCTCCTTGCTGAGCAATACAAAGCATGTGCACAGGAGCCTCCTTCATAACATTTCATTAGACGCCAACGGTTATTTTGCAGCATCCCCACCATTTGTGGATTACAAAACTTCACAGTATTACAGTCTTGGTCTGACCACTCTGTGAAAATCGCTCCATTTTCTCACCTTACAGGCTACACTTTAAGGAGATTAACTCAAGTGGACTCTGCCGGAGCATCCCGGGATGTACATTTAGCATCCTAATCTCTGGTCCTCCCGTACCTCCAACCTGCCAGATGTGGGTCACGCACAATCTGACACCTCGAGGGAGACTCCAAATCCTTTCAGGTACGTCTGAATCGCCCTGGCTCCCTTTGGCACCCAAGCCAGGCGTGTGGAATGGAAGGCAACCACCAGACAGGAGCACACTTCTACCCACACAAAAATCACGCCAGGTCTCTGGTCCTGGCTGGATCAGGACATAGGCAGATCCAAGCCATTTCCTTAAAAGTTAAAACACAGCAGCTTTCTGACAAACGAAGCAACGGCCGACTGTTTCTGGGTAAAGATCTGAGGGTCAGAGAATTGGATTCCTCTATATCTCTCTCTCAGATCGTCTCTCTTGCTGCCTGTGAAAGGATTTTTTTTTAAATGCCAGCTAGGAAATCTGGTCTCTTCCAGATCACACTGCCCCAAAGAAACATTCCAAGAAAGACTGGGAGGGTTCTTGACACAATTACAGCCTCCCGCTCGCTAATTGGGGGCCATTTCCCATTTTGTGGAGCCTTCAGGCCCCCCCATGGAGAACTCAGGACCACCGTTTCCAGTCTTGGACTGTGGTGACAGCAAGAGAGTAAACAGACCTGATAGAATTTGACAGCTCCATTCTCTTCTTAAAATCAGTCAGTCTGAAAGATTTTCTTTTACATAATCCAAAGTGTTTTCTCATGGAGTTGAACAGATGCTACATGAACTTTGCGGATACAGTCTAGATTTTTGTACAGTTCTGCCGCTTTGAAATGAGGCTATACAACTCAGTGAAGAAAACATCTTTGCAGTGATAAACTACAGTATTGCTTTCTTAAAGGGAAAGAACAAAGGAAAAACAAGTTCTTTCTCTGGGAAAACAAGGTTTATACAATTCTTCAACATGCCTGCTTCGAATTAAGTTTCACTTAAATCTGCGTAAAAGTTGTATATATGATCAAAATTTGCATTCATTTCCCTTGCATTAGCCCATCCACTCCAAAACATTATTTTTCCTGAACTCCATTAACTCCAGCCTTCCTGAATCCGTAGAATACCTTCTTTACAAATAATACTAGAATATTCCAGTACAGAACACCAGGCTTAAAAAACAAACAAGGCCTCACAAACCTTTTCTGGTGGCTGCCTCGGAGAGTAGAACCAGTCGCTTGTTGAGCTGCAAGGGACTGGAAGGCCGGCGCTTACAGTGTGAAAGGAAAAGGTCTTGGGAAAGAATACCTATCCAGAGAAGTGCAGAAATCCCCTCCGATGGAGTGGGAGGGGTGCTTGCTGGTTCCACCCCCCCAACAAGAGTCTGCTTTGTTTTTTAAAGGACTGCTGCGTTGATTACCTTGGAATGTGAATCGCCAGGACTTCAAGTCCTATGGTAAGACACCTCGCAATCCTAACTATAGCAAGACAAGGTCTATTTTGCAATGCCCACGAGAGTTTTCCCCCCTCCCTTTGGGCCACTGTTATAAAAGCTTTGCTTCCCAAGCACTTAAAATATGCATGGTGTCCATTGCCCCTCTTGGGGCAAATAGCGCGGAACTCCAACCTTTTTGGAAGGGCTGTTCAGAGTCAGAGCCCCTGCTTCTGTGGGGGGGCCCCTGGGGGGCTTAGGATATTGCCGACCTCCTGCTCTGCTGGCAGAAGCTCCCCCATCACCGCTGCAGCAGAGGC
Source organism: Varanus komodoensis (assembly GCF_004798865.1). Lineage (NCBI taxonomy): Eukaryota > Metazoa > Chordata > Lepidosauria > Squamata > Varanidae > Varanus > Varanus komodoensis. Next base: position 8,801,722 of record NW_025335909.1, read on the forward strand.
AGGGAGGGGTCAGGACATGCCGGGGGCATCCTGCTTCCCTGACCCCGGCCCCCAGGGCAGCCCTGGGCCAGGCACGGTTTGCCCGCCTGGAAGCCGCACTGTAGGGCTCTCCCCGCACCCGTCCTGGGGTTGCTCTGCCCAGGGGGCACCTGCTTCTCACTCCAGGAACACGATGGAGGAAGGAGGCACGTTCGAGTCTCCCTTCACGCTTGGCGTGAGGAAGGAGGCTGCTTGGCCACGGCCTCGGGGCGCACGGGGGGCAGCGCTGCTCACACCAGGCGAGCCCCGTGAGGGGCCCTGAGCCCACCGCTCTGGCTGACCCCCTCCGCTGCGTCACACGAATGCGGAAAAGCAGAGGGGGCGCAGCATTCTGAAAAACCGCCGAAGGGCACTATAAGCCCCCCCCCCCCGCAGGGCAGCATGCCCCACCTGTGCCAGAGGGCGACAGTCCTGGGGCCGAGCAGTGCTCCCCAGCACTGCTTTTCCAGAGCACTTCACCAGATGAGGCTGGGGGGCAGAGAAGATGCTGACACCCGCCCCATCCCATCGTTCCTCCGGGCTCGCCCACCACTCAAATGCAGCCCCCCAGGAGTGACCCCAGAATCGAATTGGGTGTCCCCGCCGGTGAAAGTTCACCACCTGCGATTTACAGGACTGTGGGAGGCATCGGGTGCAGAGGAAGCGTCCCCAAGGCCCCTCGGCGGCCACCCCGCATCTGGGCGCCGTGTGCCGACTCTCCACGACTGACACCCATCGCCGGGCGCAAGAGGGGGGCGTTGGGAACCCCCGAGCCAGACGTGAGCCCCCCCGCCCGCACCCCATCCTGGGAGAAAACATCGCTCACCTGTACTCGTGCGAAGAGTGTCGGAGGAGGCCGGACATGATGCAGGTAAGGTCACTTTCTATCATCTCCTGCCGCGAAAGGAGGGAAAATAGACAGGGACGTTATTTATTGATTTGTTTGTTCATTCAAAACATTTCTATGCCGCCCCCATCGCGACAAAGCCTCGGGGCGGCTCACAACATACAGAAAGCAGCTAAGGATATGAAGTAGCTATCCAGCATTTCAGCACATCCCCCCCCCCCCCCCCCAAGAGGTTTACGTGCCACCACTAAACTTACTGGGGTTTTTGACAGGGGAAGGATTACCTAGGCTATGTAAGACCGATGCGATGCCTTGTTTTGTACGCAACAGTTAATGCATAACTGCAAAGGATGCCATGGGGAGGCGTACAAGCCGGTAGGCAGGGCCGCGGGGCCGGGCTGGCCAAGCCGCGTGCGCCCTGTTGGGAAGATGCGCGCTGCCGACCCATCCAGGCTCGCTCTGAAGCCGGCCTCGTCCGGGCGGCGTGCGGGGGCGCCTCGCCTAGCCGAGGCTAGCCAAGCTCGGCGAGGCCCCGAGCGGCTGGGAGCGCCCCCGCGGATTCCCCCCCGCAGGTGTCTGGACGGGGGAGGCCCGGCCCGAAGCTTAAGCTCGGCCGCTGCCCTTGCGGCTCGCGGCCGCCCCAAGCCCCCCGGTGGAGGCGAGGGGGCAGCCGCGGCGGCGCGGCTTGAGCGCCTGGGGAGCGAGCCCCCTGTTCGGCCGCGCCTGCCTTGCCCGGGGGCCCCGCCGCGGGGGGAGGCCGGGGGGAAGCGGGCTGCCCCGCTTGCCCGAGAGGAAGCCTCCGCCCGGGGCTCCGCGGGGCGCGGGCCCGGCTCTCGCCCGCCCGCCCGCCCGCCCGCCCGGTACCTGGAGGTGGCGGCGGATCGCGCGGCGGATCGGGCTCGGCGGTCCCTGGGCCGGAGCGCCGCGATCTCTCGCCCGCCCGCCCGGCAAAGCGATTTTAAATTTCCCTCTCTGGAGCTGTCCAGCCCGGAGCATGCGCACGAAGGAGGGGGAGGGAGGAGAGGGGAGGGGGCTTGCCTGGGGAGGGTCAGTGGCGGGGCAGGGGCGCGGGGGCGGCGCGCCGCAGCTGCACCCGCGCGCCCCGCCGCCGACGCGCGGCCGCTCGCTGCGGAGCCGCGATTTTGGGGAGCTTCTCTCCCGCCCGGGACCGGGAGCCCAAGCGCGCCTGGGGACCAGGCAGCCCCCCGGCCCGGCCCCCCCCCCCCCCCCCGG
>NW_025335909.1:8803919-8884984 GCF_004798865.1 Varanus komodoensis
CCGGTCCGTCCCGGTCCGTCCCGTCCGTGCGCTCGCCCTGCCTCGGGCGGGTAGGCGGGCGGGCCGGAGATGACTTCCGCGGCTCGGCCGCTCGCTCGCCCGGCCCGCCTGCTCGCTGCCTTTGCCCGCCGCCCGGCCCGCGCCCGCGCCCCTCCCCGCTGCAGGCGGCGGGAAACGGCGCGCCAAGGCAGAGCTCGCTGCAGCGGGGAGGGGCGCGCGGGCGGGCGGGCGGGCGGGAGGCCGGCCGCGATCTCCCGTCCTGGGGGAGCACGCCCCAGCCGGCCCCCTCCCCTCCACGGGGGCGAGCCCCCGTGCCCAACTTTGTTGGCTGTTTTTGCTGCACGTGGTGTCCAGCCGAGAGTGCCCTCCGTTTTCTCGCTCTCGGGGCAGGCAGAGCCAAGCAGGCAGGGGGCCCCAATCTCCGAGGGGCTTCCTTGTGCCCTTGGCTGCTGGGTTTGCCCTGAGGGGCTGCATGGCTGAGCCGGGGCATCTTTTCCCGCTCTGTGTGCCCCTTGCGTGGATCATGTTCTCAAAGGTGAACAAGAGGGGCAAAGGGGTGCACTTGCAGGAGGGCCGGAGCTGGACGAGTCGGGCCCCACAAGGCCCGCTGTGGCCCCAGTTCTGCTCGCCTGGTCCCTGGGGCCGTGTGCGCGCACGTGCGTGTGCTCCATCGCGGGTGTGCTCCGTGCAGAGCGGTGACCGGGACAGGGCGAGCCTTGAGAGCCGGTCCCCGGCCGCCCCACCGGGCCGGGCCCGGGCGGCCCTTCAGGCGGGCCCCACCCTCTCGTGCGGCCCTTTTTCCCTTTGAGCAGATGTGCGTGATGGGGCACTTCCCGTCGGAGGGCTCCCAGCGGCTCCCCTTGATGGATTCTCCACGTGAAAAGGGATGGAAACCGCGGGGAAGCGCAGGGGGGCCGCGCGTGGAAGCGGTGGCGGCTGGGCTGTGCGTCGCTCCGAGAACGGGCCGGGGCGATGGTGCGGTGGGGGTGCTCGCCGGTGTGCCTGGACGCACGGCCTGGACACCGCGTGGCATTCGAAGGCAGGAGGGCAGGCCCCGGGCCCCGAAAAGGCCACGCGCAGCCTGCCCGGAGCAGCTCTGGGCGCTGGGCAGGACCCAGCCGAGGGCTCCCTGCTCGCACCCCCTGGCAAGACTCCCCGCAGGCAGCAGGTGCTCCGCCAGCCGGCACTTGACCGCCTGCTTGTGCCACACCCGAAGCGGAAGTGCAAGCATGCTGCACGTGTGTGTGTGAAGCACGCAGCGAGGCGCGTTTGCTGAGCGAGCTGTGGGGGCACGTCCTCCTCCCGCCTTCCTCTTGCGTTTGGCCGTTTTCCTAGTGGGGATGCGTTGTGCGTCTCCGCGGCACTTAGAGCCCGCCGGGCCGGCAGGCAGACTTTGCGGCAGACGGTCCGAGGGGCCGGCTGAGTCAGAGGCAAGCAGGCTGGGTCCCCGCGGCAGCTTGTGCGGCAAAATGGGCTTCGGGAGGCAAAACGGCACGGCAGAAATACCCTTGCCGTCAAATAACATCTCTGAAACGAGCAGCCTATTTCCTCTGAACGCTCGGCATCTATTTCATCGATCGAATCATCCTCCCCGCCTTTTGCTTTCCCAAACCTTACTGATTTCTTGTAGATGGATATCTAAACTGAAACAGATGCAAACTAGAATTAAACGCGGTCCCAGGCCAGCCCTCCCTTCCCCTCCATGCATGAGAAATGCCTGTAATTTGTGTCTTTTAATACTTCTATCAGTGTAACAAATTGTAGCTAAAATCATTAAGTGTGAAATTGCCAATTCATCCCGCAGGAATAAGGCCTTTAGCCGAAGTCTCGCCACTTGGGAGCGTACAGATGGCGAACCCGAAAGTCCACAATAGGCACGTCCCCTGATCATATGCGGGGAAGTAACGGCCGAAAAGGCCTTCCTCAACCGGGATGAGGGGAACCCGGGGACAGGTCCTAGTGCCTGGCCACTGCCGCACAGTGCAATCTTGGATGCGGGGACGTTTTCGAAACCTCCCGTGTTCTTCAAACGCAGTCCAGCAGCGAGCCGGGAGAGCCACGCCTGAGCCCCCTCTCCGCCATGAGGCCCACTTGGGGGCCAGTTCCTGCCTCTTGGCCCCCTCTCCTACCCCACACGGTGATCGGGATACAGTGGAGAGGAAGAGCACTTTGCAAGCTGCTGCCTCGACTTCTCTGCATGTGATCATAGCACCCCATCAGCTCGGCTGCACGGTGGGTGAGCCTTGCAAAGCGGGCGTTTCTTGGTCGCCCATCGGCTGTTGGGCTTTGCAGCCACGTTCTCAAGCAGCGTGCAATTAAATCATAGAATTAGCGCTGTGGTTTTAAAGAAACAAACATGAGAATGGATCAAATAGAGCGGAAACGGGGATATTGTAAAGTAAACAATTGCTTTCCCTTGATGAAAAGATTTTAACTGCTGGTTCAAGCAGACCGCCCTTCCCGCCGGCGGTGGGTTTCCAGGAGCAGCGAGTTCCTTCCGCACGGTCCGGTTTGTGGGATCTGTTGGCGGTGGGAGACCGTGACGCGGTGGCGGCGGATGGAGCTGTTTTTCGATCAGCCCCTTGAAAGTGCAGCGAGCAACTTGCTGAGGCGAGCGAGCAGAAATGCTGGGTGCAGAATAGGTTCCCGAGGTTCTTGAGTAACCACTGGGTGCGCTGCTGCCCTGCTGGACTGGTGCTGAGGGGGGGCCCCAGCGGTGCCGTCCTCGTTGCTCAGCGGTGGTGCCGGCTTCGCCCAAACGCAGCGCCGGAGCAGCGGCTGGCCTGTAGCCCGGCCGTCCCCGTTCCAGGTGGGTGTGCGACACACGTTGGTGTCGCTGGCATTCCTCCCGTTCACACATCTGAGGGAGGCACTTGTGGCGGGGCATCACACGCTGGATGCCGGTCGCTTCGGTGTCCTCTTCCGTTAAGGGTGTTGCTCGAACGTGGATTTAAAAAGCGAAGTCCGTGCTCAGGCGTCGCGCTGCGTTCTGTGCTCGCTGCTGGCCCAAGTCTGCCGTTTTCAGCACCGTGTGGCTCGGGAGGGGCCCTTTTGCCCACTCCTCTTTGACTCGAACAAGCACAGCTGAGAGTCGGTGATTGGTTTTGCGTAGGGGTACCTGGGCCTGGGGTCAGACTAGATGGCCCGGGAGACCCCTTCTGACTCGCTCTGTTTCTGTGTTTCTATGACTCGCCAGCTGCCTCAGGGTACATGTCCTGAAACAGTGTCCCTGCTCTTAAATAGCTTCTCCTCAGTTTTGACATGACTCGGAAATCCAATTAAACCATTTTGTCACCTTCTGTGTCCGAAATTCATCAGCGCAGCAATTAGGAGAAACATGTACTTTTGCACACGCTCCCTTTTCTAACAGAGGCCACGTTCCACGGTTTAAAACTAACGTTTTCAGAAGCACGTCATGGTTTTGGGGAACAGGCAATTAACCTTCCTTTTCCTGTGGGGGATCCCGCAAAGAGCTGTCAGCAGTGCAGCTGGGAGAGACCTGCCCAGTGACCTATAAGGCCGCAGAGTTCACAAACACACGCAACTGTGTCATCGCAGATTTGCTTTTCCGGATGAACCAGCTGTTTCCCAGCTTCCCCTGCAGTCCACGGGTGACCACCGAGTCTATTAGTCCGTGCCCCCGGTGCGTTGGGGTGCACAAAATGAGAGCGAGGACAAAGGGACCGCGCTGTATCTCCCGGGCAGGGGAGAGAGAGAGGTCTCTTTCCCCACAGAAACTTTTTCATTATTATGAAATACGGTATGGGCCAGGGGATGCCTGCTGAGGTTTGCTTGCTTTTTTAAAACAAGTATCAATTACAGAGGATAACGGGGAAAACACCAGAGCGGTCCCATACCATAATTACACTGGGAAAGAGATACCCTTCCAAGCATGTCCCCGATTCCCTCTGCCTGAGAGCGGAGCAGAGGACGCGCAAAAGAAATGCAAGATATTACAGCAAAAGATGATAGTTCAACAAAACACTGGAATTAACAAGTCAGGAAGGGCCAGCTTGAGATGTTTTCAGTGAGTGCAGGAAGCAGAGTCTTGCAGGGGCACGCCAGATCTCGGTGGGAAGGGCACCCCGAGGGCAGGAGCCCCCTCACCAGCTAGGAACGGTTCTCAGCTGGCTCTCCAGAGCAAGCCGGACCACCTCCCTGGGGGGTCACATGGGCAGGCGTGCCCCCCGCATCCCTGGAAACAGCCCCGGGGTCGGGCTGTGCCGGCAGCTCTGCTCGGCGTGAATGGCACGGCCAGCGCATGATTTGCACCCAGCAACCTGGACAGCAGTGAAGTCCTGCCGGCAGCGGCGGCAGCCTTGCCAGGGCCCGGCCACACGCCTCCCCAAGGTCAGGCAGGCGCTCGGCTCCCCAACGCTGCTCCCAGCCCCCGTTCTGGGGAGCGGGGGGGGGGGAGAAGCTGCCCCCTTCAGCCAGCGTCGCCCAGGCATTGCTCTCCCAGCCACTCCTGGCGGGCTGCAGCTGCAGGCTGCCCATCTCCAGTTGCCTGAAAGTTTGCATTACGTGTTTGTATTATGATTTCATGCACACCAAACTTCCCTTCGACTGTGTAGAAGTCGAAAGTGCTGCTAAACAGAAGGGCAGCATGCAAGCACGCGGGATCCCGCAGACGGCGCACCCCTTCCTCGCGGCCCTTGGTGGAAGAGCGAGCTGATTTTGGGACGTCACAAAGAACAGGCTCCAGCACCTTATGAACAAATTGGCTAATGATGGAATATCCGTTTACTGAGACACATCCACCGTTCACCAGCATCTGGGTGCCTGAGGAGACGCCGCGGACAAAGGAATTGCATGGCGATGGAATATCAAAGTTAAGGCTGGCGACCATCCTCTAACAACATAAACATATCACAGAACAGCGCCATGGCCGTTGGCAGCGGCAGGAAGTGATGCCAAGGCAGCCATCCTGGCAAGGAGAGAGGAACCCTGTCTGTGCTCCAGCCCAAAGAAGGAGAATCAGGCTTGTTATCTGTTGTGCAGTGGGCTGACCTGTCTGTCTGTCTGTCTGTCTGTCTGTCTGTCTGTCTGTCTCCTCTTGCCGGTATAATTTGGACTGCTGGACAACCCGTTCCGGTCTCCCTTGAGACATTAGTTGGCCTGTGTTTGCACTGGCAGGAGCAATGCCCGAATGAGACCCCCACGGGCACCGGCTCTCCTTAGAAGGCCATTTGGCCTCGGGCAGATGATCTGTGGATTCAAACGCAGCCCCTGGGCCAGAGGTGCGAGGGGGAGAAGCGTGCCCGGGGTCGTCTCACCCAAGTCCTGGGAGTCCGTCGCACGGACAGGGACGTGCCAACAGTGGCTCACTGCCAGTCGCGCCGGAATCCCGTCCAGGGTTTTGTCTTCAAGTGCCGCTGAGAGATAGTGATTGGCGTTCTCGCTTCATAGAGAGGAAGCAGCGTGGTCGCCTCTCCCATTCATCTCAGGTTGGTTACTCATTTGAAATGACAGCTCTTGTCTGGCGTCTCAAAGTTGGGGACTCCCGCCCTGCACAGACACTGCCGCATATTAAATCAAGAACCAGTCACCTTGGATGGTGAAGTTCAAGTTCTCTTCGTTCTCCTCCTCCTCCTCCCAGACATTTTTCAGCAGTGTATTTTGAATTTTTTAAGCCAATCATGAACACAGCTCCGTGGGATTTCTACATCTCGTGCCCTCTTGCTCTGGAGGAAGCCAGCAAGCTGCATCTAATGACTGGTCAATATCTGTGGATCTTATTTAATACATGAAGAAAAGATTGAATGATAGGAAGCATCTTGTGGGACAAATTTCACATTTTATAATTGCCGCCACTGTGTAAATCCATCCAACCCAAATGCAAACAAGGTCAAATTTTACTTGGACTTGGAGAAAAACCCTGACCTTTCCAGAACTTCTCAAAACTGTTAATCCGGGTAACGATAGACATGGTTGTTGTATTTTTCCCTAAGTTTTTGTTAAATACATTTTTCTTCTCCTCATCTCTCTGCACATGGGATATTTTCCCTGTAGCAGAGGAAATACTGTAATGAATGGCCGTATTGCAAAATGCAGCTAAAAGCGAGCTGCATGGCGGCTTATTCATGTTTTTGTATTTGATTTACTTCCTACTTCCTTATTTAATAACTGGATTCCTAAAGACCCCCTTAAGCTTGGATGACCCATTTTGTTGCCAGGTCTGTGCCACTGACCCCAGCCAAGACCCCTGCCCCAAACAAAAATGAATCTGTTCCAGGAGCTGTCAGCCTCCAAGATGTCTAACGGGGCCTGGCAGGTGGAGACAAGCCTCATTATTTTTAATTGGGTTCTGTAGTTCTGCAGTTAAATAAAACACAATGGACACGGTCATCGAGGAAGTTCTTCTGTGCTGGGCCCATTGAACGACTGGGAGCTGTGCAAGAGCCGGCTGGCCAGGGCCCTGCCCGCTTCCGCAGGCCTTCTGCAGGAGAGTTGCTTGCGCAGTGAGCCTGGCACTCTCCCGGGCGCTCATATTTTTGGATAACAAAATATAAAATCAGGTGTCGTTCATCTGATTGCTCTTGGCAGTTCGACACAGCAAAACACGCACAATGAAATAATGGTGAATCGTCTTTTTTTTTTAAACCACCTTAATAGGTGGTTTAAATGTCTTCGGCTGAAGGCATGCCGATGAAGTACGATTCCCTTTGGCTTCTCCTCTTCTCCTAAACTGCAAGCTCCAGACAAGCCCGGCATGAATTGGCCCGAAAGACCTCCATTTGTAATTGAGGGCGGGTGCTAACGTTTGAAAAAGTCCAGGAATTTGCCGTCCGTGGGACTGCGGAGGGTTCGCCAGGGTATGTGAGAGGATTCTCTTTGTAAGAGACTCCCTGGCTGGCTTTTGTGTCAGTGCCCAGTTCTGTGTGATAAAATCTTGAAACCTGCAAACGGAAGCGTCTTTCGGGAAAGTGTGAGGATGGAGCCGCCTCACAGAGGACGTAATCCCTTCTGTCACCTCTGTTACCCCCAAAAACAGCGCGGGAAAAGACAGCTGGAGATTTTGACCCGCAGCGTAGGCCGGAACGCTCCCGTTCGGACATGGGCTGGGGCTGGGACTGTCACATTCATTCGGGGAGCATGTTAAGAAGGGAGGAAGGGTCAAGCTCTCATCTGGAAGAGATGTCTGTAAACAGACGCAGCCAAAGTACCCAGCCTGTGTAATCGTACGTCTCTCAACTCATCCAAGTTTATCCAGGGGGATTCCCAAACCACTCTTTAAGCTCCAAATCTGTTTTTAAGGGGTTTTTTTGCAGAAAATTCAGCTTAAACATCATTTAACTGTCTCCAGACATCGTTGGTTAGATGGCCCACAGTTTGAGATGGAATAAGCTATTTTTCTGTGTTCCACTTGGTTCTTAAGATGCTTCAGCTTCCCTCGTGTTTGCACGTGCTTGTGAAGCACAGTTTGAGGCTAAAAATGCAATCAGTGAGAGGTGTGTGATGTAACCAGATTGGGAGCTGACTTCCTTCATAATACACACCTATTTTCTATCTCTCATTTCATACCTGTGGGCTGTACTGGCCGTGATCCTCCTCAAATCTGATGACTGGATTAAAACCCAACAATCCAGGATTATTTATCTGCCCGACTCCTTAGCTGTGCAATAAAACCTATTTATTGCTTGTAATACTTAGAATTAATGAATGCGGCATTAAATAATTGATGGCCATTTTACCACAAGCAAGAATTCAATTAAATTTGAACAAGAGACAGCCAGGCATGTGGTAAAGAATTCCTCTTTCCATTTTGTCCAGCTGCAAGCAATACCATTCGGATCTGGTCACTCAAGACAACTCGCGATGAAATGGGCACGCAGGACGAGCGAAGCTGGGCGGATATTATGTTGCTGAATAGTCATTCATCATGTCAGAGTGGCAGGAATCCGAACTCCCGGGAAGGATAATAGGTGATGAAGATCTCTCCGCTCGGAAGTAGGTGGCATGCTTGAAGCTGATCTGGGTCAAAGTGTAATGCTTTGCAGGGGTAGAGGGAAGAGAGTCCTAACAGCTGGCTGGGAATGCTGGGGGGCTGGGAATGCTGGGGGGGTGTAGGACTTTTCTCTCTCTACCTCTGCCCAGGGTTGTGCTCTCAATTGGGATGGGGGTGGATGAGTCTAAGGTCTCTGATGTAGCATCGCTGAGGACCATGGACACTTCTCATGGTGCCTACCTCTGGTCCTGGAGCAGCATAAAGCCATCAGGGCTGGTAGCCGTGGGTTGCCTCCTCCTCCTCCTCCTCCTCCTCCATGAATTTCTCCAACCCTGTTTAGTGAGGTCCGTCCTTTGCTCCACCCTGAATCTCTCACCTGTCCGCTTCATGGAATGACGCCTTTGGGTTCTACATGCACCTGGAGCCGGCTGGAGCCGGGGGTCAGACTAGATGACCCGGGAGATCCCTTCTGACTCGCTCTGTTTCTATGTTTCTACAGATAGCAGGGAAGAGTTTTTCTCTCCCCTTTCTCCACATCATTTCAGGCCTCTCTATCCAATCTCCCCTCCTGCACCTTTTCTTTGAGACAATTCCAAATGTAGCCTTGAAGCATTTGAGTTGCCTCTTTCTGCTCTTTGTCCAACTCGGTAATGTCCTTTTTTGGGTGCAGCGGCCACACTGTTCCAAAGAGGTGTTTACAGGCAGTGTGATCTTGGCAGTTTAATCTTCCATTCCTTTACTTATTACACAGGTTGCCTTTATCGCAACCGCCACATGCTGAGTTGTCATTTCAGTCAAGCTGCGCACCACAGTGCCAAGCTCTTCTTCTCAGGCCATCCCTGACTTTTAATCCCGGCATGTGAGCAAGACTTAATCTAGGCAGGCGTATTTAAGACCAGCCTGCGACTGAACGAGGCTGTTGCCGACAGCCCTCGTTGTATTTGCATTTCTGCACATCTCAGATAAACAGCAGCTCAAATTATGACATCACTGAATTCTTCAGCACATTAAACATTAACACAATTATCTTGAGATCAGAGCAGTTCCCTGCGACTTTAATTTTTAAGCATTACCTGCCTCAGACCAAACTTGGGAAAAGAGATCCCGTAACTGCTCACCAGGTATACATTATTAAATGCAAAGGTGGCACTTTCATTTGGCTTCCTCGGACTCGTAACCACTTGGAGGTCCTAGCCGTGTGGGGCAGCAGTGTGGGGCAGAAGAAAGGGTGCAGCTGGAGTTACTGACAGCTTTCCCACCCTCCCTTCGGGCTCTCCGGCTTATTTCCATGGTCAGTAATTCGCCTGGGAGGTTACCGTGGCTCATCAAAGATCAGCAGCGCTGCAACACAATCTCCGAGACGGTTCGGTTTCTCATTCTTATCTGGAGCAGTAGCCAATGATGGCAGCCCAGGACCTGCAGGGTAAAGCCACGGACACGCAACATGCATTATTGAGAGTCCTCTACCGGGGTGGAAAAGTCGCTCTGCGGGACCAGGGGCACGTCGTGATGCCCCTCTGGATCCTGTGCAGCATGCAAGGCACTCTCTGACGGGCCCGGCTGGGACCACGGTTTGGAAGGTCGCCTGGGATGGACGCACAGGTAATCTTAACAATGGGTTGAGGCCGGGCGTGCGGTGGCGCGGTTTGGAGGCCCCGGCTGCCCCCCAGGGTGGCTCGGCTCGCCAATTTCACCCACCCTCCCTTGGCACACGGGCATTTCTGCCGCTTGGAGAAAGGCGCATGGAGCGCAGGGCCAGGGATCAAGTCTCACCCCCCCTTTGGGGGCACTATTTGGCCTCGAACTGGTCCCCATGGCCACCTCCTTCGCCACCTGCATGTGTTCCTATTGGCCGGGGGCAGTCCGTCCGTCCGTCCGGGGTTCCCTCCCCCAGAAGTCCTCCTCGTTGCCTTTTCAGCACATTTTATTAAAAATGTGACTCCATGAGGGGCAGGCCGAGAGCTGGAGGCTCTTTCCCTCCACTAAACTGGCATAGGATGGGGCCCTTTGTGGGCTTTCCTTGGATCGAAAGATAGGATTTGGCCCCGTGCCTGAGGTCCTCCTCTCTCGCCTAAACATGGCCTTCCGTTTACGCCTGCCCAACCCTGTGGCTTTGGGGGTCTTCCTTTGAGGCAGGCGTCTTTCCAGTGGCCACTTTCCCACAGCCAAATGGAGGTCGTAATTATGCCACAGAGCTGGCCAGAGAAGACACAGCGATAAATCCAGCCAGAGTCAGGTCATTTACTTGCTTTTTGAGTTTTCATCTTGCAGTAGGCAGTTCTAGAAATCTCATTTCCTGACGCAGTGGGCCATGAAGCGGCACAGGACAAAAACTATTCATTTATTTATCTATTAAGCAAGGCCTCCCTGTAATGGCAGCTTACTGGTCAAAGCAATGTTTAAATTAAGGCTGCATTTCTCTAAAAGCTTTTACCTTGTAAACTCTGTTATTGAAAGGGTCTCGTCTTGGAACGGCACTTTTTAAAGGCTTTATGCTAACTGGACGTGTTCATTTGCCTTTGACAGTGGGACTTGCGGATATTAGACAGGGTAACGGTTTCCAGAGTGGTAACTGACGGGTTAAAGTTGCCACATGCTTCATGTCTGTGAGTCTGGCAGTTGAAAACAGCACAGGAGCAAGGGATGAGCGGTGAAGATGCCTTTGGTGCTGCTCCTGCATCGCCGCTGGCAGTCTTAGGGTGCAGCCCTCTGGCACATCAGAGCCCAGCAGCTGAGCTCATGCCAGCCTTCCCAGCCAGCCACGTGTTCTTGACTTCAGCTCCCATCTGCCCCAGCAAGCATGGCAAATGGGTAGGGGAGTTGGGGTTTGTGGTCTTAGAAATCTGAGGGCAGCCCCTTGTGGGAGTGTGCACAGACTAATTCGTGAGCCTCCGACGTGTGCCGGGACACGGTCGTTTGTTTCCTGCCTCTGCCCCCGCGGAATCGGGTGAAGCAGCGCCCCCGGCTTCCCAGGGGATCCCCTTCCACCCACCCACCCACCCACCGGGCATTCCTTAATATTTGGCGCGAGTGCTTGGGATCCTGCCTTGCGTCATAAAACCTTCCCCTTGCCACTGTCTTCCCCTCCCTCTGTTTTATCCTACCATCCTGCCTGCCAGTGGCCATGCCTGCTGGGGATGATGGGGCATGCAGTCCAGCACATCCAGAGAGCAGCAGGCCGCTGGCCCTCCCTGTGCCGTGCAGGGGCTGGGCCGGGTGTCTCCTCTCAGGAGCAGCGCCCGCAATTGCAGCGCTTGCGGAGCCGACGGGAAGCACCTGTGCCGGCCCTGCAGGTGCGGCCGGCCGGCCAGCCCAGATAACGGCCCTCTATCCAGCTGCGGCTTTTTCTTCAGTCTCGCCATGGAGGAGGCAGCGGTGGTGAGTGCCGGTCCTTTTCCAGGTCCTTTGACAAGCTTCAAGAAAAGCCCCTTCCTAGCACAGGCACGATGCTTTGTCTCTCTCGGCCCGCTGCTTTTCCAGGGCTTTTTAACGCGGGTTTTCAAAGGCCACGCATTTACCTCTGAGGGAGAGTTGAAAGGAAATGGGGGAAAGGAGCGTGGGCGGCACAGCCCCAAACTTGCTGATCACAAAGGGGTTTCTCCTTCCTTAAGTTTGTTTAGGATTGCAGACAATCCCAAGCAAATGTGTCTGTCTTGTTAGCCCCTGGGGCTCTGGGATTCCTAGGAGGGTTTCTGGAGATGCGACCTTGACTAAAGCTTCCTCTCCCGTGCAAACTGCTGAATTCGAGAGAATGTGCGCCTTTGTTCTGGTTCTGCGGATCCTGCGGAACTTCCATGGCTTGAGGGCCTCTTGGACTTGCTGGTCATACCAAATGAATCACAGTTGTCCTTCCGCCCATACCTGGAGTACCAAACCCTCACCCTAGTTCAGTTGTCTATTTATCTTCCCAGTTTTCACAGATGTTGCATGCCGCGTTTTCGTTTTGAAGATTTATGTTGTGTCTTCCAGCTGGAAGAACACATAGATTAAAATATGTGCAATAAAATTGCAAGAACATGCAAAGGACCCGTGTTAAAACAGAGAAGCTGGAACAGCAACAGGGGACCCCAACACCTGGTGAAATAGTAAGGCCCTGAATGGAAAGTTTAAAGAGAAGGAGCGGACCGAGTTCTCCTGCTTTGGGGCTGCTGTCAAAAAGACCCTGCCTATTTATTTATTTATTTAAAACATTTCTATGCCGCCCCCATCGCAACAAAGCCTCGGAGCGGCTCACAAAAAATACATAAAAACATTAATAATAATAATAATAATAATAATAATAATAATAATAATAATAATTTAAAAGAAAAAAAACATTAAAAAACCCCCGGTGCATTCTCGGCTAATTTTAAAAACCTAATTAATTCAATAATTTAGCAATTAAAATAAGTTTTAAATAAAAAGGTCTTCTCCTGGCGCCGAAACACACATAACGACGGCGCCAGGTGGACCGCTCTGGGGAGCGCGTTCCATCGGTGGGGCCTCGTGTCCCGGCCAGCCGCTGATGAAAGAGAGCGAAGGAAGGACACACACAGAGCGAGGCCTCCTAGGAGCAGGCAGACCCTGTGCAAGAGACTGGCCCCAGACCGGGCGGGTTACCGGGACTGCCGGCTTCCACCGGGCGTCTCGCTGCCTGCGTTTGCTTGGGCCAGCTGCGGTGATGTGTGAATGGAGCGCAGCAGTCGGGTCAGGGGAAAGCTCTGGGTTCGGAGCCTGGTGCTGCTGCGCAGTTGCCTGGGGTGGAAAAGCTGGAAGCCTGACTGGGGTTTGGAGATGGGTAGGAAGACGCCCCCGAGCGCCTTTGAGAAAGGAGGGATGGGACGGAGGGACGGGCTGTGCTGCTTGGCAGGCGAGGCGTTCCCTGGCTGCAGGGCAAGAAGGATTCCGGCAGAGCGTCTGCCTTTCGCTCGACATGAAAGGTCCGAGGGGGCGGGAGGAACCGCAGAGGCCGGCACCCATGCAGGCCTTGCCCAGCCGTGCCCACGGGGGCTTCAGGGCAAGCTGGTGGCCCCTGATTCCGTGGGGCTCCTCATCCCTTCCGGCTTTTCCTTTGAACATTGCGCTCCATAACCTATGCGTGCCAAGCCAGAAAAAAGCTTACAGCTCCCAGCACCCTCTGCCAACCCATCTAGAGGGTCAATAAGTCTCTGCGGCACATCACCAGTTCCTGGTTCCATGTTTGGCAGAGGCAGAAATGCCTAGCGGTTAGCGAACTCGACTTTGTCTGTTTAGAGGGCCGACCTGAAACTGCCCGTCCTGTAAGTGGCCACCTCGCCTTTGGGCCTGTCCTGTGTCCTTCCTCTGGGTCCTTCTCAAAAGTTTATCTTCCGTTCTGGGAACAGCTGGGTGACTTCTCGACGCGCACCGCGTTGTCTTCCTCGTGATGCTGCTTTGCTTTGGAGGCTGCCGCTGTGTGTTCCTGGAGCGGAGAGCGACGCCCTGGGCAGCTCCGAAAGTGGACATCAAGGTTGACGGGCAAGCTGCTGACGCGGCCCTCGCGCCCGTTCTGCTGAGAGCGGCACCTTGGCGGTTGGCAGGCCTCGGGAGGCGCTGGCCGGCGTCCCTGTGACCCGCGGCCTCGGGCTAAAGGCGTGTGGCGCTCTGCACACAGGAGAGCGCAGCAAGCGCGTCCGGCACACCCTCGCCCTCGGCCGCCCAGTGGCAGCCAGCCGCCTCTGCCACGTCCCACCCACTGGCCCCCGGCGCTCCTGCGTGCCGCTCTCCCGCATCCCTGCCGGTCCCTGGACGGCGCCGGGGCTTCGCCGCAAGCGCAGCACCCGGCCACAAAGCCGTGCATCCACAGGGGGTGAGTTCAGTTTGCAGGTGCTCTGGGGGCGAAGGCGGCACTGAATCTGCTCGTGGACGGGAGCCAACGGCCTCTGAGCCTGACTCTGAGTGCAGTCGTGGCGGTTGGCTCGGTTGCGGTATTCCCGAATCCCCCCTGCCTTGCTCGCTCGTTCGGGTGTGAGGGCGAGAGGGGCGAGCCAAGGTGCCGGCTGCCCCTCGCATGCCTGCTTCTCGCATTCAGGTTGGCACCGGCAACTGGCAAGGGGTTTCTGTGCTCATGCCTTCCAGGAGGCCACCTGGCCCGTTCTGGAGCTAATGGGGGACGCCGATGCACCCCTGCGGCAGGGTGGGAGGCGGGGGCCCCCAACGGCTGGATGGTGGGGCATTTGTCCAAGGAGGGGGTCCACGAGGGGCGGGGGAGCTGCCTGGGTGCTTAGGACAGGCACTGGCCGGCTGTCCTGTTCGGGTGCAGCAGCACCGGCTGGGCAGCCCCCGCTGGCACGGGGGGGGGGGATTCGCTTGATGTGCTGCAGGAACCTGGAGCCGGGCGGCACCATCTCCCGTTCCGCTTGTGTCTGCTATTCCGTGGCTTTATGTCTTTCTCAAGTGACGTTTCTTTGGCCATGGCCCTGAGCTTGTACAGGAAATGCGCCGTGAAGACCGAGCTGGCAGACGGATAGCTCGCGTTCCTCTCTGCTGTGCTTAGGTTTTGCTATATTTCCACGTTCAGTATAACATCTCTAAATGTGCACCTGTTGGAGAACACATACGCACATTTAATGGCAGCGGCTGTCGTCCTCTGTCCTCTGCCTCGGACTTGCATTTCCTCTTTCGCACATTCTGGAAGTGCCGCCGTGGCTGCAGCAGGCAGAAGTGGGGAGGGTTGTAGGAAGGGCTTCGGAGGAGGCTGGTGGCAAGAGGCAGCGTGTGCTTTGCTTCTTGGCCTCAGTGCAGTCGCTGTCCCTGCTCTTAGATCGTTAAACTCCCGATGTGCTTCAGTGGGGGAGCAGTGAAGGAACGCGGGTGCTGAGGGGAGTCGGATCAAGAGGCAGCTCTGGCCGTCCAGCTCTAAAAATAGCCAGCCTTTGTTTGCCGAGAGCAAAGGGCAGGTGTGCTAGAGAAGAGGACCTGTAGAGCGCAGGGATCGAGGCGGTTCAGGCTGCAACCTGAACCGTGCCAGCCGGGAACTCCGCCCCATTGCGTGCGGGATCCGGCTGCGCCAAAGGCCCAGCGGGACGCATCCGCTCAGTCGTCGCTGCCATCCCGAGCACGTGCATTACGCAGCCACCCGAGGCTCGCCACAGCGTCCCGGGATAGGCGGGCTTCCTCGCTCCCCAGTCACGGGAATGCTGCTATTGATTGTTCGGGGTTTCTGCCCCGCATAACTGCTGAAAAGGGCAGTCCAGGCAGCTCAGGTGAATCCTAGGCACCGTCTGGACAGGTGAAAGGCCTGTGGCTCTGACACGCTTGTCCGCACGGGGCGCCCAGCCAGGTGCTTTACTGTGTGGCTCAGACGAGCACAACTGCCCAGAACTCCAATCCCACCTCATCAAACCAGGCCCAGCCCAGGGGCCGGGCCCCTGCTCCCGCATCTGTCTCAGCGAGGAGCGAGGGCCACGGTGCAGCCTCAGGACCGGGCGGCACACGGGCTGTCTCTGGCTGGGAGCAGGCGTTTCTGGCGGCTGCTCCGTTCCAGAGAAGCAAAATAAATCTGTGCCGTGGACACCCCTGCTTGCCCCGGCATTCAGTTACTCCATTTCGAATCTTGGAGGGCTCTCACGTTTCAGCCGGAGCCAGCTGCAATCTGAAGAGCCTCCTCGGTGCCGCAAGGTGGCCCAGGGGGAGCGTCTGCAGAGGAACTTCGTTTTTCAGATGCTGCTTGTGCATCGGACAATCCAGCCATGGATCCCTTGAACTCCTGCGTGAGCACAAACGCTTTTCCACAAGTGGCCACAGCCAGAGCTGCTGACCGAGACGTCGCTCGTAAGCGTGGCATCGCTCAATTCAACCCAAGCGGTTCAGTTAATACAACCATTGCAAAACATGCAGCGTGAACCACTGCAAGACAGTATTATTAGTGAGGAAAGTGGAGCCTGGCTGGAGTACCCCAAGCTCTTCCACTGTGGGGAGGCGGCTGATCCAAACTGCCAAGAGCCGCCAGATCCTTTGGGCTTCTCGCAGTCTTGGCTACGGAGCTGTCAGAGCGGGCCCCTGCGTGTCGGCCTCTCGCTCAGGGCTGGGCTGCACCATATCGGGTCTGAGTGCTTCGCTGGCTCCTTTCACCGTCGCTGGAGCCCACCGGGCCTTTTCTCCATGTACTTCCGTACAAACGCTCGCTCTCAGCGCAGCCTGCGGCGGCTCTCACACGGAACAGCACACGTTGCAGAAAACGCCTCGCAGCTTTTAGTTCGATAATTGAAGCGGGAACTTTTCCCAGGCCCAGCTTCTTTAGAGTGAGATTTTCTTCTCTAAGGTTATCTGGCCAAACTCTGTTGTCTTCCTTAATATATGTTGCATTAATATATGTATTAACACTCTCTCCCTCCCGATGCCCCGTGCTGGGAAAAGGCTATGCCACACGAGCTTAGGAGAGCGTCACAATCTTCGTTAACCCAAGCTGGCTGATGTCCGCTTCCCCACTTCCCCGGTCTGGCCGCCCCGGTGTGTGTGGACCCTGAGGTGACAGGGTGCCTAATGCAGCACTGTGGGAGGGTGCCTGGTTCAGGCAAGCTGTGCCGCTCCGAAGGGGAGCAGCCCTGCTGTGCGTTAGAAAGGACCCCTTCTCAGCCCTACCTGAGGAAGGTACTCGGGACCTTTCGGGGGAGGCCGCTCCCTTCCTAGGAGCCCAGCAGCCCTCCTTGTACCCACAGCCACCGTTAAATCGAAAGAGTCCCTCCCGCTCGGCTGCGGCGGGCTCCCTTCCCGCTACTGCAGCCACCCAGCCCTCTCCTGACACTACCTAAGTCGAGCGATGCGTCTTCGCTCGCTGTTCTCCAGCCTCGGATTTGGCTCGCTTTCCCACCGCCACCGTCTGTAGGTATTGGCGGCTCCCCATCTTGTCCGAGATGCCTAGAGTGCTTTTTGTTTTGTGGGTGTGAGTGGAGGAGACACATGGTGCTTTGAACCAGGACGGCTAGAAAGCACCGGGGTTACCGGCCCGGGACTTCTTTGGCAGCTCATTGTGACCTGACCTGCGAGCGACGGGTTCGTTGAAGCTGACAGGGGCAGAAAAGGAGCCCCCTTCCCGCTCCCTTCCTCCGAACCTGCATTCTTTACCTGTCTCAGTGCGTTAAAGTGGGGAGAGACGGAGGGGAAGGGCTGGGGGAAACCCAAGAGTGGAGGCTTAGGGTCTGGCAGGTGGAACAGAATCCATCACGGCCCGGCCGGAGAATGGAGCCGCCCCGGCTTAGCTGCTGTAGACCCGCCTAACCAGAAAGAGTTGCTAGGAACAAATCTCTATTGTTCGCTGTCATCTTTAAATGAGTGTCAGAGTAGGCGGGGGGGCTTTGACCGTTAACTGCACGCTTTTAGCGGGCCTGTTGTGTCTGCCCCGGCCGCACCCCCTCCGCTCTCGCGGGTTCTCAGATTAGTGAGAGCGGCCCCGGCCCCTCTCTAAATGGGCCGTCGCCAGCTTTTGTGCGCAGACTGCCCGGTGTGAAATTCGCAGTGACGTTAAATGTTTTCTAATGAATAATTATTGAAAAGAAATGGAGGGATATGCGTGTAATGGATTGTAGAGCATTAAAACGCTTTCTTCGGGGCAACACACAAATGTTGTCCTTCACACGCAGTTTGGAGAAGGGCTTTTTCTTCTGTTCCGTCTTGTGGAAGGTTTTTGATTCTCAGCAGATTATCCACAGGCTCTTAAAGCACGGTGCTCGGCCCTCCCAGCCACCCCCCCCCCAAAGAAATGAAAGAGGCGCTTTGGCAAAACGAATGTTTTTCAAGATGGCAGCCATGAAGCCCGTTGAAGTGTTAAAAGTTCCAGGGTTTAAAAGAAATGTTTGAACCCCAAGAGATTTTCTCACTTCTGCTTTTGATTGCGAAGGGTGAGGTGAGTTTTCCCCGCGACCTCTCTCCTATTCACAGGGAAAGACAACCGTGCTTTTGACTGGGGCCACGCCAAGGTTGTATACCCTTCAGAATAATTCAGAGTTGTTGCCATCTTTTCCCTCTAAGCTGCCGATTAACCTCAAAGCCTTTATATTCCCTGGTGTTTCATAAAGAAATTAAGCCACAATGTGTACATGTTTGGTGGGTTATAATGAGATCTAGACATTCCCAACCATAAACATTAAGGCTGAAGCTCAGAGGACACGGCCTTTTCCCAAACGTGAGATCAGGTTTTAATTTGGCTTCTGCCTGGGGCTCTCCAGCTTCCCTTTGAGCAGAGGAAGGTTGGTCCGAAGCCCCTTGCATAGCTGGGAATCAGTTTAGTAGGAGAAGCTGGGAATCGGACCTGGGACTTCCTGTATCCTAAGCGAAAATTCAGGCTTCCTCAAGCCAAAGACTGGCTGGTGGGCCTTGTGAGTTGGAATTTCTGGGGCGCCTTCCGTCCTCAGCATTCCTGACCATTGGCCATGGCAGCAAGGCCTTCTGGAAGCTGACAGTCCACCCATCTGGAGATCTCCCTTCTGCCCACAGGCGATGTGGCACGTGGGACGGAGGTGTTCAAAATGGTGCTTGAATGCTCAGCCTGAGGAGGAAGCGGAGATGGCCTTTGTCTGTGTATTCCTTCTTGGCCACGTGTTCCCAATTTTGTTGTAGATTAATGGTGATGTATCATCAGAAACAAGCTGACATTGACCTTATGTATGGTTCATGCAAACAAGCCAGCTTCCTAAATTATGGTTTGATGTTGGCTTCTTTGCACTAACCATAGTTAAGGTGAGCCATGGTCTGTCTATATTCAGACAACCATGGGTCAGTCAATCAAGGCAAATTGCAGTTGGGACAGGGAAAAAAGGGGAAGCAAAAACTTCTGAAAATCTCTGTACGACCATATCTAGGAAGGAGAGGGGAAGCATGTAATTCTCAGAAATCGAAACTAGACTTAGCCCTGGGTTCGAATTAGCCTTCTGTTTGCAACTAGTGCAGGCAGCCTTTGGAGAACGGGGCACTTGCAGAGTAAAGCTCTGGGTACGTCCCGCTGCAGGGCATGGACTTTGCTGAGAGGAGTTGCAGAACATCGAATCTGGCGACCGTCCCTGAAATGGTTCAACCCTCTGTGCTTGACTCCTGCAAAGTACGGTGCGTGGGGTTGCCCTTGGAGACTTCAGCTGGTCCACCAGTGGCAGGTCGGCCGCAAGCTGGCTGAGCTTACCCCAAACGCGCCTGCCGGAGCTGCAGAAGCAGCGTTGCTGGTGCCCTGGATATTCGGGGATGCAGCTCAGCGGGTTCCTCATGCCGGCCTGTTTCCCTTTGCGGGCAGAGTACAAGCCCCGCGATGATGATTCACAATTCGCTTTAGGGATGAATTGGGTTTGATCCTTCCTCCTGCGGCACTGAATGCTGTGGGGGCAGAAGCAGAGACCCCTCAGGGCCTAATTTAAAGAGGGCGACCTCTTGTGGGGCAAAGGGCAAGTGGCTTTTGTGAATTTGGAGACGCTGCGGGTGCTTCTCCGGGCTTGGGAAAGGGGAAGTCGGGGCTTGGGGCACCTCCTGCAACAGGAGGAGCTCTGCCAGCTTTTCTCCAGATAAAGAGCCCTTAAAGAAGTGCATGTCAGGCTGAAATCCAACAGGAGCAGCCGGTCCCGCTGCACAAAGTGCTGGCTTTTTGCCTGCTGTGTAGAGGAATTCCAGAGAACACCCCCTGAAAGAGCTGGTGTGTGTGTGGGGGGGGGGCATGATCGAGGGAGCCCCTCAGTGCCAGGCCGGCTTCCTCGCAGGGCCAGAATTGGGCCAGGGCTGGAGGCTCAGCACTCCTGGGAGAGACCTGTTTTATTCTGCCTGGTGTTTAACCTCTGGCTTTTACTTGATGCTGAGTGTTTGCAAGTTTTTATAGTATGTTGTTATGCTCTTGGATTGATGTTTTGTTTTCTGAACCACACAGAGAGTTTTGGCTCTTGGGCAGGAAATAAATGTGATTCTCGCATGCGCCGATACGCATAGAACAACATAAATCGCATCCTGAAATGCTGCTTGCAAAGAACGGGCCAGTGCCCCAAATCTGTCAACAGTACATTGCATTATATCAACCGACTCCCTTTTCTTTTCTGCTTTCTGTCTGACGGCTGTTCTTGCAGTTGCCAAAGTTGTGTCCACATTGGCTTCTGTGCAGAAAGTGTTAATCTACTCCGGCGGTGCCACGTTTGACTCGCTCTCGCTGCTTGAAAGCTCTCCCTGCTACAGTGATACCTCGGTGCAGCTAGGATCTCTTGCTCGGTGGGGGCAGGGGTCATCCGGACAACGCCACTTGGGGGGCAGAGAATACTGTGAGAAGCGGCCCTGCGCACCGTCTCCCCGTGCCCGGCCGGTGCGAGCGAGCCGCGCATTGCAGCGAGACGCACCCGAGCGGCAGCCAGCTCAGGGCTCCCCCGGTCGCCGGACAGGCCGCTTCCCAGAGTGGCGACTCAGTAAAAAGAAATCGGGCGCGGAAATCCGATCTAGCAGGCGGCTCCTGGCGTTTCAAGGCCGCTCATTCTTTTGCTCGCTGCTTTCAGAGAAGGAGAGGCATAATTTGTGTATCTGGTGCGGAGCCGTCCGGCGGTGTGTGCACTGAGCGTTCCCCGAATGAGGCGGGAGAACGAGTTCGGCATTTTGTAAGGCGTTCGTTGCCGGTCGCCGTCCCCATCTTGGCCATGTGGAAAAAAACAAGCGGCCGTTAACTCCCAGGAAGGAAACCAGCAAGGCTAAACTCTGCCACGCTATCAGAACTGTAAGTCTCGGCTGCCAGCTCTCCGATGTGTGTGGGGTGGGTGGCCTTGCCCAGTGGTAAGGGCAGCTCACTCTGCACATGAGCAGAGGCATTTCAGTCTCTTAGTCCATACGCTTACGGCTGTGCCTTACCTTTTTGAAGCCCCGAGTGGGTGGGGACACCGCCAGAAGATTTCATGCTTTTATTTAGGATGAGATATCTGTCTGTGAAGGTGTGCTTTTGAGAATCAGTGGGTGGGAGGGGGGTCACTGCACCCAGCTGCCACAGCCACGTGGCACCCTTTTCTATCATCCACGTGGGCAGAAAGAGGAAAGGCTCAGTGACAGCCGAGTTCCCACTGTGAGTGTGGAAAGTTGTGTTCACCCAGCACCTGTAGGGGGGCTTCGGGATGCACGGGTGGGATCTGGCCAGGATGGATGAGAGAAATGTACCAAGATGGCGCTTGTCACACCTGTATTTTGTCCTTCCTGTCTGTGTGTATTTTTTTTCCACTTGAAAACAAAACACTGCTAAACGAGCCCAAGATAAACTCAACCCGGGAAGAGAGAAAAGCTGTATTTTTATTTCTCCTCCATAATATAACATTCTTTGGGTAATGTACAGCAAGCACACATTTTTAATATTACCGAAAAGCACAGTGTGTTAAAAGTTAAGGTCAAAAGCAATACGAAATACGACAATGAGCAAGCACTGGAGCGCTCCAGAATTAAGCCGTTTGAAACTCAGATGCCTTGTGGCGCACAAGTGATTTGAAGGGTTGGCTGAATCCGCAGGTCTTCATCCAGGGCAAAGGGGTTTTGGGAATGGGCCACGAGAAATGCCCTTCTGTGGAAGGTCTGTGCTGCAGCCGGGGCGCCATTGCCGATAAGGCCCTGCGGAAGGTGCAGGTATCAAACGCCTTGCCCCAGCCAGCCTATTATTGCCCGCACTGACTGGCAGCTCTCCAGAGTCTCAGCCAAGATCCTTCCCTCACCTTCCCTGAAGAAGTTGCTGGGGCCAAGCCTGGGGCCTTCTGTGCGTGCACGTGTGCTACCCCTCGGCTGCAGCCCAGCATCCTGGGCCGCCTGCCTGAGAGCCCATCCTCAGCAGTGTTCGCGGGTGCCTTGATCCAGGCCTCCTTCCGGCCCCTGCAGCGCCTGCTGGACCAGGGGATGCCCTGATGGAGCCCTTCAGCAGCCCCTCTCCGTTGCGGAGGGAGCGCGCGTGCGCTGGGGGAAGAGCCCTGCCGAGCCGCGTCCTCCCTCCCCTGTCCGAGGGATGAGAAGTCATTGCCGCTCGGCCCGTGACCCTGCCCGGCGAACCCTGATCATGCCTCGTGTGGGGAGGCTGCCTGTCCAGGTCCCTGCCTTGGCCAGGAATTCCCGTTGGCGGAACGGCTTCCCGCTCCGGGACAACTTTGCAACAATATGTTTAAAGTCCAGCCACAAAATGTAGAAAGCTTGCTTTGTGGAATGGGCAGAGGAGATGCAGGGAGCAGCTGGGGCCTGCCAGGTACGGCACTTGTGGGGAAGGGGACGGGGAGGGCGGCGCTTGGCATGGCATTTCATGCACCCGAATGGGCCCGGCATCTGTGGGACCCATCCAGAGGACGCCTCCCTGCCCCTCCGTCTGCTCCGGCGAGCGAAAGTTTGAGCCCCACTCCTGCAAAACACGGGCGGCTCGTTGAATAAACCTCAAGGCCAGTGGCTTGGAGCAGCCTTGCCCAACGGGGTGCCCTCCAGATGTGCCGGACTACAACTCCCACCATCCCCTACATCCATGGGAGTTGCTGCCCCCTCTGACGGCCCTGCTCTGAGGAAACCTGCTGCAGAGAAACTGTGGGCAGCTTCAGCCGGGCAGCTCCTCGTGCCACCGCTCGGGGGCCTCCTGTGGCTGCTCTCAGGCCGCCAGGCATCCGGGGAGGTCTGGAAGAGGTGGGAACGTGGCCGGAAACCCAGGCACACCTGCCACCCGGTCCCCCAGTCAGCCAAGACTGGGGTGCCCCCTCCGGAAGCTCCATGAGGAAAGGAGGCCCTGGCGGCACCGGACCTGGACGTCCCGTCGCGCTGCGGTGGAGGGAGGGGGCTGTGAGTCTCGCGGAGGCGCCCGGTTCCCTTTGTGCCGCGTACGCCGTGTCTTCAGCTTGGGTGCCGGGACCAGGCGACGGGGCAGCGGTGAACTGGAGTGCCGGGAGGCAGTGGTGCGGCAGAGGGTCCCGCCCTCTGGATCCGGCGTCCGGCCGCCCGGCCGAGACCTCGGTGCGCCATGGCCTCCGTCCTCTGCAGACAAGCTGGGCGCTTTCGGCAGGGCCGGCAGAAGCTGCAGGCTGAGCTGCTGCACACACCTGGCGATGGCAAGCGCGGAGAAGTCCTGAGGGGCGGGCGGGCGGGCCCCCCCCCCCCCAAGAGCGCGTCCCCAACCTGCCTCCGCGGCGGTACGGTGATGCGGCCAGGCTGCCTTGCCGGCATGCAGCTGGCCGCGGATTTCCAGATGCCGGTGCTTTGACGTCTCCGAGCTCAGGGTGCAGCTGGCATCTTGTTCCTTGCATGCTTTGCAGCCGAAGGATTTTGCGTTTCCTCGAGCCCCGACTTCAAGGGGAATAGAGGCCGAGCTGCGAGTGCGCCATGGCAGTGCCCGGGTTTTGTTTCACGGCCTCTGCAAAGGGCGACTGGCTGGTAACCTTGCTCCAGTTAGAATTCGCGCTCCCAGATTCCGCAGCCTGGGGAAGGCACTTTGTATCCCTTCTGGGGGCCGGCTGTAAAGGCTTCTGGAAGTGGCAAAGAGCCGCGTCTGTTTCAAGGCAACCGGCGTGTCTTCTGCTGGAGCAGCCCCGAATTTGTCTGGCGGGCAAGTAAGGGTGGGATGGGGTGCTCGGGGTGTGGGATGGATGCTCTTCAGAAGCAAACGCGTTTGGCTAGTGACAAATCGGACCTGAGGGGTTTGCAGTGGGCTGGCTGCTCCTGAGACACATGGATCAGACTCGCAGATCCGTCTTTCACTCTTTTGGGTGTGTGCATAGGGCATGGCACTAGTCCACATGAGGGCTAACACTCTGCAGTTGCATTGATTCTAGTGATATTAGTGCGTTGCTCCAGTGCCCGTTGGAACAAGTGGGGGGCTCTCCCCAAGCAATGGATTCTGCCCGCAAGCAGGCGGTGGAATGGAATCAATCGCCTGGCAATTTGGGAGGCCAATCCAGCCGTTCCTGCCCATCCGTGCCAGGGATGGTTCCCCCTGTCCTGGAGGCTCCTGAGGGGCTCTCCTTGGATTTCCTGCAGGGAGATTCTGCGACTGGACTGGATTTGCACCCCTAACGAGATGTCTCTCCCTGCAGGAGAAAGCAGGGTGGCGGAAGCCCCATCAGCTGAACATGGAGGGGGCGCTGATAGCCCGGGACCGAGTTGGCGTCCAAGATCTTGTCCTTCTGGACTCGCACACGAGTGAATCTGCCTTCTTGGACAACCTTTGCAAGCGATACCGGGAGAACCTCATCTACGTAATCGCTCCTCGTCTGCCTTTCATGATGTTGCTGTTTGAAATAACTCGTTTGTGGAGAAAAAAGGGGCAGGGGCTGATGCCTGTGGCGACTGCCGCTGGCTCTGATTTGAATCCCTGGGGATGCTAAAGGGAGGAGAGGACTAGGATCAGTGTAGTGGGGATCCTGTGATGTTAGGAACAGAGAAAGCTGCCCATCTCTCACGAGGATCCCACACAATTCTTGTTGTGTGGAAAGCGCAACAAAAGCATCTCTGAACAAAGGGAATGCTTGCCCAAACTTCAAAAGACTCCACAAAAATACATCTTTAATGAAAACAGGGGAGATGGGATGCCGTGGAAGGGGGTTCCGGAGCCGGGGCCAACCACCTCCTGTGTGTTGGGGCCCACTGGTTATATTCCTCAAGGGAAGCTCAAGCAGATTCACCCCAGCCAGTCTTAAATCCTGCATTGATCTAACAAACTTTTCCACGAGGATTTTAGAGCAGGGAAAGTGCAGCGTTTGATTCTAAAAGTGGAAGGAAATGCTTCTTTTCTTTGCATTTACCTATAGTCCGCTCTCCCACGGTGCCTCCTAAAGATGATCCAGTGGGAGAGCAAGCTGTGTGTGGGTGGGTGCGTGATGCATGGAGCTTAACTCTGCGACGAAACCGGCAGTTGAGAAAGTGTATTGACGTGTAGGGAAACTCCGTGTGAAGGAGCCGTGGCTTTCTGTGCAGAGCATAGACTGCATTCTTGAGCCTCGTACCCAGAGGGACTGCTTGCGTTTGGGTGTGCGCCCTCTTGGGTTTCTCACAGAAGCCGGTACAAATGTATAGGCTTTTTGTGTCGCAGCAGGGACTGCCCCCGCACCTTTCAAAAGTAAAAATCAAGGTGGCAGCAAGAAAGATGGGTTCTCTTATTTCTAGAACCTGGTCTAGGAGGGGAGGGGTCTCCCGTCCTTGAAATATGCCCAGGAAAAGGTGCACGGCTTCCTGTTGGAGGACTGCACCTCAGCTTCCGCCTGATTACGAGAATGCACTCTTTAATTTCAAAATACAATGTGGCACCGCCAAGACTTCTCTTCTTTTCCTTGTAGACATACATCGGGACGCTCCTGGTTTCAGTGAATCCGTACAAGGAGCTGAATATCTACACAGTGAAGGAGATGGGGCAGTATAAAGGAGTCAACTTCTTTGAGCTCCCCCCGCACATGTAAGCCCCGGCCCAGCATCCCCGGTCGCCTTCCCTGGCATGTCTCTTTCCATCCCTGCCGAGCACGCGCTTCACCCAAAGAGGTGCCAGACGGAAGGCTGTCACGGAATGGCCTTCCCCAACCTGGTGCTCTCCGGAGATGCCGGTGAGCACTTCCGGCATGGAGATGTGGTTGGAGACACCTGGAGAGCCTGGGGCGGGACATGGCTGCCCTTTGCCGGGGCTCGTAGCAGGGTCGCCCCTCAGCTTTCCCGAGATCTGTGGTCCAAAATCCATCCTCCCGGGGCATTACGAAGCCACCTCGGCTTCTGAAGGCGTGCTGTGCTTTCGTATGATCTGAAGACGCGGTGGCCGCCTGCCCGTCAAGCGAGTGTGTTTGTCGGTGTTCTCCAGTTACGCCATCGCGGACAACGCCTACCGCATCATGTGCACGGAGTATAACGACCACTTCATCCTGATCTCGGGGGAGAGCGGAGCCGGCAAGACGGAAGCCTCCAAGAAGATCCTTCAGTTCTTCGCCGTGACCTGTCCCACCACAGAGCAGCTGCGCGTGGTCCGGGATCGCCTGCTGCTCTCCAATCCCGTTCTGGAGGTAGCGAGAAGGCCGGGGTGCACACGCTGCCCGCCCGGTCCCGCTGCGCTTGGCTCCACGCTCCGCAGAACCAGGCCCCTTCGCTCGTGCAGCGTAGCTGCTTTTCCTTCAGGGTTTCATTTTGCAGCCCGTGAACTGTAACCCAGGAAGGAAAACCAACTCCTGTAGTGACATCGTCCTGTGTGATAAATTAATGTAATTTAGGGTAACAGTAAGCCTTATTTCTAGTGGCATGCAGCTAGCGCAAACACAAGGGCGCCTTCGGGTTTAGGGGCATGGTCTTGTTCCTGTTTAGGCAGGAAAATCCCAACCGGTCCCTGCTTGCCTCAGCCAGGAATACCAGATTAAGGGGTTTTTTCTGTCTCAACCGGCATGCGTTGGCACAATAAGGAGACAAGCAGAGCTACGGGAATCCGACTACCAAGCCCACTACTATCGATGCCAACCGGTAGCGATTGCTCTTGCAACATGCCATTTTAAAGGATTTAAAAACAGAATGCAGCACAGAATACAGTAGAGAAATGTAAAGGATTGAAACTACAGTATAAAATAGAAGTAGAAACCAGAGTAAGGCCAAGCAGCAGATTCTACTGCATTTAAAATGCAGCACAGGATTTAAAACAGTCTGATACTGAATTCCTGGGACATTTCTGGCCTTCACCTGGAACCAGAATGAATGCAGGTGCACGGGTCAGGTGAGCCCCTTTGGGGAGGGCTTTCCAGAGCTGTGGTGCCCACAGAAAAGGTACCAAGTGCTGCTCCTGCCCCAGAGATTTGTGAAGTGGGCGGCAAAACTTGTTCGGCAGGATTAACGAACAAGCAGAAGAATTCAGGAGGGTGGCAGAGGAGAAGGGAGGGCGGCAAACAGAACAGGTTGAAAATTAAACAGGCCACGCTCCTGTGTACTTTCTGTTTGTTTGTTTAACCCGCAGGCCTTTGGGAATGCAAAAACGTTACGGAACGACAACTCGAGCAGGTTCGGAAAGTACATGGACATCCAGTTTGATTTTAAGGTACAATAAACCCCTTGCACAGTTGCACATGTCGTGGGAAACTTTCAGCCTGGAGAGAATTTGCAGTGGTCTCCCACACTCTATTGTACCTTCTGCCGCCGGCCCTTTAGGCTGGGGAGAAGACGGCACAAACCCCGGGGAAGCAGCAGACCCTCAGCGGAGAGGGAGGCAGGAGCTGCAGGGAAGGGCACATCGCCCCCCAGGGAAGCTCAGGGGGCCGGAGGGAAGCCCCCGAGGGCCAGAGCTCCCCTCAGGCCTAGGGATGAACGCCTGTGCTTTAACCGTTCACTTGTTTTGGGACGTCTCTTCCTAGGGAGCTCCCGTGGGCGGGCACATCCTCAGCTACCTGATTGAGAAGTCTCGTGTTGTTCACCAAAATCCCGGGGAACGAAACTTCCACATCTTCTACCAGCTGCTGGAAGGCGGGGAGGAAGAGCTGCTGCAGGGCCTCGGCCTGGAGCGCAACCCCCAGAAGTACCTGTACCTGGTGCAGGTTGGTACCCTCTACCTTGTCCTTATTTAGTTGCTCATTCGTTTTTATATGCCATCCCAATACTAAAAGTCTCTGGATGGCTTACAAATAACAAAAAAACCCCAGAAAGCAAAGCAAGGGCATACGACCCGCAGCGCGTAACACACTGCAATGATGCTAAAAACAAGGCTAAAACCAATTGACTGTTAAATAGTGGGAAAATAATCGCCCTGCAGCCCTGACTGCGAGGCCCACCTTCCCCAGACTTCTGTGGCAGCTGGAGTGTGTGTTCTGGCTTGGCTTCCCGGGGGCTCCTCAGAGGAGCACACTGAGCCTCTTGGTTCTGCAAGAGTCGCTCTTCTGATCCGGAAGGAACCCAGCCCGGAACTGTTGCTCGGGTGGAGACAGCCATGGCCTGGGCAGAGACGGGGAAATCTTCCCGCATTTGCACGACACAGACAAGGGACGATCCCACATGAGACGGGATTACGCCCAGTAATCCGAGCACGAGCCGGGGGCGCTGCTGCCCTCGCGCCTTCCTGCGGGCCGTTCCGCCGGTGTGGGAACCGTGGCAGGGAGGCCTCCGGTCCAGCTGGGCTGCGCTTGTATGCTCGCCTCACCGTGGGGTCTCCCAGCGGACCCCTCCCAAACACGCGCTGCATTTTCTCCCAGCCCCTTCTCCAGGGCTCATGCAGCCAGGGCCCGCTTCCTTTTTGCTCAGTGAGTGTCCCGACTAACCGGGGGATTCGGCCCGGCTCTCCCCAGAAAGCCCCTTCCCTCCCCCTTTGCCCCACGAGCCCAGAGAGGTCCTGATGCGCCCCCCCCCCCCCCGCTGCCACCACAGGGCCGCTGTGCCAGAGTGCCTTCCATCAACGACCGGAGCGACTGGAGGACCGTCCGCAAGGCCTTCGCCGTGATTGAGTTTGCAAAGAGGGACACCGAGGTACAAGCGGGGCGGAGGAGCCGCGGGCGGGCACTGGGTGGGGGGCAGCCCGAAGAGGGGGGCCTGCGTGCCTTGGAGGGTGCTGGGCACCCCGAAGCAGCATCCGTGGTCAGCGTGCAGGGCTGGCCGTGCCCGCCCACTGTCTTCGGCGCACCCACCGCAAAAGCTGCTCCAGATGGGCTCCAGCCCTCCAACGGAGGGGAAGCCCAGCCTCCCCGGCTGAGTCCGGGTGCAGCAAGCTCTCCCAACAGCCTTTTGGGAGTTCTTTGCCTTAGCCACCCATTTCGGACCACGAATGTTTGCGAAAACCACTCGGTGTCCCACTGGTGGAGAATGCTTGGCGGGGGAAAGCTTTTGTACAGGCAGTCCGAGCTTGAAGAGAGAGATTCCAGCCTTGCGGAAGCAGGAGGGCTGTATGGAAGCCAGGAAACCGCCCCGGAGCCTGGGGAAAGGGGGGCGCCAGAGGCTGGGCTCTCAGCAAGCTCGAGTTGGCCCCAGCCCTGCCCCACGGATGCCCCGGCGAGCCTCCAGCAGCGCTCGAGAGGCGCCAGGCCTCAGCCAGCCCTTCCGCCCACCGTGCTCCACAGCAGCGCCTCTTGGCCTCGTGCACCTCTCTCCTCCTCGTCCCCAGAACCTCTTCGGCATCATCGCCAGCGTCCTGCACTTGGGCAACGTCCAGTTCGAGGAGGACAACAACGGACACGCGATCATCACCCGGGGCACCCAGCTTCGGTGGATCTCCAAGGTACCCTGCTTGGGAGGGGGAGCAGGCAGCTGCAACACCTTTTGAGCCACTGCAGAGGAAAATCCGCCCAGAGCAAAGGCGGGAAGCAGCCCTTTGATGGCTAAGGAGGAAAGGGGGCGCCCTGGTCCCTGGCCCCGCTGCTGGGGAGCATGGGTGGTGAGGAAAGGTGCCAATGTTGAACAAAATAGATACCTTCAAGAAGATCGTGCTGCCCAGCTGCATTCCCGCTTTACTTATTGCAAGGATTCATTTTCCACCGTCTAATAGAAATGACCCCAGGTCACTCGATAGGTCAAGATGCAAAGTGGACATACTAAAGGATGGGAGGAAGCCCCAACTGCAGCCAAGAGCTAACTGCATGCACATATTCGAAGGTTTAGGAGGCAGGCCTGGGGAGACGCGTACGCTTTTGCCTTCTAATGTTGAGGTGGCTTTCTGGGGTGGGTTTTAGGGTGGAGGGAACCCCTGGTCAGGCGCCACCACCGGGAAGGCCGTCTCCTGCACTGCCACCCGCTTTGCTCTGAAGGGTGGGGAGCCCGTGAGCCAGGGCTCCCAAGGCAGCCTCCGAGATGGGGCAGGAGTGTGCAGGCGGAGGCCGCCTCTGCGGGCCTGTTCTGCGCTGACACTGAAGGCATCTTGTCTGTGGCTCCCTTCCAGCTGCTGGGCGTCCACCTCTCCATCCTTCAGGAAGCTCTCACGCACCGGAAAATCGAGGCCCGGTTTGAAGAGGTAGCCTCCCTCCTCCCACCTGCAAAAGCATGAAATGGCCGCTTTGCCAGCCTGATCACAAGTCACGTTTCTTTCTGCCGATCAGGTTTTGAGCCCACTGGACGTAGACCTGGCATTTTATGCTCGTGACGCCGTAGCAAAGGCGATCTATGGACGGACGTTTACTTGGCTGGTCAACAAAATCAATGGCTCTTTGGCAAACAAGGTTGGTCCTTCGCTATTTCTAATTACGCAGAGCCAACTTTTTAACAGAGCATCCTGAAGCCAACGGAAAGAAAGAAACCGGCCTCTGGGCTGACCGGTGGGGAAGTCAAAGGCTGGACTCGCACTGTCCGTGTCTAGTGGGGAAGCGGGAAGCGGGGGCCACATCCTTGCAGCGGAGTGGCGTGTCTTGGGGGAATTTCCCGGCGGGCCTGGCTCCGTCCCGGCTGGGCTGGCCTCGCGGTGGACGCAGCGGGGGCTGCGCACGGCGCTTCCCACGGCCGGAGCGGGGCGTGCAGCCCGCGGCATCAGAACCAGTCGTCCTGCCGGTTCCCACAGTCCCTGCAAAGTGCACTTCTCTCGCTCCCGCAAAGGGGGCTGCCCCACAGCCGGGCGGAAAGGCAGCTGCATGGCCCTGCACAGGGCCTGCGAACCGAGCGCCTCCCTTGATCTTGCAAGCAGGATGGAGAGGATGCCGTGCTTGCTCGGTATCGTTCCCGCAAAATCTGCGTGGAAAATTGTGCGACGGAGACTTAGCTTCTTACCAGCAACACCCCTGGCTTATCCTGTTCTCTTTCTTGCAAAATTTGAATGGGTCACTGATTGGATAATAAAATTTAATTGAAGCCTTTAGAACCAAATGGCATTTTGTGGAACTGAACGTGTATTTCCCCTATGTACATTCTCGGGAAAGGATTCTTAGTTATAATCGTCCCGTTTCGTTGAGGGCTGAATATCTCAGACCTCAGCTTTGGGATCCCAGACCGGCAACGCGTCCACTGCTGACAGAAGGAGCCTAAAATGATGCAGCGTTAGCCCTGCTCTGACTCTCTTTTGCTTGGCAGGATCTCACCAGGAAAACCGTGATTGGATTACTGGACATATACGGCTTTGAAGTCTTCGAGACAAACAGGTAAGTTGTCCATGCGCCCCTTGATTCTGGGCCGGATCGCTGCAACGCCCTTTATGTGGGGCTGCCTGTGAAGAAACTGGAAATGGGGATTCGCAGCAGTTCCTCTTTCTTCGACGTTAGTCAGGGCTCGTTGTGAGTCCCGTCCGGTTATTTACTGAATTTGCATCCCACCGTTAACAGCATCCAAATTCAAAGCTTTAGAACAGTTAAGAGCACAAACTGAACAGCACCAGCTGATGAAAACGCCCGTGCCACCAGGCCAGCTCACATGCTTGAAGGTCTGGACACCCGGCCCGTTCGTGGGGGAAGGTGCTGCCCCACGGACTGCGGGGTCCCAGGGGGTGCAGGGCTCCGTGCTTCGGCAGGCGCTGGGGTACGCCGGCCTCCCACTGCATGAAATGACACCCCCTCTTTGGCTCTTTGCAAGTTTTGAGCAGTTCTGTATCAACTACTGCAACGAGAAGCTGCAGCAGCTGCTTATCGAGATGACCTTAAAGGCAGAGCAGGAGGAGTATGAGGTCGAAGGCATTGAGGTAAGCACGGACATGCCTCCCGCTCGTTCGCTCTCCTGCCAGAAAGCCCCCACCCCACAGCTGCGGTGGCCAAGGGGGAGGAAGGGTGCGGCTATTCCGGGTGGGGGGACCGGGCCGTCAGCTAGAGCGACGGCATCCTCGGGGGAATGCTTCCACTTAGGAGGATGCTTCCACTTAGGGGGCTCCTGCTTCTCTGGGAGGGAGGAGAAAGTGTCTGGGCGTGAATTCATGGCCGAGGCTCCGGTAAACTATGCTCTGGCCTCTGCGGACAGCAAGTAGTCATTGAGAGAGAGCCGGAAACGGGCTGCACGAGTTTCGCTTCCCGTAGTCTGTACATACCTTGCTCTCGCTCTTCTGCGCAAGCAGGTGCTGTGGGCTTTAAGAAGAGGCTGCGCAGGATCCCACCACCCCTGCTTGCCAGAGGCTCAGGTGGGGTGCCAGGAGACATCAGGGAGTGGAGCGGGACTAGCCATGCTTAGAGTAGACCTGAGCAGTCGCTTAGTCTTGAACAGTTTAAGCCCCACTGATTTAGGTAGCTCTGTTTTAAGTGGCGAGCCCCCCCCCCCCCAGGCCGTGAACCCTCTTTTAAGCAGCCTACAGTTCTGCAAAATATAGTCTGTCTTCAGCCCGTGGGCAATCATTTTTTCTCCAAGCAGCTCTCTCAGAAACGACTTTTTCTAGGATCCCTCTAAACTTTCACTCCAAATCTCAGGCATATTTCAGCCTGAAATGGTCCCGGGGCAGCGGCGGCCTCAAGAGACTCTCCCCCCCACCCGCGCACAACACACACACACACACACAGAGTCCGTGGCGCTTTGCTCAGCAAACACGTCTGTGCGTCTGTGTTCTGGCTTCTGTCCGCAGTGGGAGCCTGTCCCGTATTTCAATAACAAGATCATTTGTGACCTCGTGGAAGAGAAGCACAAGGGCATCATCTCCATTCTGGTAAGCCAGAAGAGCAGCTAATTCTGGGGGTGCCAGCACACGGCGGATGCCAGTTCCTTCTGGCATGGAAACGAACCCGTCCTGAATCTGGGGCCTCTGGCTGTGCAAAGCCGGGCTTTGGAGGGCGGGAAGAGCGGTCGTCCTGCGAAATGGTGCTCGAAGGGGCTGTTCGTACCTCCGAGGAGTCGCGCAGGAGCAAGCCCTGCAGGAGTCCGCGTGCCTCACCTGCTGACCAGGCCCGAGGCCGGTGATTAACACACGGGCAACCCGAGGCCGAGGCCGGGCCTCGCAGCTTCATCGGGGGGAGTGTCAGTCAGGCTTCCTCGGTGCCCTTCTCTCATCCGGGGATTTCGGTTTCCCGGGTGCCAAAAGCAGAGACGGCCATCAAGGTCTGCGGCACTCGGGATTGTGTGGGCCAGGCCGATTGTGCAAATGTGCGACGCAGGGCCCTGGCAATCCTAGGCGGCCCGTAAGACATGTAAACAAACCGTTTGTTCTTCCGTTGCTCACTTTGGAGGAAGGCTGTGTAGCTCCGTGGAGGACTGCCGTCCTGCTCTCTTCATTGATTTGTATTGGATTTATTTCTCGTCTTGCTCTTTTTTAAAGAACTCCAAGCAGCTTCCACCCCTCCTCTTCCTCCTGCTTTTCTCAGTCTTATCCTCACACAACAACCCTGTGGGGTAGGCTGGGTGGGGAGTCTACGACAGGCCCTAAGACCCCAGCCGGCTCCATGAGCTTTGAATCTGTCTCTGTTTAGCATTCCCTGCAGGGTCAGCTTGTGATTTTTAACCTGTTTAATTTTGGAGCTGTATGAGTGACACACCCTCACGCACATGGACACGCATGCACCAAAATGGTGATTATCTTTGCAAAATTCCTCAGGGAATCATCACATCATGTGGGTCAGTTCAGGGGTCCACATAATTTTGGCGTCCTTGCAGAGCTGAAGGTTAGGAATCGACAAACAAGCAGGTGACCCGATAGGTTTAGCCTTGAATCCAGGTGCAAACTGCGAGGCCCGGCGTAGGATGCTGCCCAGTGCCGTTTCCGGTTTTTCTTGCCCCAGACTAAGAGGGTGCAGCCAGCCGCATGGAGAAAGCGGGCGGCTGGGCAAAAGGTTTCGCTAAACTGCCCAGGTGATGTGGGCCAGGAACTGATGGGCTCGTCCTTTTCTGCCCACTGTCAGGACGAAGAGTGTTTGCGGCCGGGCGAGGCGACTGATCTGAGTTTCCTGGAAAAGTTGGAGGAGAAAGTAGGAGACCATGCCCACTTCTTGACGTACGCGCTTCAGCTCTGTCTCCTTCCCTGGGGAGCACCCTTCCTCCCCAGCCCCCCTGGGGAAGCTGGCCACCCTTGCAGGGGGCAGTCAACGCCCCACCGGCCTGGCCCTGTGATGCACCTGCTCGCGCAGAAAACCTTTCCTCTCCCGTTCCTTCCTCCAGCCGGAAGCTTGCAGACCAGAAGACACGGAAATCGATTGACTGGATGGACTTCCGCCTCC
This sequence comes from Varanus komodoensis, assembly GCF_004798865.1. Classification (NCBI taxonomy): domain Eukaryota; kingdom Metazoa; phylum Chordata; class Lepidosauria; order Squamata; family Varanidae; genus Varanus; species Varanus komodoensis. Next base: position 8,837,787 of record NW_025335909.1, read on the forward strand.
TTCACTACGCCGGGGAAGTGACCTACTGCGCTGTGGGTGAGAGATGTGGGCACGCCAGCCCCCCGGCTGGACCGGGACCAGACCTCGCTCGGCGCCCAGATGAGCTGTGGGCAGCCCTTGCCATCCACAGAACCCTCTTTGGGCTAAATTGGCAGGAGGGGATGGACCCAGGCAGCCGGAACAGTTTGAGGGACACCAAAAAAGCAGGGGTGCTTCCCTCTTCAAGACCATATTATAGAGCGCTTTTTAATTACTTGTTTGAACAGAAAAATCCAGGGGTTAGAGGAAATGTGGCCCTCGGTCGAAAGAGGTTCTGCCCCGCGCTTCGTAGCCCGAGGGCAATCGGCAGGGAGGGAGAGGCGGTGGGAGCCGGCAGCATCCCTGGTCCTGCGGTTTGGTTGTCCACACAAGCGTTAGAATGGCAGGCTCGGAGTTGCCTTCTCTGGGTCACCTGACTGCTTGTTTGAGCTGCTTTCTCTCCTACTTTTCAGCCCTTGCTTTGACTTTATTCCCCCTCACACCTCCTTTTCAGGATTCTTGGAGAAAAATAATGATCTTCTCTACCGGAACCTTAAAGAGGTACAAGCACGTGGGGCCAGTTCACTCAGCTTCTGTCCTGCCGTATTTCTGAGGTTTGGGGTGGGTGACAGCGTGGCGGTGATGGGGGGGGGGGCTTTGATGGCTTTTGGAGCATCTGGGCCCCAACTTCGTTTCATCCCTCCTTTTGTCCGTGCGTTCCAGGTGCTGTGCAAGTCGAGAAACGGCATCCTCAGGGAATGCTTCCGCTTACCCGAGCTGGACAACCGGAAGAGGCCCGAGACCGTGAGTTGCGCCCCTGCTTCTTACCATGTAGCAATGGGGCTGACCAGCCCCTCTCCTCGGGGCCGGCGGAAGTCTCTTCCCAAGCCGAAGGGCTGTGGGGAGCCGGGCAGCCGAGCCGCCCTCCCTTGGCGCCCAGACCGGGACCCCGGCGGGGCTGCAGGGAGCAGGGTCACGGCCCAGCCGTCTGTGGGGCGCCGCCTGGTCCGAGCGGGTGCCGCGGTTCGTTCGGGGCTGCCCTGCTCTCCCCACACCTGTGGGCACAGAGGAGGCCTCTGGTTTGCGCAGGTCGCGACGCAGTTCAAGTCCAGCCTGGCCAGCCTGATCGACATCCTCATGTCCAAGGAGCCCTCCTACATCCGGTGCATCAAACCCAACAATGACAAAGAGCCGGGTGAGGGCCGTGCGTTCGCCTTCGCGTCTCGCTTGGAGCACGGCGGGGTCCCAAAGCGGCTGCTCCACTCCGTAAAAGCCAGGCTTCCTCTGGAAGGCACATGCACGTCGGCTGAAGTTGCTAGCCCTCATGGATGAGTTAGGAAACAGCCAGTCACACAGCCACACTCGCCCCGTGCAGTGCAGGGTGGTTAGTTTTCCGTGTTCTGTGTGCAGGCTGTGGGGGGGGGGGACTCTGGGCCATCCTGTGCGGCTGCACTGGAGACTTCTGCCCCCCCCCCACCTCCATGTTTTATTTCTGCTTGGTTTTCCCTGAATTAATGTTGTCACAGAACTGCCCAACTGGGCAATACTGAAGGGCACAGAAATGAAATTAATCGTAGCAAGAATAAGAACAGTCTTCTATTCCGCTAGGGACTGTCTGTGCCAGGGGCTGGCCACATCTGGGGGTCCGGTGGCCACAGCGCCCCCCGAGAGCCACGCTCCGTTCTCCCTGCCGCGTTGGCCACAGCTGCTGACTCTATTATCGCGAATAACTTGGTCTCCGCACCCATCTGCCTCAGGCCCAGCGGCGGTCCCCAGCACAGGGGCACCCGTAGTCTACCGTCCTGCCCCAAAACTGCTACAGATGAGGAACATGCAAAAAAACCCCAAAGCGGGCAGCCCAGAGGCAGCCCTGACCAGGCGGGATGCATGGGGACCCAGCCCAGACTCGCGGGGGGGGGGGGGGGGCATGCAAGCCCTGGGCCTGGACGGGGGGAGCGGTCACTTTCCGTGTTCCCCCAAATTGGGTTTCCTCTTTTAAATGCACGTCTGCTTGGGACCAGAGCACGCTGCACACGTTGCCAAATGAACTGAACAAAAATCTCACCTGCCCCAGAACTTCTCATCCGTCCCTAAACGTGGCTTGTCTCCCCCAGACAAATTTGACGACGCGCTGATAAGGCACCAGGTGGAGTACCTGGGGCTGATGGAGCACCTGCGGGTGAGGCGAGCCGGCTTCGCCTACCGGCGGAAATACGAGCACTTCCTGCAGAGGTGAGGTCGGCGCCTGCAGCCCCTTGCGCAGAGCAATTGTTCGCCGTCCAAGGCCGGGTCGAGCGAATTCTGGCCCGCCAGAGGATTTGGCCTACGGCTCCCATCAGCCCCGGCCATTGTGTTTAGTAGCGAGGGATCATGGGAGCCGTAGGCCACAACACCGGGAAGGCTACGATATACATGGAGAAAGGAGCAGGGAGGGAAGAGGGGAAAGGCTAAATCTCCCCGCAGGGTTGGTGGAACGGCCTGGGGCCCCCTTCTCATCTCCCCCATTTCCGCCTGTGAAGTGCCTGGTGGTGGTGATGGATCCCTGGGGGGCCCGTCCGGTCCGGCACCGGATTCCCCCTGTGGGCAGCCGCCTGCCTCTCGAGAGGCCAGGAGGCAGGGCCTGAAGGTTCGTGGCCCCTCGCTCCACGGCAACCCTTCTGCCGCGGCCACTCGCCGGCGGGGCCCTGCACCCCTTTCGGCGGGAGTTTTCCTGCCGGAGACGCCGGTGGCCTTCCACGTGCAGCGGGGCTCCTCCGCCGCCCTGGCCCGGTGCCATTTCTCTCGTGCTTGACGGGCCCCTGCTGGCTTCTCAGGTACAAGTCCCTGTGCCCGGAGACGTGGCCACACTGGCGCGGCTCGGCTGCCAAGGGGGTGGAGAAGCTGGTCCAGCACATCGGCTACAGACCAGAGGAGTACAAAATGGGAAGGTGAGGCGCAGCTGGCGGAGTCCCCGGATCCGGGCCGCTGTGGGCCTTGCTCGGCGTGCGCGATCGACCAGGGCAGCATCTTCCATGGCGGCCGCCTCAAGTCTTACCAGCACGGCTGTTCCACGGGATGTTTTCTCTTGCCCAGGACCAAAATATTCATCCGTTTCCCGAGGACTCTGTTTGCCACGGAAGACGCCTTTGAATACAGAAAACATCGCCTGGGTAAGCCCCTGGGCATCCTTTGGACCTGGTGCCCGTGGAGGGGGCTTCCCTCTCTCCTGTCCTTGCACTCCGGGGAGGGACATTTGGGAGGGGGGACTGGCCAGGTGGGAAGGTTCACCACCCCGTGCCAGGGCCTGGGGACCCCAACTGAAATCCCCCCCCCCCCGTGCTCGCACTGCGGCGAGTAAAGGGTTTGTGCGGGGCATGTGACCTGCTCTGGCACCCCTCTGCCCCATGCCCCCCCCACCCTGCATCTTCTCTCCCATCCCCGCTTTGCTGGGCACATTTTAGCCTCGAAATGCCGCCAAAGGATCCTGCAGATACGCCCTTTCCCCGAACGGCCTTTTCCCTGAACGGCCCGTCCGGGGAGCTGACGCGTATTTTCCGTCCAGTTTCCAGGATACAAGCAAAATACAAAGGCTGCCTTGGGAGGCGGGAGTTCCAGAGGATGCGGGACGCTGGTGAGGGCCCTCGTGCTCGTGTGCCTGTTGAACCCGGAGTCGGTTTTAATCTTGGCACCGAACTGCTCCATGCCTGATTTCCAGTGCAGATTTCTGAATTTCAGCCTCTTGCTGCAAGTTTTGAAAAGTGAAACATGACTTCTCGGTCGGTCCCAAGGGCCAGAATGAGGATTAAGCTCCCCGCACACACTATTTTATGCCTTCACCCCCCACACAATAACGAGGGCATGATGAAAATCGGCTGGTTCCAGTGGCAGCTCCAAGGGGACTCTGTTAAACAGAAGCCGCCCGACTGCCACACACGCCCAACTGGAACATGCAGATCAGCATTTCCCGAAGCCGAGAGAGCCGGAGGGAGGGCGACTGACTGGGGAACCCAAGAGCTGCTGCCCTCTGCTGACCCTCGCCTACCGCGGCCGGAGCTTTTCCCTGTGCCCCGTGCCTCCGTTTCTCCCGCGGATCCTCCCGTGGCAAGCATGGCTTACGGCGACGTGGGAAGCGCCGGCTTTGCTGGGAGCCGTGCGGGTTTCGTGCAGCCCCATCGAGGGCTCTCCAGTAGCCGGGTGGCGTGGAGATGCACCCCCCCCCCCCCGCTCGGGGGCTGCACTCCTCCCTGCCATGCGCCGGGGAGGGGGGCTCTCTCTGCATTCTTGGCCGTCTCCCAGAATCCTCTGCAGCCCCCGGGAAGCCCTGGGAGGACGGTCCGCCACGAGCAGGCGGGGTGGGGGAAACCGGGGTCCTTGGAACCTCACTGGGGCTCGCCTCCCAGTATCCGGGGGGGGGGGGGGGGGGGGCCCAGGGGGGGGGGGGGGGGCCCCGGGGGGGCCGGGCCCGGGGGGGGGGGGGGGGGGGGGCTGGGCACATGGGGGGGGCTGGGAGCCCGACAGAGTCTGGGCAGCGGATGCCGCCCGCTCCAGCCCTTTTGGCCCCGCCCATTCTGCTCCGCTGCCTGTCGTTGGGGCCGGCTTGGCGGGATAGCGGGCGTGTGTTGGAGCACCGTGGGCGGCCCCACAGGCCCGGGGGGCAGCGCGCCAGGCGCAGGGGGCAAACCTCGCCCCGGCGGGGCCCTGGCCGCCCTCTGGGCTGCCCTGGGGGGCCCAGCCGCTCTTGCACAGCTGCCTGATCTTGGGTGCCGTCCCGGCTTTGGTCCAGCCGTTTCCCCAGAGCTTTCAGCCGCGCCGCGCTGGTGTGCCAGTGCCCAGGCCCCGCTCCTCCGGCCCTCCCGCCTGCGCACCCCCGGACCACCTCTGCAAGGGCTTGGGCGAGAGGGCCCGGCTGTCGCTTGCTCGCTCGCACGGGGGGGGGGGGGCTGGCTGGGCCCTCGGCCAGTCCGGCCCCTTCCCTCCCGCCCTGCCCTGGGCAAGGGGTCACCCGTGCGAAGCGCGACTGTCTCTGTGCTTGCAGCCATCAAGCTGGAGGCCTGCTGCAGGGGGGTCCTGGCACGCAAGCTGGCCAAGAAGCGCATGTGGGCCGCCCAGACGATCCGGAAGTGAGTCCTGGGCGGCCCTGCCGCCCCCCCCCCCTTTGCTGCCTCAGCAGGACGGGGCTTGGATTGGACCGGGCGGCTTTCCTGTAGGGGACACTTTCGGACAGAGGGCTGTCCTTTGCAGAGCAGGGGACCCAGCCACCCCACAGAGGCCTGGTCTGGCTGCAGCCGCCTCTGCCGTGCGCTCGGCGGTGTGGCTGAGCCGGCCGCCTCCCTTCTGCAGGTACATAAAGGGGTTCATCCAGCGGAAGCAGCCGCTCGGCCCCGAGAACCGGGACTTCGTGAGGCTTGTGCAGCGCTCCTACCTCATGAAGCTCCGGGACCACCTGCCGAGGAACGTCTTGGACAAAAGCTGGCTCCGGCCCCCGGAGATCATGGAGCAGGTGAGGGGGCGCGTGCCCGCCGGCTGGGGGGCAGTGCCGGGAAAGGGGCTCCCCCGCGGGGCCTGCAGCAGCGCTTCCCGGGAGCTGGAAGATGCTCTTGCCCGCATCTGGCTTCCCGAGCGGCTCGCGATGTTCAGCATGGCTGGCGTGGCCCGTGCTTTTCTCAGCCCCGTGTAAGCGCCAGGGTCCCTGGCCAAATGCGGGCAGGGGAGGTTCAAAGCTCCCCCCTCTCAGCTCCCCTCTCTGTGGGGATGGGGGCTAGTAGGGGTCGCCTCACCCCGGCAGGACATCCTTCTTCTTGTCTTAGCCTGGCATGGAGGGGGTGCAAATGCAGAGGGTGGCGAGCGGCAGGGGAGGAGGTCTCCACCTGCCTGGCCTGTGAGTGGTGGTCCACGCACAGCGCTCTGTGTGCTTGCACTGTGGTGAGAATCAGCCATGCGCCATGCGCTTAAAGCACCGGGTTGCGTAGACCTGGTGGATTTGGAGCAGCTCAGAAGGGCCCAGGCCCGGCCGTGTGGGCATGTGCAGCCGGCCAGCCGCCGTCCGCTGTCATGCCGGGGGTCCCACCAGAGACCTTCTGTGAGCCACACAGGAGCTCAGCCCTGAGCTAAGCGTCTTCACATGCCGAATGACAGGCTTTCCCCCCTGCTCAACACAGACGTCCGAGCTCCTGAAGAAGATCTGCATGAGGAACCTCGTCCGGAAGTACTGCCGGGGCATCACGGCGGAGAGGAAGACACAGGTGATCGCGGGTCCGAGGTCAGCCCTCGCGGCGGGAGGCCTTTCAAACCTGTTCTTCACGGCTGCCCAGTACAAATGCACTCTGCACAGGCTCAGAGGCGCAGCAGACTGGACTTTCAGGGAGGGGCAGCATTTTCTCCTGCCTTGGCTCTCTTGCTAAGCTGCAGTTCCCATGGGTTGCCTGGGCGATCGCCCTAATAGTTGAACTCGCAGTAAAAAGAAAAATAAGTTGCGGAAACTTGAAGGCGGGGCAATTTTCTGTACAGGAGAAGCTCCGCTCCCTGGTTTTGCACCTTCCAGAACTGGTGGACTGCAGCTCCTGGGATTTGGGGAACTGTAGTCCAACACATTCGAAGGTTGGGAGCACCTCACGTGAAACTCCGGAGGGTCCCGTTGGAATCAGCTGATTCTTCCGGAGCAGCTGTGGGGCAGGGCTTGATCCAAGCAGACAGGACTGCTCCTCTCCTCCGAGACAAAGCTTTTATCATGCCACGGAACCCGGGCGCATCCCAGAGACCGTGCCGGTGGCTTCCGGGACACACTGTGTGCCCGGAGTCCCACGTAAAAACTGGAGGGTGGGAACTCCAGCCTCGCACGCTGCCCTGCAGCGACTGTGGGAGCTGTTTCCTCCGGGGGGCACAACCTCTCCTCGCATCCTCATGCAGATGGAGCAAAAGGCGATTGCCAGCAGCATCTTCTGCGGGAAGAAGGCGGGCTACGCGGAGAGCCTGAGCAAACCGTTTGTGGACACCAGGCTAAGTAATTTGGGGGAGGGGGCACGGGTCTCGAGGGCCTCGGCCGCTTGCGGAGGGAGCCCGACCGTTCCTCCTGCCTCTTCCTTAGGCGAGAGCGACCTGAGCCCCAAGATCCTGCAGATGATCCGTCACGAGAAGGTGAAGGTAAGGTGCGGGGACGCGGGGGCTGCCCTCCGCCCCGACGCCACGTGGCCTCGCTGCCGGGGGCCTGCCCCGGCCGCGAATCCTCTCCTGCGCCGCTTTGCAGTACGTCACGCCGGTGGTGAAGTTCGACCGCAACGGCTTCAGGCCCCGGGAGCGGCTGCTGGTGCTGACCCGCGTGGCGCTGTACGTGGTGGACGCGGCCAAGATCAAGCAGAAGATCGAGTACGCGGCGCTCAAGGGTACGGCTCGCCCCCCGCAGCCTCGCCCCCCCCCGAGTCCAGCCCCCCCGCTCTTGGGCTGCAGGGGGGCTGCCAGGCCACTGGGGACAACGGGGCGGCCCTCGTCCTCCGCTCGCGGCCTCAGGGACGTGGCACCAAAGGGAAACAGGCCTGGAGGGAGGAGGCGGGAAAGACCCGGGCCCGGCTCCATTCCTTTGCATTGCGGTCGCCGCGTGTGCCCCTTGCGGTGCGAAGGGGGAAGCGAGCGTCCGGAAGCCTGGCGGTCCTTCGTGCAGGGCAGGGCTGCGCTTTCCCGGAGCCTGGCTCTCTGGCCCACAGAGGAGTGTCAGAGCTGTTTGTTGATCTGCCGGAGCCGTGCCCGTTTGAGGGGCATCTGACAGTTCCCAGGCTGGGCACGTCCCTGATCCATTTCATATGTCTTGAACTTGAAAGGCTGAGATCTTTTTCCACCACAGAATTGTGCTCATCCCCAGGAAAACTGCTTGGCGTTCGTTCGGGCAAGAGTGGCAAATGCCACTGATCCTTGCGGCCACCAAGCTGCCGCGATCTAAATGAGTTTGACGTGCGAAACGGCGTGTGCACAATTATTTCTCTTGCTTTGAACCACTGTCTATTTTTGCCTCTTTTCTGATCAAGACTGTAGAAGCGCCGCCTCAGTTGCGTGGCTGCCTAGGAGGCCGAGGCGGCCAAGTCCGACATGCTCCGTTGTGAATGGGATGGGGAAAGGGGCTCCTTCCATCCCATGTCGTGTAACGCTGGTCAAAGGAGAGAAATAATGCGATTTCCTTCGTCTTGCATTCTTTCTCCAAGGTGTTTCTACCAGCAACTTGAGTGACAGCATCTTGGTCCTGCATGTCTCAGAAGACAACAAACAGGAGAAGGTAACGGGCAGAATGGGGACTCTGGGTTGGGGGCGCGTGAGAAAGAGCGGGGTGCCTCGGACCAGCCTGGCCCTTGCAGGTGGCATTCAAGCGTCTTGTTTCTGGTGGGTTTGCTTTGAAGTTGGGGCTGTCACGCCACTAAAAATTCTTCGTTGATCAATCACTTTACTTTAAGATGCCCATGGATTAAATCTACGCATATTTGCACAGGAATAACAACTAGACTTCTGGTCCAAAAAAACCAGTTGGACTAAAACTGCAATTCCCAGATAATTGCAATTATCTGGACACACCCTTCCTGACAGTCCAAGGATTTTTAAATCGAAGACCCATCTAAATGTCCCAGCCCTGTTCGAAATGGCAACCTACAAGCAGGGTTCAGGCTGAGACAGGGCTCAGCTGTGTAAAATACTCTTAAGTGCCAGATGCAAATATCCATAGCATCTTGTGATACGGTGGCAAGGTGCTTCTGGGAATGTGCAGCTCCCGGCTGGCTGTCCCGCCGCCAAAGCAGGGCGTGCCGTTCACCTTTTTCCGTGGCCACAAGCTCAGTCCGTGGCCTCATGCGACGGAGAGTGTAGCTGTTTGCTAATCTGCAACACTGTCCTACCTTGCGAGAGCGCTGTAAGGCTAGCTGGGGAAACGCCACCGGAGGAGATGCGTGGAAGTCGTTGCGAGTGCGCGTGCTTTCCGGGCGGCTGTTCCTTTAACGGCGATGTGCCTTCTGCTGCTGCATGCTGTGCTGGGGGTTTTGGAGGTGTCCCAGGAGGCATCTGGAACGGGGAGGCAGCCCCTCCCTTCGGCCTCTGGCCCCAGAGCTGACCGCCCTCCCCCCCCAGGGAGACGCCATCCTGCAGTGTGAGCACCTCTTCGAGACGGTCACCAAGCTCTGCCTGCTGGCCAACAAGCAGGACGCGGTCGTGGTGGCCCAGGGCAGGTGAGTTGCTCGAGCACCTGCGGGCCAGCAGGGCCCCCGCTCTTTGGCCCCCGCCCAGCCTGTGGCCACGTGAAGCCACAGACTCCCCAGGAGCTCCAGAGGGGGCTTTCTCTCTCGGAGGGACCCCGGGCTCTGGGCTTTTCCCTGTTTATGCCCCTCTAGGCAGCCCCCGTGTTCGGGGCAGAGTGCCAGGCACGCCAGCGGCCTTTGGCTCGATCCAGCTGGGCTCTTGAGATTATCTTGCCATGGATTTAATTCCTCCGGGAGGAGGAGAGCGGCACAAACCGGCAGAGGCCAGGCAGCGGGAGGGGGCATGGGGCCCACGGTGGCTGGAGCTGGTCCTGGGGCCGGGACCCCCCCCCCCACGTAATCTCCACTGCGCGTCTGCTTTGCAGCCTCCAGTTCCAAATCGGGTCGGGGAAGGAGGGCACCGTGGTCTTCACCACCGGCCAGGAGCCTCACGTCTACAAAGCCAAAAACGGACAGCTGACCGTGGTAAGGGCCCGCGAGCAGCCGCAGGCGGAGGGGGAAGCGTGCCTGCGCTTCCTGCCACGAAGCGGGGCCCTGGAGGGAGGCGGCCCTCGTGGGACAGCTTTGCTGGAGCGGCCAGCAGGCGATCCCCTGTTCGTAGTCCTCGCCCAGCTGCATAGCCTCCGCTCAGCCAGCGCGGCTGTTGGCACACCTGCCCCCCAACAAAGCAGAGGGCCAGGTCGGGCGCGTTAAGTTGCGGCTTTGTCCCTCGGCTTGGGCGACGCCTCCCGTGGGGCCCTGCGAGGAAGGAGCACACGATCCTCCGGATTTCACCACAGGGCCGCCTTAGTGGGGGCACCTCAGCCCTCAGATGCTCTGCCCTGTGATGCCAACCCTGGTCAGCAGGAGAGAACAGGGGGCCCCCTGTTACAAAGAGGCAGTGGATGGAGCGGTGTGTGGTGCCGTTCTTCTCGATCCGTTATGATCTGCTCCATGTTGTTCCTTCTGCATTCTGGAAGGCCAAGTTGCCTCTTTTTTGGCTTTTTAAATTGCGATGTTTTCAAGGTTCCTATTATTACTCTGGCACTGCATTTCTATCCCACCCTTTTTCCAAGGCAGCTTATGGAGCTCTTCTCCGCTCCATTTTTATCCTCACAACGAGCCTGCGAGGCAGAGCGGGCCGAGCGTTAAGCCACGGGCACGAAATCGCCCAGTGGGCTTCAAGGATGAGCAGGGACTGAAAGCTGGATTTTCCAGGTCCCCAGACGAACACTCGCACCACACCCCACGGGCTCTTCTGTAGATTTATTATGCTTAGACTGGTTCTTCACTCTTGTTTTCTGGATTGTTGCTAACTGTCTCAGCTGGTTTGAGAAAGACAGCAGGGACTGCCGGGAATAAAGAAAATGAGGAATATGATGAACCACCCTGGGTCATTTTGTGATGAATGGTGGGCTGTACATTTTCAGTGTGCCAGTGTGGTGTGGTGGTGAAGAGCGAGGGACTGGGACTCGGGGGATCTGGGTTCGAGTCCCCGCTCGGCCATGGAGCCAACTGGGTGACTTTGGGCCAGTCACAAACCCTCAGCCCAACCTACCTTGCAGGGTTGTTGTTGTGGGGATAAGATGGAGGAGGAGATGTAAGCTGCCTTGAGCCCTTTGTAGGAAAAAGGCAGGATATAAATCGGAAAATAAATAAATAAATAAATACAATTTTCTACATAACAACCCCAGAGCTGACCTGTCTATCCTTACATCCGACAGGTATCAACCAAAGCACAGTCTTGACGGACACACGAGGTCTCATGTTGCCTTGCCCCACCTGCTTGGATGAGAGAGTGACCCACGCAGCACCTGGATGCAGAAGAGAAGCAGCACCTGCTTGATTTTGGACCTTTCACAGAGGATTACGATCGCGATGCCATAAAACCACTGCCTTGCGCACCGCCTGCGTTTCCAGTCCATCCCGCTTCAGCTTTTCTTAACGCGGAGACACTCTTCGTGCTGCTGTGACTATTCAGACCGCCATCGCTGCTTGTAGAAACATCCCAGGAAGAGGTACAGACCAGGCCTGCATTTGTCTTATAACTTGCCTCTCAATCAGAATCAACGTGATTTCTGAGCAGGACGGGAAGGGCTGTGGTAGAGGTGCTGAAGGCCGGGCCGAGCATGCCTTCCTTCCACAAATGTTCTGGGCAGCGCAGAAATTCACGCAGGCAGCAGCGTCCATCTTCCGTTTTACTGGCCCATTTGACGTGGAAATGGCGCCCCGCTTTGGGGGCCGACTCCCGTGCGTCGGCAGGAGAAAATCCTGCTCCTCGGGTCACGCCTCTGCTTCCCCTTCTGTATTAGTGGCATGTGATGTGCTGAAATATTAAAAGGACGATGGGAACACGCACTTCACGGGGTCACCTGTCTCCAGCGTGGGGCTGGTTGGCCGTCTCCACCCACCTTCCAGGTGCGGTGGGCTTGCAGCTGTTATGCTGGAAAGGTCAAGAGCGGCAGCCCAGTAGATCTGGGGGCACCAGCTCGGCGAAGCGCCACGGAGTGCTTTCAGGACCATACGTTGTCGTTCTCCGGAATAAGCGTGTTCAGGAGCTTATCGGGGTTCCAGGGCTGATGGGCTCAAGAGCAGGCGGGACCTCCCTGCAGGACGGCAAGGGGTGGGAGCGGCTTCCCCCGGAGCGGCCCCGAGCCTGCGCGCCGCAGCATGCAGCCCATCATCCTTAGCAGCCCGGTGCTGGAGGAAGGAGGTTTTAAGGCCGCTGTGCTGCGCGGACGCCATTTCTGGCTGCCGGCCCCTGCAGAGGCGGCGGCGAGGTTCCCGCTTCGCTGCGGCTGCGGCGCGTGTTTCTCACCCGGCAGCTCCCGTTGCCGAGCGGAGCCTGGCACGCGTGAACGTGTGTGCACCAACTTGGACACGAGTGCTTGCGTGCAGCGTGTTGACGGCCGTTGCTCAGCAGGACTCGGGGGACCCGGCTGGAGGAGAGGAGCCCATCGGCTTCCCTGGGCTCGGCTTCCTGGACTTGCCCCCGCTTTCTGTCGGGAGGCGTCCGGCAGGAAGCGAGTCCGGGCGGGTTTGCCTCGCCCACAGGCTGCCCCAGGTGCACGCGGAATCCTGCTTCTGCACGCACCGCCTGCAGATGCCGCGCACTCCGGACAAAGAGGGGGCTGCTGATGTTCCCAAATTACTGCGCACGAGGCCTTGGCTGGGCTCACTTCCTGGCCAGGGCTGTGCTCAGAGAAGATCCGGGAAGCGCAAGGCGGCCAGATGCGGGCCGGACCGCCACAGCCCTCCCCCGTGCCGGCGTCTCCGTCATCCAAGGACCCGGCAGCAAGTCTGCGCAGCCCTGAGAGGGCGCTTGGTTCTGGGGCCACCTGGCAAAGCGGCCGGGAGATTTCGTGCTCCCTTCCTGCAGGCGAGCCCCCAGCTTCCGGCGTCCCCAGCTAAAGGCCCGGCTTTGTGCCGCCCTCCTTTGAGGAAGCGTTTGGCTAAGGGAACGAGCTGCTGGCACAAGACCAAAGGAAGACGCTGATACCGGTTAGAAATAGGAACTGTTTCTAATTTATTTTGCGTGTTTCAGCATTGATGTCAAATACATAATCACATACATGGACAAAAGAACCCAGCTAGAGACAGAGGGGGGGGGTCGCTGCCGTGGGCAGCCGCCCCGATTGCTGGGCAGAGCTGGAAGGATGCGGCCCCAGGAGGGCAGAGCGAAGGGCTTGGTGTTGCTGAACCGCATCGGCAGGCTGGGAACACAGAGAAAGGCCACTCCGGAAGTGCTTGGAGCCAAAGGGAGAGCCGGAGCAGCAGCAGGATGGCCTGCCCCCGCCCCACCACGCCAGGACAGGGGGTCTCCACAGCCCCAGCAGCGCAGGGCGTGCCTCGGCCGGCACTCGCGCAGCGGCGGCTTCTGTGCTCGCTGTGCCTTTAACCTGAACGGGCAGCCTGAGCACCCGGGTCAGCGCTCCGTCCTCTCGGACTCATTTGGGAAGCCACGCCTAGGAATTCAACGAGGGCAAGACCTTGCTTAGACTAGCCCTTCCCAGGCCTTCCCCACCCCGCTGCTCTCTGGACTACACTTCCCAGCATGCCCTAGCCGAGGTGTCGTAGCCCAGTGGGAGCAGCAGGCTGGGGAAGGCTGGAGCAGCGGTGGTATTGTGTTGTGCCGGGTTTCTGGGGTCCCTTCTGAAATGCACCCATCGCAGCCTCAGGCTGGACGATGGAGGGGAAGGCCCGGCGCACCTGCAGGGCCGCCCCTGTGCAGGCAGGACCGCCGATGCCGTACACGCCGGGTTGCGGCAGACTGGCTCACGCCCGTCGGCACTCAAGAGGCCCAGCCACGGAAGGTGGCAAATGCTCTGTGGTGCCGAGGAACACTCGTGGCGAGTCTCGCTGAGCAAGGAAGCGACGGGGGTCCCTCCGGCTTCATGACAAAGGGGTGGCGCTCCGCCTTCGGCTGCTCCTGGGGCCACTCCTGGGACACCTGCAGGCTTAACTGATTAAGCTCAGCACAGGCCTTAACGGCACCATGCATCTCGTGCTGCCATGGATCACCTCCTTTAGTCCCCCAGGCAGCAAGTGCGGGACAGAGCCCTGCCTCCTGACGGGGGCCACGTGCTTCTCCTTCTGGCCCCCTTTCCAGCGTCTTCAGGGCCACGGCAGCGAGGAAAGCAACCGAGAGACTCTCGGCTCCCACAAGCATGCGCCAAGGACCCCTCCCTCCTGCCAAGGCATGGAAAGAGGAAGGCCACTGCACCCCACCCTTTCCTCTGCAGCGAGACCGGCACACACGTCCCTCGTTTCCAAAACCGTTGAGCTAAGCTGCCGCCGACAGTTCGGCCCCAGGAGGAGACCTGGGGAAGATGCGGACGGAGGGAGTGTGTGCAACGACATTAAATGCCTAAAGCTAGGCATGGGGTCTGAGCAGGGGGCTCCCCGGCCGGCTCGGCTACTGCCCCACAACCAACCTACAAGCCACAGCAAACTGGACCGATCACAGCTAGAGCGGGACGCAGGCCGGCTGCACGCGCTGTTCAGCCGCAGGAAGAAATTATGTAGTGCTGAGCCCCAGGGCACAGATTAGCTCCCGTACTTATTCCGCCCCCCGCACCCCACAGAAGCCTTTCAGCACTACAACTGGAAAACACACGCATATCGCAGCAGGCCAAACAAGATGAAGAAGAGCTGAAGCATGAACCTCTGGGCAGATTCTTTTGCAGAGCGGAAAACCCATTGTGGGGCCCGGCTTTGAGCGCACAGTTGCGACATGCTAAATGGGAAGACCGAGCCAGTCTCTCAGTGACGGGGCCTGCAGAATCGCGCCCGGAGGCTTCTCCGGAACACTCGTGAGCCGAGTGGGGCGCTGCAGAGGGAACCGTGTCCGCCCTCGGGCTGGGAATGTCCCTTTGCACCAGCAAGGGCAGGCCACGGCGACCCGGCGGGCACGAGTGGGTGCTTCTCCGGGGGGAGCCCCCGCTGGCGGCAGTGGGGGGAGAAAGGCCGGGGCGGACAAGGGCTGAGCTAAGCGTGACGTCGGTGCACCGCGCAGGGGTGCTCCGCAGAACATGTGGAAGCGCCACCTTCCCCCCATCTCGGACAGCTCACAGCTCCATCTCTGGGCTACCTGCTACTGGCTCACGTCCCGCCACTCGCCTCGCAGCAAGAGCAGGAGCAGCTGAGCGGAGGTAGATGCTGAAAGACAAGGCGAATGCCTCAAGACACACACGCAGTGGCGGCGGCACAGAAATCGGCCGGTCGAGCTGTTTCTGCCAAGACCGGCGGGTGCGGCCCTCGGCACAGCACCCTCCTGGGGGTGGAGTCGGGCACGGTTCCGCCCAGGTGTGCACCGCACCTGTGGTGACCCAGCGCTCCCACCAGCCACTGCTGTGCTCACCTTCGAGCAGCACTCCTTCACCTGAAGCCCCGCGAGTTGCTGGATCCCAACTCTCAGCATCCCCACTGACGACACAGGCTGGGGAATGCTGGGATTTGTGGCCACTTCCTCTGGGGGCAGCACACCAGGACAGGCGGGCGTGCAGTCCTGCCCAAGCCACTCCCTGCCCCAGCTTCAGCCTCCGCAGGCCCGCCCCTGACCCGACCTGCGTTTCGGAACCACGGCCGGACAAGCCCCTCTGCCCCAGAGGCGAAGGGCTTGCCCGCAAGCGACCTTCTGCGCGGACAGGAGGCAGTGCGGCAGCCCGGATGGAACGGACGAGCTCAGCGTGCAAGCGCTTCCCGAAGTTACGGGGCGGGGGGCGCGGAGGAGCACGCAAATTAAGGCAACGAGTGGCAGCGAGTTTTCCCCGAAGACCGACGGCAAGGTGAGGGGCGCTAGTGTGAAAGAGGTGCCCAGGCTGAAGCGGCCTTCCCTGCCCAGCTGCCTCCGGGAGTGCCGGGCTGCGGCGGAGGGTGGCTGAGCGAGGCCTCTGGAGGGTGCAGGGCTGAGGGAAGCGGGCCGGAGCCGGGGCCCTGCAGCAGCCGCCGTGGGGTGGGCAGCGAAGCCTCCGCCCCACCACCACTTCTGGGTGGAATACGGGCTGCCCAGCATCAAGCCGCTCCGCCCTGCTCCTGGCGGGCTCCTGGGGACCCCCTGGCCGCGTCCCGCCGCAAGCGGAGGGCAGGGTCCTGGCAGGCACTGGTCCCTTCGCAGGGACCGAGGTAGGGGCCCTTCCCACAGTGCGGACGCAGGAGGGGGCCAGGGACGGCCGCTGAGGCGCAGGCGCAGGCCAAGGAACAGGCTGCCACGCAGGGAGCGATCGGTTGCAGTGAGGAAATGCTGAGGCCGCCCCCCAAAAGCGTCCAGCGAGCCCTCTAATCACTGTGACATTGGACACCTCCTCGATTTCAGCAGAAAACTACTTTGTTAAATACCAAAAATACTCTAATTCATTTAGAAAACCGCAGTTTTTAAACCTTGTGGAATAGCAGTTGGGTTGCCAGGAGCAACTGGAATGAGGCTGGGTGGCGCGGTCCCAATGAAGGGCTGAGCCAGCTGGACGGACGGACGGGCCTGCGGGGGCCACGGAGGTGCTCACTGGTGCAGGTGCGCCCGGTCGTCGGGGCGCTTGATGTGGATCCGCCGGACGCGCTCGATGCGCTCCCGCTCCTCCTCCTCGTCCAGGTGGTGCGAGCGGCCGGCGGCCCCCCCGGTGGCCTCGAGCAGGGCGTTGTCGGGGCCCCTCCCGTCCTGGGCTTCGTACAGCAGGATGTTCAGCGTCTCCTCGTAGATTCGGGCTTCGGGGAATTCAACCTGGGTACCCAAGTGGCGGAGGTGAGAGAACTCCCCGGCTCCAAGCCTGCCTCCCGCCTTGGCTGCCCCCCCCCAGTCCCGGGGGCAGCGCTCCGCCTGCGCCGATGCATGCGAGCGACGCGCCCGAAAGCGCCACGACGAGCCGGGGATGTGCGCCAAGGCAGCTTCCACGTCTTACTTGGGAGCAGGCGGTGCCGCCGCCCTGGAGGACCTGCAGCCAGGACCCCCCGGAGCCCCCACCCGGCTCCCTGGGGACGCCCGACTGTCGCCACACCTCGTGCCCCCTCCTGGTCGTGGCTTGTGGCCGCTCTTCCCCCACATTCAAGAGCCCCCCTCCACATGGCGGCGAGCAGGCGAGGCTGCGGCGCGTGGACGTCTGGCTCTGCCCGCCCCCGGAGTGCCTCCCGCACCGGATCGGGCTGCTGCGGCGGAGGGGGCCCCCCCGGCCGCGCGCCACCCACCTTGGTCTGCTTCTTCTCGGTGGCATAGACGATGGAGGTGCAGCACACCTCGGCGATCTTGCGGCCCTGCCCGTAGAAGGACCAGCAGCAGATCTCGTCCCCGATGACGTCCTTGATGAAGAGCACCCGCCCGTTGAAGCGCAGCGACAGCTTGTCGAAGAGCTCGATGTTCTTCAGCATGTTGTCGTCGGAGTTGCTGCAAGGAACGACGGCCGGGCAGAGTTGGGACCCCTGCCCGGCCCCAGCCTTCCGGTCTCCCGGGCACAGCTCCGGGCCCCGCTTCCGGGCAGCGTGCCGGGTGCCCCTCCCCGCTGGCTGGCTGGGGCCGGGAGGGGGGTGCCTACCTGGTGTAGGAATACTTGTTGTTGCTCCTGTTGTACAGCAACTTGACCGCTGGCTGTGGGAACACGGCAACGCGCGTCAGGGGAGCGCTCCATGGCACGGCCCCCCCGAGCGGAAGCCCCCTGGGAGCAGAGCGGGGCCGAGTGGCCAGCCGAGTCCCGGCCCCAAGGAAGGGGACCGCGCGTGCTCACCTTATTGGAAGTGGCAATCAGCTTCTGCTCTTCCTTGGAGGAGGTGATGATGGGGACCTTGCAGAACGGCTCGTAGACATCCTTGTTCTGCCGGACAGGAGTGGCAGTCAGAGCCAGAGCGGGAGGCGGCCTGCCCTGGAGAGCCAGGCGCCTGCTTGCCCCCCCTTCCCACATGCGCCGGAGGGAGAGAGGGAAGCCCCCCCCCCAGTGAAAAGGGGTGCGAAGCCATGGACCCAGCATCAGCAGCCTGGCCGTGTCCCCGCGCGAGAGCGACGCCTGCGCCTCTCCGCACTGGGCGGGGGACCCCGGCGGACAGGAGGGACGCTCACCTGCAGGGCAGCCTGGCACTCGTCCACCAGGCCTTGGACCAGGTAATACTTGGCCTCCGCCAGCAGCTCTTCGATCTCCCGCCGGCTCTCCGGGAGGGGCACCGCGCCGTCCCGCAAGTAGTTCAGCACGGTCCCGAAATGCTTGCCGCAGCGGTCGATCAAAATCCAGCCTGGGAGCGGGCAGAAGAGGCACACACACGGGAGAGTGAGCAGCCACCGGCCCTAACCGTCACCAGCAGGCGCGCGCCCACAGCGGCCCGAGCAGGGCTGCAAGAGCTGCCTGCCGGTGCTGAGCGAGAATCGCCCCCAGGGGAAAGGTGAGCGCCGGGGCTTTGCCTCCATTATACCGCTTGGCTCTGCTGCGTGAGGGGCCTGGCAGGCGCTGCAGGGCAGCTGCTTTGCATGGAGAAAGACCAGCTGCCCCCACCGCTGGCAGCGTCTCCCAAAGAGCCCTGCCCAGAACTGAGGGCTGCTGCTGCCGGCCCGTGCCCGCAGCACCGGGCTAGGAGGACCGGGCAGCGCTGGCTCGGGGCACGGCCTGTTCGCGCGTGGGAGGCCTGGTGACACGGAACAGCTCGTCTATGAGTCCTTCATGTCTGGAGGCCTCCAGCGAGCGGCCTGTCGAAGCCACTCCTCTGGAAGTTGGAAGACGGCGCCAAAAGGCTCCGAGGGGCCGCTGACCGCGTTCGGCCGCTCCCTGCGGCATCTGGCGCTTTCGCCTGGAGCCCAGCGGAAGGGCAGCCGCGGCTCCTTCCCCAGCAATTGCTCCGCGAGCTCAGTGTCAGGCAGCGGGGCCCCACTTTCCATAAACTGAGCTGGAGTCCAGTCGTGGGCAGCAAGACAAGAATGCGCTCACAGGAGGGAGGGAGGGAGGGAAGCTGGAGTGGGCCCAGCGCTCATCGCTGACAAATAAGGGCAGAGCGAGCCCCAGAGCGCGACGGGCTCGGCGTCGGTTCTTCCCCGCAACTGGACTCCGACACGCTCCTGCGTCGCTGACCAGGCGCGTCGTGAGGGGCCCCTAACAGAACAAGGAGGAAATGGCCCCAGTCCCCCCCCCCCTGCCCGTTTTGCCTTTTCCCAGCAGAGCTGGCTAGGGAGGGAACGCTGGAAACGGTGGGAGGCCTGCACCCACGTCGCTGCGAAGCCGAGCACGTGTCCGGGACTAAAGGGGCCCCCTGGAGTGCTGCCCGCGCCCCTTCCTGGCCAGCGGTCGCCTGGCGGAGAAGGAGCAGGAGGTGGCCGAGGGTGGCCCTGCGGTTCACTCCCTCCCCTGCTGCTCTCCCTGGGGGCACAGGAAGGGAAACACGCTCCGGGAGCTGGAGCTTGCCTCGCTTCCCAGCCTCCGAGGCCCCCGGGAGAGCCTGCCGGGGGCCCTCCCTAGAGGGAGGCCAAGGCCGCCTGCCTTCCCGGCTGCTCTGGGATGAAGCGCTTCCCGCAGGCGGCGACCCGTCCTACAGCCAGAGCGTCCCTCGAAGGCGATGCCCATGGCTGGGCCCACGGAGCCTTGCCTTGGCAGCTCGGAAAGCGCCCTGCCCCGTGGCTGCCCCCCCCCCCCCCCGCAGCCCCTCTGTGCCGGGAGGCCGCTACCTTCGCTGTCCGTGAGGACCTCCATCCGGCCGCTGAACATGGCCTTGAGCATCGTGTCCTGCTTGGTCAGCGTCTGCATGGTGGTGTAGTACAGGGCCCCGCCGACGTTCAGCTTCACGTACTTGGAGCTCGGGCTGGCGCCCTTGAAGGAGGTGGGGCGGGTTGTGGCTGCCGGCACCGTCACGCTCACCACCGTCTCTCCAGACATCTCTTCCTGCAGCGGGAGGACGGCGCTGGGGTCATTTCCCGGGCTCCAGGCACGGAGGAAACGGCGAGATGGACAGGCAACGGCGTGTCCTGCAGGTGGGCTGGACTGCAACTCCCATGTGCTGGCTGGGAAATTATGGGAGCTGTAGTGTAGCGCATCTGGAGGGCACCGGGTGGGGGGGGCATGCCGGCACGCACAGCGTGAGGCCTCCTGAAGCCCGATGCACGGGGCCCGCAGCAGGCCACGGAAAGGGGCCTTCGGCAGGAGAGGGAGGCGGCCTTGCGCCTTGTCACCAGCCCCGTCCTTCCGGTGCCGCAGGGCCCCGCGGTCCCGGGAAACGGGGGCTGCACCTCTGGGCCCAGAATGCTTTGCAGCGCCTGCAGGTCGCGCCCTAGCGAGAAACGCGGCGACACCGTTTGCAAACACTTCCGCCCAGCTGCTTTCCGTGTACTTTCTCGCGGTGCAGTCACACTACAAAACCCCTTTTCAGTGAAGAGACGAGGCCACTGACCCTTTCCAGTTTCTTGGAGCGCATGCAGAGAAAGTCTGCACGCCAGCCTGCGTGGGACACTGGAAGCAGAGGGGAAGGACGAGCTCTTTCCGCCTGGGAGTGAAAATGGCCGAAGGTGGCCACTCGGCTCTACAGCCCAGCTTGCCTGGTGGCTGGTCAATGCTGAGCTTGTCTTCCAGGCTGACTCATCTCTTGGCTTCCTCCATCTGGAAGTGGCCCATTCACCTCCACACCTCATCCTGGAAGGCCACACACGAGGCCTCCTTTCCCTGGAGCGAGTGCTTCCCGGCCGGCCGAGCATTAGACCCAAGGAAGGCATGTGTGAGTCAGATCTTCCTCAGGGCAGCTAAGACAACGGCCCGGCCTCTTTATTTTTCCCTGCTTAGCCGATGCGACCCGTTCTCTGCTTCCACCAGGCATGGGCAGGAGGGGACCTAACAGAAACCGTTCCCAGTGCTGGGAACGGGGAGACATCATGTGGAGCCCCCCACGGCGCTGTCTCAATTTCCCAATGGGTCCTAAAGGGGGCCGTGGGGCAGACGCGGGCAGCTGTAGCCCTACAGGTCGGAAGAGGGCCCGGCCGAGGAACACTGACCTCCACACTGATCCGTCTGCTTCCCTCTGCAATGGACCAAGCTGCCCGGGGCACCCAGGCGGAGAAGCGACCCTCTCCCGGACCCAGCAAGCGGCAAGGCAGAGATGAAGCAGCTAACAACGTGGGCGATTCATGGCCCATAATGTTCCTTTTTTAGCAAATCAGGCCAGGTCAGGCTTTTGCGCTAACAATAAGCCGAGATCAGCAACCAGCTTAGAACCGTGTGATTACCACAACTTTAAGCCTATGCGGAGGGGGACATGAACCCCCCTTCCCGCCCTAATGTGAATGAGAGCACCCTACACGAGGGGTGGGTGGCCTTTCTGGCAGCACCTACGGTATCCGCCTGGATGTGGAGGATATGAATCCGTAATGAATCGCAGGCAGGCAGGCAAGCGAGCCGCCAGGGCTTGAATGTTTTACGAGGGATCTGTTACCAGGAAAAGAGAGCTCGGTTGCCACCTGATCCCAGGGCAGAAGCGAAAGGGAGGCTCCGAGAATGGCCCCACGGGAAGGGAAGGGGGGAGCAGCGCTGCCCCGGCTGAGACACCCTTGCGCGGATGTCCTGGCAAGGCCACAGCAGGGCAAGACTGGGCTCCTTCGTGAGGCAGAGCAGGGCCAGGGCGCGGTCCTCTCTCTTTCCCGTTCTCTCTGCCCTTTCCTCCCAGGGAACCTCAGAGCCACTTGCAAAGCAAGCCAACGCCAGAACACGGAGGCGCTCTTGTTTAAGCGACGCCAATAGCTGCACGCAAGCACAGGCGCCTCATCTCGCTCTTTCATCCAGGCACTCCCTCAAAGAGTTCAGAAAATCCACACGTAGAGGAACCCCACCTCCTCTAGCAGACCTTTCTTGCACTTCCTTCCCCATTGCCCGTTTCTGCCACTCGGGGATCTCCTCTTCTCACATGCCCTAACCCTCCATAACTCCCTGCACGCATCCCTGCGTCTTGCTGCATGTAGTGAGTCCCGCAGGTCAACAAGGGGTGGTCTGGAGAGGCTTTTCCTTCCACCGATCCGATCCACGTGGCTAATTCACCCCCTGCCTTGCGTGCGTCTTCCCCACTTGAGGTCTGCAAGCCAGTCGGCGGCCCCCTTCCGTTCGCCGCCACCTTCTCCCCACGAAGGGGCCATCGCAGCGGTGGACGGACGGGAAGGCCAGCCAGAACTGGAACAGCCGGATTAAAACGCAAACAGCAAACGTTGCCACGGGGGGACGGTGCGCCAGGGCGGGGAAGCGTCAAAAGCGAAACCGGCGGGCGCTTCAGGCCACACACGCCGGGGTGCCCACCTCGCCTTTCAGCGTCAGATCGCAAGCGGGCCGGGCCGACCCGCTTTCTTCCCTCGCCTCTCCTCCAGAGAATCGGGCAGCACACGTGCTCCCACCCGTATCCTCACGACAGGGAAGCGATGCCAGCAAGCTCAGCTTGACGGACAACGTGCATACCTCCCCCTGCGGAAAGAGCCCGCCGCCCGGCCCCGCGCCGCGAACAGCAAAGCCGCGCACGCCCATGGGGAACAACGGGACGGTCCTGGGGCCGGGAGGGAGGCGACGGGCTGCTCGGGAGCCGGAGCAACGTGTCCCGGCATTTCGTGGGGACGAGCTCGCCCGCCTCGCCGCGGAATCTCTTCACACCCGTCCCGCGCCCCGCGCCCCGCGCCCGGGCCCGCCGCGGCTCCCCGGGGCCCCTTCCGCAGGCCGCCGGAGCGGAGCCCGCAGTGCCGGGCGGGAGGCAGCCGCCGGGGCCGGGGCAGGAGGGACACTTCCCTGCCCCGGGCCCGCTCGCCCTGCCCGCTCGGGGCCCCGCGCCCCCGGATCGGCGCCCACTCACCATGAACAGCCCCCTCGGCCGCCCTCGGCCGCGACGGTCCTGCGACGCTCCCGAGCGAGGAGGGAAGCGGCGGGGACGCGCTCGGGCCGCCCCCGGCTTCCGGCCTGCCTTGCGCCGCCTCCCGCGCCGCCCCGCAGGCGCAGGCAGGGCGGCGCGGCCCGGACCGCGGGCGCGCGGAACGCAGGCACCCCGCCCCCGTTTCCGGGCGGACCCGGAGAGGGGCCGCCACGCCGTCGCCTGGCTCGGGCCGGAAGTGCACGTGGTGTGCCGCTCTAGGGCCGAAGAGCCTCCGCGTTCCTCCGCGCTGCGGCCATAGAGAAGGCCGCGAGGGAGGCTTCCGGGGCAATGCGGGTTGCCTCCGACAGTCCGGAAGCGGCGGTGTTTGTCTCGGCTCTATGGTCCTGGGTGCTCCGAGGGGGAGGCAGCTCGGGGGCGGCGCGCCGCGGTCGGGCAGCGCTCCGAGGGCGCCTGGCGGCTCCCCGGCGCGGTCGAAGGCTCCACACCGCCGCCGCCCGCTCTGCTGGAGCGCCACGACGGCCCTGCAAGGTAGGACAGCGAGCCACGCCACCCCCACACACCCCGTGGGAGGCGGAGGCTGTTGCCGGTGCCCTCCCGGCGCGTTGGCCGAGAAGGTGGCATTCGAACCGGAGCCCGCGCCCATCCCGGCCGTTTCCAGCCCGGGACCCCCGGGCGGGCTGGGCTGCAGGTTCCCTTGCAAGCCTCAGCTAGTGGACGGGCTGGCTGGGAATGATGGGGGCTGGAGTCAGTGGGGCTCGGCAGCGCCTGTGGGGCACGGCTGCTCCGACGGGTGTCCAGATAGCTGGTGCTGTGCGGCTGGAGGGGCTGCCCTTACTGGGTCAGTCGCTCTCTTGGCCCAGTCTGTGCTGCTGAGTTCATGCAGCGTTGTTCACAAGCTTAAGCATAAAAATACGCGTATTTGTCTGCCTCTCTGATGTGCTTGTGGTCCAAATGTCTGGGTTTGCCGTCGTTCATGCGAGACCTTGTATTTCTGAAATCTCT
Organism: Varanus komodoensis; assembly: GCF_004798865.1. Classification (NCBI taxonomy): domain Eukaryota; kingdom Metazoa; phylum Chordata; class Lepidosauria; order Squamata; family Varanidae; genus Varanus; species Varanus komodoensis. The sequence goes on from NW_025335909.1 coordinate 8,861,279, forward strand.
CCCTTCTGACATGCTTGCTCGGTCTGTCTCTGGGATGATATGCAGCTGAGAAAAGCAGCCCCTGAGGAGTGTGACCTTAAGGTGTCTGGAATGAATGTGGCGCTCTCTGCAGCAGCAAAGGAAGGCCTCTGAGGAGGGCACCGTTTGGCGTGAGCGCGCACCATGCTTGTCCACAGGTGATCCCTGCTGGGCACCTTTGCTGCAAAAAGTGCAACCTCTGGGTGAGTCTGGCATACCTGCCTTAAGTGACAAATGCTGGGCTGCTTGCCGCTCTTTTGTAGAGATGGGCCCCAGTGGCCTTATCCCCCCACCCGCAACGCTCCTGTTCTAAGAATTGTGCTCTGTTTCAGGCTGCCTCTGGGATTAGTCCTAGGTGCTGCAGCCAGTATAGAAAGCAGTAAACCAGCAGTGAGTAGGACTTGTCTCTTTTCAGCATGGGAATGGCACTTGCAGTCTAGCAGCTACTGGGCTAGGTTAAAGGTTTGCCGCTAGGGTATATTTTATTATTCGTTGTTAGGGTATATGAGTGTAACCCTATATAACTTGGGAACAGGAGAGCTGAGACCTGTCCGGTCACTGAGGTCGTCAGGTGAGGCCTCCTGGCAGTCCTCTGGTCCACATGGAGCAGAGTGCCTCTGGGGAGCTCCCTACCTGTGGATGTCGGGCAACAGCATCGCCATTAGTGCCTGCAAAAGACATTCCTATTTAAGCAAGTCTTCTCCGACCGAGCTCAGTTTTGTTAGTATACATTCATGCTAAGATTTTAATGTTGTGCTGCTGCTGTTGTTTGTGTTGTTTGCCACTGGGGTATTTCATTGGCTTTAAAGCAGTATATAAAACTCATAACTACAATGCGTGCACTTTCTTTGGTCTACATTTCTGAGGGAGGCAGCACCAGTGCTTTGATTTCTTCTTCACCCTTCCACCAAGCAAATGGCGGAAGGGTAACAATAAGAAGAAACACATTTCTACTTCGGCCCTTCATCCCCTTCTACAGACAATCGCCTGCCACGAGCATGTTCAGCGCAACCCAGATATCCAAGGCTCAGTTCCTTGACAAAGCACGCCAGGCCCGAGAGGAGCGCCGAGGGTTGAAGGAGCGCGAGCGAGCCGCCGTGCAGATCCAGGCCCTCGTCCGGCGGTTTCTGTGCCGCTGCCGGCTCCAGCGGGAGATCAGGTGTGCGGGACAGCCGTGTGTGCCTCCTTGGGAGTTGCTGGCCTTGTGGGGCTGAAGCCCTTTCCACTGCCGGCGCTTGCGCTGGCCCTGAAGCTGGCCTGCTTCCTCTGAGCGAACAGGACAGCAGTGCGGTTGGGCCACGGACGGGCCCTTTGCCCACCGTGGGACCTTGGCCAGTGCCTCATTGTACCGCCCTGCAGAGCAAGGCGGAGAACGTCGGCCACCCTCTCTGGGCTGGCATCTCTCCCACGGAGGCAGAGACCGCTTGCAGCTCCTCCTCCTCCTCCTCCATCTTCTCCTTCAGAAATGAGGGACCCGGGAAGGAGGCATGGTGGCCTCACCTGCGTCCAGCAGCCTCTCCTTTGTCGCTCTGCACCTCTTGCCTAGACTTCCTGATTTTCCTTCCTGTGCCACAGGAAAGAAGTGGACGACTTTTTTGATGCCGGTGGGCCTGGCCCTGTTAAAAGGACAGCCCTCTCCATCTTCAGAACCGCCCGGAAGCTGCTCTTTGTTTTTCGGATGCAGGAAGACAAAGAGGTACGCTTGTTTTGTGCAGGGGCGGGGTGGCCGCGGCCGTTCTTGTGCGCCTTGCCGGTTCCCCGTGTTTGTGGAGGTGGCGGCCGCACTGGCAGCATCAAGCTGGGGGTTCCAGGCAGGGGGTGGGGAGGGGGCGTCCTTGCAATGCAGGCTGAGCACAGTGGCCCTGAGCAGAGTCGAGAGAGGCTGCGGGCCCTGGCTTGCCCACGCGCACAGCATTCCCAAAAAGCACGCCTGGGTTCTGCAGGGGGACTGCTCGGGTTTCGGGACACGCATGGAGACCTGCAAACCCCTTCCTTCAGGGAGGGCTATGGCTGTGCTTCTGTATCCACCCCTGCTGCCTGGGACCCGCCTGCTTTCCTGCTGTAGTGGTGTTGGGGGTCTCTGCTGTGCTTTTTTGTCTTTGGGGTGATTGAGAGAGCTACTGACGTGTAAAGTGAGTGAGCTTTTCTCCGGGGGTGGCTGCCCTCTGTCCCTGAAGGAGCTGCTGCTCTGGGCTTCCCGCTTTGGAGGCGTTCCCAGATCAGGAAGTGCAGGAATCAGTCAGTGGCGGGGCTGGGCGGGGGACACCGGGTGGCTGCAGGGGCGCCTGGGGCAGGTCGACGAAGTTGTGACCATTCCAGCTCAGACTCCTCTCTTTTCCCCCGCCCAAATTGCTGCAGAGATTTGAAAAGTTGTGCCGCTGTATCCTCGCCAGCATGGACGCGGAGAACGATCCCAAGGTAAGCGGCGCACTTCGCACGGGCTCGCGAAGGAAACTGGGCTTGGGCGGTCCTGCGATAGTCGCTGATCTGGCCCCGGGAGGAGAGGTGCAGAATACTTGCGCATCATCTGCACCACTGGCCACCTCCACAGCACCGTCTCCTGCGGGCGTGTGGTGGGGAGGGGGTGCGCGCGCACACGGAGGTGCGTATGTCGCGCTGAGAAGCTCCTGGGGCTGAGTTCCAAGTTGGGCAGCCCAGGGACATGAGGCAGGCTGGGAAACACCAAATATGCCCACGTGCATTATCTTACGACTTTCGATGCCAGTAATCAAACCTCAGGAGAAGAATTCCAGTCCTCCAGAAGGGCAGAAAATTAGGGAAAATTGGGAAACCAGCACACGATCAACAGCTAGAAGAATGTGTGTGTGTGTGGGGGGGGGGGATCCTGTAGGAGAAGGGTGGCTGGGGGCTGGGGGAAAGGCAGGGGGCCTTTGGGGGGGGCGGGGGCTGTTCTGGGATGCCGGATGGGCTGGCTTTGGCCCACAGGCCTGAAGGCCAGCGCCCCTGCCTCCTGCCAACTCGCCCGGGCGGTTTTCTCCCGTCCCCCGGCCCGCAGGTGTGGTACGTGTCGCTGGCCCTTTCCAAGGAGCTGATGCTGCTGTGGATCAAGCAGGTGAAGGCTGTGCTGTGGCTGAGCTGTGAGTTTCTGAAGCTGCTCAAGGTAGGGCCGGGCGCCGGGCTGCTGCCTGCGTGGGTCGGGCAGCCTGCAGCCGGGCGGGCGCCTCCCACGTGTGTCTCTGGTTCTCTTGCCAGCCGGACATCCTGCAAGATTCAAAGCTGGTGAATTTGCACCTCACGATGCTGGTGACTTTCACAGACACGTCTACGTGGAAAATCCTGCGTGGGAAAGGTGGGTGGGAGTGCCTGCTCTGCCCTCCGGGCCCCGGGCAGCCGGGTCCTGTGACCCCGCGAAATGCCAAGGCCGCCTGATCCAGATATTGGGTGGGCCAGCCTTGCCTGACCTGCCCCCTGCACGTGTTTTGGGCTGCAGTTCCACTGACTGGTGGGTGCTGGGAGTTGTAGTCCAACTCATCGGGACGGTACCAGGTTCGGAATAGCTGTGCTATAAAGGCTTGGCAGTTTGTCAGGCACCAAGAGCATTCCCGTCGCCTCGCTGCAGCTCAGCATCTCTCTCTTGCCCAGAATCGAACCGTATCCGGCTGCCTTCGAAGGCAGAAGGGCAAGCCTTAACTCAGCTGCCACAGTCGAAGTAACAGGCCCGATCGTCTCTGGCTCCTTTCATGCTGGCAGTTTGTTTGCCTCGGATTATTTTTAATCCATGTATTGTTTTTAAAAGAATGGCATTGTTGTAGCAGTACAATGCTTTATTGTTGCACGATGCCTATCAAAACATCAACGATGTGAGCATTTAAAAAGTTCTCTACCCGTTTTCCCCAGCCACTGGAAGTTGGTCAAAAGAATTGCTCAACTCCTGGCTTGTAAGAGCCAGTGTGGTGTATAGAGCCAGTGTGGCGTAGTGGTGAAGAGCCTGGGACTGGGACTCAGAGGATCTGGGTTCTAGTCCCTGCTCAGCCATGGAGCCAACTGGGGGACTTTGGGCCAGTCACAGACTCTCAGCCCAACTTGCCTCACAGGGTTGTTGTGGTGGGGATAAGATGGAGGAGGAGAATGATGTAAGCTGCCTTGAGCCCTTTGTAGGAAAAAGGCAGGATATAAATCAAAATATAAATCACAATATAAAGTGGCCCACGTCCCTGGGCGAGCCAGGATGCCCGCCCTGCCACCGGGGCGTTGGAGTCGGGCGTGCTTTTCAGCAGGGTTCCTTTTGCAGGAGAAGCGCTGCGGCCCGCGATGAGCCACATCTGTGCGAACATCATGGGACACCTCAACCAGAAGGGATTCTATTCCGTGCTCCAGGTTGGCCCCTGCTCGCCTTCGCGTTGCTCTCAGTGCCTCGTGCTCAGGGCCAGTCGTCAATGTCGTTGTTCACCTGTGAGGGGATGTAAATACAAGGCTTGCCGACGGCTTGTCTTGAGAGCGGCGGGGTTTGGCCTGGCGCTGCCGCCGTTTGCCTTTTCAGCACGTTTCTCCCGCTGGCCGGCCTTTCCCGAGGGGAGTGGGGGAGACGGTTCACAGGGGCTCGGGCAGCCGGAGGGCCCCGCAGTGCCGGTTCAGCCGGTGGGTCGCTGCTGAAGAGGGGGCTCCCGTGTTGACCGAATCGCTCCGGGAGAGCACACCGTGGGGCACAACCCACAGTCCGCAACCCAGCTGCAAACCCGAGGGTTCTCTTCAGGGGTTGCACGGGGCAGCTGGGTTCCGACAACGCAGTCCATGGCTCAGCAACAGCCCTTGCTTCACGCTCGGCCCATATTCAAACTCTTAAGTCGTTCTGTTGCCTGAGTCCGTACTGAGCCCTCGTTGGGGTTATCGCGCCACCTGCAGCGTGGCTGCAGCGGGGCTTGCAAAAGCACGGGCTGTCCCGGGCCCTCGGGGCAGGCGGGCAGGCTGTTCCAGAGGGGCCTTTGCGGGCCCTCCTCTCTGCCTCCGCGAGTGCCTCGTCCGCCCCGCCAGCTTGCGGATGCTTCCTTTCCAGATTTTGCTGACCAATGGCCTGGCGAGATCCAGACCTTCCTTCTCCAAAGGCACCCTAACCGCCGCCTTTTCTCTTGCACTGCGGTGAGTTCCACGGGGAAAGCGGCGCACCTGAGGCGGGGAAGCAGGTCTGGGGAGAGGTGGGCTCGGCCTGCTGCGTTCGGCTGCGACGTGTCCCCTCTCTCTGGGAAGCTCACGCGTGCCCTGGGAGGCTGTCCAGAAGCGGCCCCTCGGTTGGATGAGAGTAGCTGCCCCTCCTTCTTCTGTGTGGCAGAAACCACACGCCCTGACTCGCTTCCTTCCCTTGTCCCTTGTGCATCTTCTCTCCCCAGCCCCGTCGTCGCGGCTCAGTTCTCTGACAATCTCTTGCGGTCCTTCCTGATCCACATCATGTCTGTTCCTGCTCTCGCGACGCATCTGGCTACGCTTACTCCCGAGGTAGCCGATTCCGCCAGGCACACGACCGCGCGGCGGCCCTGGTGGAGCGCTGCTCCCCTGGCTCAAGCGCCCTCCAGAGGTCTTGGACTACAACTCCCAGTGTCCTGCAGCCTGCATGGCTGGCTGGGAGCTTGCCTGACGAGGGAGGGTATGCATATTTATAAATTAGGCAGCTAAAAAAGATCCCGCTTTCCTTTCAGCGCCTAGCCGTGATAGAAGCGCATGACCTCCTGCGCAAGTTTATCTTGTTCTTGAGCCATGAAGAGCAGTGCAGAGACGTCTGTGTGTGTTTGGAAGGAAGCCACACGCTTTGCCTTCTGGGTGAGTGTGACCCCCCCCCCCAGCCATTCCCCCAGCCATGGGTATCAAGTAAAGGCAGGCAGCTACATAGCGTGTGGGGGGCGGGGGGGAGAGTCTGATGCCAAAAGACATGACTTTTTCTGCAGTACTGTCTGTCTGTTAAAAGCTGTTCTATCCAGTCCCCTACAAGCGTCTTGGGTGGTTTCAATAAACGAGTAGAATAAAGCAAACCCCACATACCGCAATGCCCGCAGAACATGGCCGTAAAAGACAGGTTTTTTTGGAAATGTAAATTCTTTCAGTCAAGTTTCTAGCCCTCTTAGTTCCGCTGAGTCACAGAGATTCAGAGTGGTGGGCGCAGGATTGGAGAAACGGTGTCAGTGGCCTGGGTTTAAACAGAGCCCAAGCGTCCTTCGGTTTTCTCGGGGTGGGCAGCACTCGGCGCTTCCCTTCCAGTGCTTTTCCCGTGTGAATCGAAGACCCGGGCTGAGGCTCCGCCGTGTTTTCTGGAGGAGGGAGTGAGCCCCCTGTGGCGTCGGCGTGTGGCGGTGCAGAGGAGGGGCTCGAGGCCCCGCTTCCGGGCACCGGCTCCACCCCGTGGCCCTTTGCCGGCCGTCGCGCAGGGCGAGGAGGCCTCGGGCCCGGGGAGCTGAAGCGCCTGCTCCCCCGGGGCCGCCCTGCCCGCGGCCGCTGCTGCTGAGGCGCTGCCCTTTTCCAGGCAACCTCATCCACCTGGGCTCCCTGCACGACAAGGTGCTGGCGGAGGAGACGGCGCGCTTCGTGCGGGTGCTCACCCAGATGCTCTCGTACTGCCAGCGCTACGTCTCCCAGAAGAAGTCCAACCTCACGCACTGGCACCCCGCGCTCGGCTGGTTCTCCCAGACGGTGGATTATGGGTGAGCGCTGGGGGGGCGGGGGGCTCTGGCCCATGCCTCATACGCAGGAGGGGCCGGGGGGCAGGCTCGTGGGCTCCTTCCAAACCAGCTCCCCGCACCGGGGGCCCAGCGGCCTGGCCGGGGACGAGGCGGCAGCTTGCCAGCAGAGCTGCACTCCTGCGGGGGGGGGGGCGCTCTAGGGCAGCCAGCGCTTGGGCACCACGATGCCCCACGGGCTCCCCGCCCCCAGCTGTCCTCTGGCGCTGCGCCTTTGGTAGGGGACCCTTCCCTGCCCGAAAGCCCTGAATAGCCGTTGGGGCCACCCACCCGCCTCCTGCGAGGCGCCCCGGGAAGCATCAGCCGCCTCTCGCCTGGCGCAGTGCTGACCCGCCCACCCCGCCCCGTGCCTCTCCCCCGCCCAGCTTGAACGAGTCGATGCCCCTCCTCACCAAGCAGCTGCAGCACCTGTGGGGCATCCGCCTGATCCGCATCTTCTTCAGCGACGTCCTCAGCAAGAAGCTTCTGGAGAACCCCGAGGCCCCACGCCCCCTGGGGCCGCCGGCCTCTCCGCAGAGCAGCCTGCCCGTGAAGAGTGAGTGTGCGGCAGTGCAGGCACCTCGCCCCCCCCCCCCCCCCCGCCCAAAGGGGGCGCCCCCCCCCGGGGGGAAGGGGGGGGGTGGCCGGGGCCCTTTCTCTCCCAGGAGCTGTCGATCTGACCTGCCCCCGTTGCCCCGGCAGGTCTTTTCAAGCGAGCCTTTCAGAAGTCCGCCTCCGTCCGCAACATCCTGAAGCCCGTGGGCGGCAAGCGGGTCGACTCGGCCGAGGTGCAGAAGGTCTGCGGCGTCTGCGTCCTGTACCAGGTGGCGCTCACCACCCTGACGCAGATCCGCCTGCAGATCCTCACCGGTTGGTTGGCGGGGGTGGAAGCCTGGGGGGCAGAGGGCGAGGCCCATGGGCGCTGGCCAGGGCAGGGCGGAGGGCCGGTTTGGCCTGTGGGGGCTGCAGGGCCGGGGCCGAGGCGCAGCCGGCAGCCTCGCGCCCGGACTCCCCCCCCACGCTGCTTCTTGGCAGGCCTGACCCACCTGGATGACCTCCTGCCCAAGCTGTGGGCCTTCATCTGCGAGCTGGGCCCCCAGGGCGGGCTGAAGCTCTTCCTGGAGTGCCTGAACCACGACACCGAGGAGTCCAAGCCGCTGCTGGCCATGCTGATGCTCTTCTGCGACTGCTCCCGCCACCTGATCACGTGAGCCGCTGGCGTGCGGGGGCGCTGCGGGGGTCCCAGGCGTGTCGGGGGAAGCGCAGGACGGCCTCGGGCTGCGGGGACCGGGCTTTGTGCGCTCCCATTGGCAGCTCCCGGGGAGGGGGCCGTAACGGCAAGGAGCGTCCCCGGGACTGCTGGCCCTCTGCTCCAGGGCGGGCCCCGGGTCTCTCCAGGGCGCTCGTGCCAAGCCTGCCAGCGGAGGATGTGCCGGGGCAGGATTGGGCCCCCGGGAGCGGGGAGGAGGGCTGCCGCGGCCCCGGGAGACCCTCGCGAAGGGCGAGCTGGCCTTTTTCTCCCCCGGCCCAGGATCCTCGACGACATCGAAGTCTACGAAGAGCAGGTCTCGTTCAAGCTGGAGGAGCTCGTCACCATCTCGTCCTTCCTGAACTCCTTCGTGTTCAAGATGATCTGGGACGGGATCGTGGGTGAGCCCTTCTGCCTCGGCCAGGCTCTGCGCCCGGCTCTTCCTCCGGCAGCGGTTTGGCTCGCGGGGCGGGCAGGTGGGCGCTCGGTGGAGGCTTCCTCCCCGAGCGTCGTGCGTCCTCCCTCCTCTCCTGCCTCGCTCACAGAAAACGCCAAGGGGGAGACCCTGGAGCTCTTCCACTCCGTCCACGGCTGGCTGATGGTCCTGTACGAGCGCGACTGCCGCCGGCGCTTCGCCCCCGACGACCACTGGCTGCGCAAGTGAGCCGCTTCCTCCGGCGCGCGGCCCTCAAGGCGGCCCCCCCCCCCGGGGTTTGTTCCCCAGACACGGCCGTGCGCGTCCTGGGCTCCCCGAGCCGTCCCGCGGGGGCCCCGGCTGGCGCTCCGGGTGGCCTTGGGCCTTGCAGCCCCGTGCTTTGCACCCGGGGACTGAGGCCGAGCCGGCCTGCCCTCCAGAGCCCCCTGCCACCGCACGCCTCTCCCCCCAGGGACCTCAAGCCGAGCGTGCTCTTCCAGGAGCTCGACAAGGACCGGAAGCGGGCCCAGCTGGTGCTGCAGTACATGCCCCACGTCATCCCCCACAAGAACGTGAGTGGGGCGGCCCGGGCAGGCCGGGGCGGGTGGCCCGCAGGGCCGAGCGCGCGTTTCCAGGGGCACGTGGTCCAGCCCTCCTCAGCCTCATGCCCTCCAGCTGCCCTGGACTTCAGCTCCCCGAGCCCCAGCCAGCCAGCCAGCCGTGCCAGTAGATGGGGACGCTGGGTGTTGTAGTTGAAAGCATCCCCATGGCTCGCGAGCCAAGCTGATGAGAAGACCAGTCCCTGCTCTCTCAGCTTCCGGGAAGCCATTTCTTCAATCTGGCCACCGTTGCGAACGCGGGTTCGAATGTGGCTCTCATGGAGGAATATGGCTTTTTCGCTCTGTGCCTTCGTGCCTTATCTTCTTGTCACTCGCTGCCTTGCTCGTATTTGTGCAAAGGCCATGTATAAATAGAAAGATTTTTTTTAAATTGTAGGCATCACTCTCAAGTCCTACCCCAAATTGTGTTTTCTTCTTGCGTTCAAAATATACACTCATATATACTCCAGTTCAAGGAGGCAGCCCATAATCTGGTGATCCGAGCTGATAACGGGCCGGGGGGAAGCCAGTTCAGCCCCCTGCGGGAGTGAGTTTCCGGTCAGCTTCGCCCCCGGGGAAGGGATTCTGGGGTGGACGCGACTTTCGGGGGAGGCCGGCGCTCGGCCGGCGTTGCTCAGAGGCCTCTCCCCCTCGGCAAGGCAGCGGGTCCTCCTCTTCCGGAACATGGTGACCAAGGAGAAGGAGAAGCTTGGGCTGGTGGAGACCAGCTCCGCCTCGCCGCACGTCACCCACATCACCATCCGCCGGTCGCGCATGCTGGAGGTCTGTGAGCAGGGCGTCCCTCCGAGCGGTGCCGGGGCCCCAAGACGGGACCCAGAGCCCGGCGTGCAGATCCGGCCCCGGTGTCCCCCGCGGGCCTCACCCCCTTTCCCGGCAGGCCTCCAGGACTTGGGCAGGGAAGGGTGCCTCCATTCCCGAGACCCTTCGGCGGGAGGTGCGGCTGGGACGGAGCATGAGGGCTCTGGCCGCAAAGCCGGCCGCCCCGCTGTGGCCTTTCCCGAGCGTGTTTCGCTGGTCCTCTGGGGGAGTTTCCTGCTTGCCAGAGCCGACCCTGCGAGGCTGCGCTGGGGCTTGCGATCGAGGCACACCCAGTGGAGTGCAAGCAAGTTCTGCCCTGGAGCCGTCCTGTTTCTCTCCCCCCCTCCTCCCCACCCCTGGCTGGCCTTGGGGCCGCTTCCGCTCTGCTCCCGCCACAGGACGGCTACGAACAGCTGCGCCGGCAGACCCAGACGGCCATGAAGGGCGTCATCCGGGTGAAGTTCGTGAACGACCTGGGGGTGGACGAGGCCGGCATCGACCAGGACGGCGTCTTCAAGGAGTTCCTGGAGGAGATCATCAAGAAGGTCTTTGACCCCGCCCTCAACCTCTTCAAGGTACGCGCCCCTCCACCGGAGTCCCTGCTCTGTCCGCCTCCTGCGGCTGCAGGCACCCCGGGCCCTCACCCTCACCTCTCCCTGCCGCATCTCGCGTAGACCACCAGCGGCGACGAGAGGCTGTACCCGTCCCCCACGTCGGACATCCACGAGAACCACCTCCAGCTCTTCGAGTTTGTTGGGAAGATGCTCGGGAAAGCCGTTTACGAGGTAGGGCGGATTCCACGGCTTTGGGCCGGCGCGGGTGCAAGGCTGGCTGCCGGGCGGTCTGGGCTGCAGCCCCCACACGTCCCGGCCAGCCCGGCCGATGGTCGGTACCGCCGGCAGCTGCAGCCCCACCCTTCTGGCGATCCGCGCTCTGGCCACCCACGTCCTGTAGCACAGCGGCTGCCAGCCGCACCGGGCAGCTGCCCCAGCGTGGTGGGCCCTGCACGTGCGCGCCGAGGGAGCCGGGCCCCCCAGCCCATCGCCTCCGGCGGCAGCTTGCTCGTCTTGGGGCGGGCAGGGATTCTCCCTCACCCGTTTGCTCCCTCGCGCTTCCCAGGGAATCGTCGTGGATGTTCCCTTCGCGACGTTCTTCCTGAGCCAGCTGCTCGGGCATCACCACAGCGTCTTCTACAGCTCCGTGGACGAACTCCCCTCCCTGGACTCCGAGTTCTATAAAAACCTGACCTCCATCAAGGTTCGCTGGTCGCCTGTCCCGGCGTGTGCGGGGGGGGGCGTGGGGGGGCTCCTCTAGCCAGGGCAGCTGGGAAGTGTCTCCCGCCAGGAGCTCGCTCGCTCACTTTTCCTAATGAAACCCCGACCCGGTGGAACCTTCCCGCGTGCCGACAAGGGTGCGAAAGCCCATCACGGCGAGTCCCCAACGCGTCACGGAGGGAGACTCTTGACTTCGCGTTTTGCACATTACAAAGAGCGAGGCCTGAGTTTTTGGGAAACGAATGGAGCCGAGCTTGGCTCTTGCTCCACACGTCCGAGGGAGTCAAACCCTGCTGTGAATCTATCGGGATGCCGGGCAGCGTCCCGCTCTGCAGGGGTTCATGGCAGCCACATCTTCCCTTCATTCCTTGCAATTGTGATGCACCTCATTCAATAGTCAGTGAAAGATACAGCATCTTGAGAGTGGGGAGTCATTTCATGCTTTTGAATCAAGCTTCTAGTCCCTATGAGTATATGGCGTAGATTTGGAGTGGGCAGAAGCTTGCAGCTCTGCTTCTTAGATGAGTTGCAAAAGGCATTTGTGAAGCGTGAGAAAGATTCAGAGTCCAGGGACTTGTTTTGGCTGCCAGAACAGAATGGAGCTGGTGGATCCATGGCAGACCATCCCGAGACGCACCGGGCAGTGCAGGTCCATCTTCTGCCGCACCCGCCCCGCTGGCGGCACAGCCGGGGCTGAAAGGGCACGGCTGATGCTTGCGGCCACGGCAGAAATAGCTGGGCGAGGCTTGAAAGCTCCTGATCCGCTATGGCAGAAGCTGAACGCAAGACCTACGGTCAGATTCTCCCAGGAGGGTCTTGCGCCTGCAGTGGAACCGAGCCTTCTGAGGGGGCCTCAGGGCGCTTGCCAGCTTGTCTGGGGCTGATGGGAGCTGAAGCCCACACCCCGGCTGGCGAAGGCTGCCATAACCAGAGCCGGGCTGAGCACGTGCCTCTCGCTGCCCCGTCCTCTTTCTCTCCCGTAGCGCTACGACGGAGATATCAGTGACCTGGGCCTGACGCTCTCCTACGACGAGGACGTCATGGGCCAGGTAGGGCTCCCCGCCTGCTCCCCGAGCCCTGGCTGAGGGGGAGCCTCGCTCTCTGCGTGCCCAGGGGCTTGGCTGGAGCAGCACCCCTCCGGCTAGTGGGTTGCTCCTGGCCGCTGCCTGCGCGGAATGCGGGGGTGGGGGGTCCCGCACGCCAGCCCGCCTTGCATTCTCAGGCCCCCGTCCTCCCCTTTCTCCCCAGCTGGTCTGCCATGAACTCGTCCCAGGAGGGAAGACCATCCCGGTGACCAATGAAAACAAGTGAGCTCCCTTCGGCTGCAGCCCCCCCGCCCCCCGCCTTCTGGCCCCTCTCTGGCCGCTGCGTGTGGGCCTTTTCCCAGCCTTCCTACCTGCTGACCCGCTGGACGTGTCGAGCCGCTTCCGCCTGAGGAAGGCTGCAGGAATTTGGCACTGGCACAGCCCGCACGTCAGGAAGTCCGTCAAAGGCCGATTTTGCACCCGGCGCCTGACGCGCCGGATGCCGCTGGGCCTTCTGGGGCTTTGCTTCAAATTGGCGCCCAGCTCTCAGTAGAAAAGCGACCTGAGGCGGCTTTTAGGGCGCTTGGCTTGTCTCGGGGGTTGAGGGAGGGACTTCCTGTCACAGCCGGGCATGCGCCTCGACTTCTGTAGAATGCCAGCTTTGCTTTCTCCTGTGCTGAGAAATGCCCTGCTGAGTTTCACTAGAAAGTTCCTGCCCCCTTTCCCCCACAACCACTGTCTGGGTGGAGACGTGGCTGAAAAGACGGGTTTGTGGGGCAGGTGCCAAAGCCCTGCCCCGGAGAGGCGTCCGTGGATGGCTGCCGGCTGGCAGCGTTTTCTGAGGCCCGCGAAGTCCTCTGGACACGCCTCCCGCTTTCCAGGATGGCTTATTTGGGGGGTGGGGGGCAGTTCAAGAGGAGTGGGCAGAGGCCACTGCCCGGGTGGCCGCTTCGGCCGGGGGGGGACCCGCTCCTGCTGCGGCCCCTCCAGCCCACGATGCCGCCGGCCTGCTCTGGGGCCGGGCGCCGGCCCCCTCGACGCCTGCCTCCGGTGGGCCGGGCGTGTGCCTGCGGGGCTGCTGACGGCCCTTTCCCCGCAGGATCAGCTACATCCACCTGATGGCCCACTTCCGCATGCACACCCAGATCAAGAGCCAGACGGCGGCCCTCATCGGCGGCTTCCGCTCCATCATCCGCCCCGAGTGGATCCGCGTCTTCTCGGCCCCGGAGCTGCAGCGGCTGATCTCCGGCGACAACGCCGAGATCGACTTGGAGGACCTGAAGTGAGAGCTGGTGCCCCCCGCAGGCCCTGCCCCCTCGGCGCCCCCCGCGTCTGGGCCGCCCTTTCCGGCGCCCCTGGGGCGCTCCGCCGTGCGGTGGTGCAGCCGCCTCCGCGGAGCCGCCGCGCTCGTTGGGCGGGATCCCCCAGGGGGCACGCGGGCGGCTGCCTCGTGGGGGGCTGGGCCACGCCGGGCCCCCTGAGCACCGGCCCCCTCTGCCCCTTCCAGGAAACACACCGTGTATTACGGCGGCTTTCACGGCAGCCACAGGGTCATCGTGTGGCTCTGGGACATCCTTGCCAACGACTTCAGCCCCGACGAGCGGGCCATGTTCCTCAAGGTTAGCGTGCGCGCGGGGTGCGCATAGCCAGTGCGCTGCCGCCTCTGGCCAGGCCCTCGTGCCCTGCGCTCCGGAGACGCACGGAGCGTGGCGGACTCTGGCCTCGCTCCGCAGGCGACCTCCTCTGCCCCCGCGGTCACTTCAGGCGGCGCACGATGGCTCAGCGGAGGGCTGTGGCCGCGCCGTGCGCTGGCGCCCGCGGTCGGGTTGATGCTGCCCAGGCTGCTGTGCGTGGGGGGAGCGCCGTGCGACTTCCCTGCCCCGCTCTCTGCACTTTCCTGGGCCTCAGCAGGGCAGGCTCCCTGACTGACAACAAGCCACGGTTTTAAAGCCGGCTAGCGATCCCGGCCTGTTTGGACGCAGTAAACCTGGGTCCTGCGGCTGCTCCTACTCCTTGGGCCCGATCCTTTCAGCTGCGCTGCCAGTGGCTGCCTGGAGACCCCCTGCGTGCAGATGCGGCCGCGAGACGGTGTGCTTGTGAAGGGGGGGAGCCGGCTCCGTCTCCCGGCCCTGCTGCCCCCCCGCCTGCTGGGTGGGGAGGCCAGAGCCCCTGGCCGGAAGGCGCGGCAGCGGCCGCTCAGCAGCACCCCTCTCGGTTTCCGCCGTCCCTTGCAGTTCGTCACCAGCTGCTCGCGGCCGCCGCTCCTGGGCTTTGCCTACCTGAAGCCTCCCTTCTCCATCCGCTGCGTGGAGGTGTCCGACGACCAGGTGCGTGCCTGGCGGAGGTGCCCTGCGTGTCCCGGGGCGCCTCGCTTGCCGACTCGGTCGTGCCGGAGGGAAACTGGACCCTCGCGGCCGTGGTGGCCGGGCTCCGGGGGGCTGTGGGGGCTCCGTGCTTTGGCCGGGCCACGCGGGGCGAGCACCTCGCTTCTGACGCCCCGGCGGCTCTCTTCCCAGGACACGGGGGACACGCTGGGCAGCGTGCTGAGGGGCTTCTTCACCATCCGGAAGAAGGAGCCGGGCGGGCGCCTGCCCACCTCCTCGACCTGCTTCAACCTCCTGAAGCTGCCCAACTACAGCAAAAAAGCCGTCCTGCGCGAGAAGCTGCGCTACGCCATCAGCATGAACACGGGCTTCGAGCTCTCGTAGCCCCGGCCCTCCTCTGGCGCCAGGGGGCGGTCCTGGCCGGCCAAGGCAGGTGGGCTCTCTGTGGGGCTCGGCAGAGGAAGGACGTGGCGGGGCCTGGTGGTCTCCGGGGCTGGAGACAGGACTCTCCCGGGCCCGGCGAAGCGCCCCACGGAGGGGCTGCCTCGGGCGCCGCCTGGCTCTCACGCACGGAAAGCAGCTGGCCTGCCGGACGTGGAGTGCGGTCTGGGGAGCGACCCTCGGCGAGGGGCAGCGGGGTTGCTGCGGGCCCTGCCCGGCTGAGCGGCCAGCTGGTTTCCGGGTGGGTTCGGAAGGTGGAGTGATCCTGGTCCTCGGTGGCCCTTCCCTCACGCTCGGGCTACCTTGCTCCCCCTCTGCCTGTGTCCCTGCCAAGCAAGGCGTCGCTGGCCTTCGGAGACGGGGTTGGGCCTGGGCGTGCGCGGGACCCGATCGGAGAGGTCCAGGTGCCGGCGGGCCGAAGGCATGGAAAGGTAGCCGAAGACGGGCTTGCTGGGAGCACCGCTGCCTCTCCTCCCAGGAGCGTTTCCGGGCCTTTGCGTTCCTGCTCTCAGCCATTCCCCCGCCCTGACCGACCGGCTCTTGCCCTCTGCTGCCGTCCTCTCGGAGCTGGGGCACAGCCGCCCCTGCTGGCCGGGCTCTCTGGGGTCGGCTTCTGGCCGTGGAGCGCACTCGAGGTGTGGCAGCTGGCACGTTCTGGTGGGCTCGGGCCTGAGGCGGGCCGGCCCTTCCCGGGGCTCCCTGCTGGCCAGGCCTGGCTCTGCAGGGTCCCTGGGATGCCTGGCCCTCCCCCCACAGGGGCCTTCCAGCTTTCTGGGGGAGGGGCTGCAGCTTGCCAGCTCCCGGACAGCACGAAGCAGCTTTCCCCAACTGGGCGCCCACCCCCTGGCTGGACTGACGCTCCCTTTGGCCATGCCGGCTGCGGGTGGAAGGAGCTTCAGCCACGGGGTGGGCGCCCAGCTGGGAGGCTTCATTCAGGGGGCCGTGACTGGCCGGCAACGTCACATCCCAACTCCCCGCTCCCCAAGCGCATCTCGGCTGCCACAGAACCCACGTGGGATCCGGCACGGTCCTGCCCCTCCGTGTCTCCTGCGCGCACGGCCCCGTGCAGGACGCCACGGCCTCGCACCAGGGACCCGCCAGCTGTGGGCACGGCAGAGGGAGGAAAGGCCACCGGAGTCCCCTGGTGGTCTCCCCTGGTGGTCTCCCCCGGCCACCCAGTCCCAACGCCTGCAAATCCATGGCCGACCACAGATCGCCCCAGGCGGCCCCCGCTCTGCCCTCTCAGGGACCCCCTTACGCTGAACCCGTTTTAAGTGTCAGCCAGGAGACCAGCACCGGGAGCGCAGACCAGATGCAGCGCAGCTCCTGGAGGCGTCTCGGCTGAGGCAGCCCGTGCGCATGTACAGGCCTCGGAGCTTCCATGCACGTCTGTGTCCCCCCCCCCCCCCCCGCCGAGCCAGGAGTCCCCTGCAAGGGAGAAGCGCCAGTTGGAGGTGCTGTTTCTCCCAGCTCTCCTTGGTGTGGGAAATCCACACCCACACGGACTTTTGTCGGATGCATGGCCTTGGCTCGCACTCCCTTTTGCCCCTCCGGCGTGGGGGCTGCTTTCTGGAACCGGAAGCGCAAGAATGGTGGGCGACACCCGTTCTAGTTTTTCTTTTTCGTTTCTGCAAGGCGGTGCCAAGCTGGTGCGCACTGCTCTTGCGATCCGCGCGTGTTCCCCATGGCTCCGGGTGATGGTGGGGCTCCTGCCAGGAGGCGCTTCCTTTTCCTTTGTGAATTTTGTGAAATGGGTGGCAGCAGCAGCGAAGGATGGGGTCACTGTGACTAAAAGCAAACAGTGGATTGAGGTTTTCAAACGTGTTTTATTTGCTAGTTTTAGTCCTCTCATTTTTCAGAGGTCTAGCCTAATGCTGTCTGACCCGAGAATTCTCCCATAGTTGACCCCTAATTCCGAGATGTCAAATAGTTGTTGTTGTTCCTGAAAAAGATTCTAGCGAAGGGCTGTGCCCAGATGAGCATGACTCTCTTAGCCAAATATCCGTCTCTGCCCCCCAGTCTTTTCTTCTTGATTTCACTGTCAAAGTTGCAGGAGGATGCCTCTCTGAGGTGGCATGCCCAGAGTTCTCTTGAGGAATTTGGCAATACCGCACTGGATTGTGGGATGCCCAAGAAATGGGGCAGGGGCAGGGAGAGCGCCCGAGGAGCGCAAAAAGCTGCTGTCCTTCTGTGTTGGACTACCTCACCCAGGCACGGGGATGCTGGGTGTGGTAGCCCAGTACATTTCTGAGGGCACCGAGCAGACGTGCAGCGGCCTCGGTCATCGGTATGTTGAGCTGGAGCTGGCTTGGCCGGGCCGGGGCTTAACGGCGGTCTCCTCTCCCAGTTAGATGAGGCGAACTGGGCCCTGCAGCGCGTCCATCAGGTAGGGAGCTGCAAAGCCGCCCTCCTCCGCCTCCCCCGGCCCGGGCCTTGCTTGCGCGGGGAGGCAGCCGCGGGAGACGAACACGGAATTCCGCCCCTTCTGTATCTTGGCAATTTAGAGTTACGGCTCTTCCTCCATGTTGCGAATTCAGGAATGTAGGAAATAAAGGCGACAGATTGGCTGAATGCAGGGCAGTCTTCCTTCCTTCCTTCCACCCTGCCTTTCACCCGTTCTTCGACAGGGACTTCTCTGGAAGAGAGGGGCGGGGGGAGCTCCGCAGCAGATGCTCTCCTGACAAACCGGTTGCTCTGAACATTTTTTGTAGTTTGGAAGTGTTGTGGTCAAATTGTGTCTAGCCCAGCAATTGCGAGAGAGGGAGAGGCACCCGGGCGGGAGAGGCGGAATTCCCAAGGCATCCAGTTCCGTGATCTTGCCAGGGCCCCATTTCTCTGCTGTCGGATCTCCAAGGCAGAGGCTCTAGGGACAAAGTCTGCGCCGGGGAGATGTGGGTTTGCTCCACCCGTAGCTGGAATTTAGGCGGGTGCAAGGACCAGCCGGGCAGGCATGTCAGTCTGACTGCACTCACACAGCCGAAGGCCGGCAGCAACCAGGCGCACAGAGGCGATGTCTTGCTAATCAGGGCTCTGCGGAGGGGCCAGAATGGCGCCTGCGTTTTCTCCCGCCCTGACTGGCCCCTCCAGCGATCCGGGTCCCAGGATCAAGCTCTGCAAATGCTCTGAGTCGGCTGGAGTTGGATGGGGAGTGGGCAAGGGCCCGGACTGGTGGGCATGGGCAGCTTGCAGGAGCAGCCCGTCCCTCCGGCTGCAGCGCGTTGTTCGGTTTGGTCTCGCCCACCCTGCGCCGGCTCCATGGAACGGCTCCCCCGTCTTGCCCCCAAAGCTGCTTCGTCTCACAGCTCCCTCCTCCTGTAGATTTTCTCCTCCTTCCCTTCTCCTTTTGTGGCGTAGCGGGCCAATACAAACAGGTAATCGCTCAGCCTGGAGCAAGGGGAAAGAGGCGGGTGGTTTGGCCATAAGGGAACGGTAAAGAGGTGGGGGGCCCCAGGACCTGCGGGAGGAATGCGGCCCCCCGCCTGTTCCCAGGCGAGGGTGCAGCGGGGCGGAGGTGTTCTCACGTTCTGGCTGGGGAACGTCGGGCACTAGAGTCCAGTGCAGCTGGGAGAAGCCAGGCTGGGCCGGATCCAAAGCCTTTCTCGTCCGGCACGCTGGTTGCTCTCCTGGAAGGCCCACGGGCAAAACCCAGGCTCTCGCTCACGTTCCCCGGCAGCTGAGCTGTACCACTGCGACTCGCGGCCTCCTCTGCGACTTTCCTGACCCCTCCCGCCGCTTTGAAACCCTTGGGGCTAGCAGCAGCCGCCCAAAGGAGAGCCAGGCTCCAGGGGAGCCTCCGGGACATCCTCCTTGACAAGAGCGGCCTGACCCTGCTCCCCAGCAGACACAGGATGCGGCCATCAAGCCGAGCCCATAATCTGCTCGCTCCTCTCAGGTGGCTTGCAGGCTGCTGCCTCATCAGCTGCTGCCAAGACCCGTTTCTCACGTCGCCGGTGCCGCAGACGGAAGCCGGCAGCGTCTGTGCGCAAATGTGACAGTCCTTCCCCAGCGAGCGACTGACAAGTTAGACAGAAGCTGCTTGATGCCTGCAGGAAGAGCCCCTTGGGTCCGCTTCCTCCTCTTGCTAAGTGCCTCCTTGCCCTCATGTCTTACTCCCGCCCCGCCCCGCCCCATTTCTCCACTGGCTCAGCCGAAGAACGATTTCCAGGCGAGGGGGAGCCTGCCCCGGTCCGTGAGAATCTTCAGGTTACCTGTTCAAATACTTGGCTACATTGGCATCCACGTCTCCCGTTTTCACCAAAGGAACAACACTACAGAGAGGCAAACAGAATTCAGTGTCACCAGAAGCAGCAGCCACCCTCGGGGTCCCCCACAATGCGAGCGCGCGCCCCAAACTTGTCCTCTGCCAAGCACATCACGTTCTGCGTTCTCAATCTGCCGCACGTGCTTCAGAAAGCGCATTCAGCCGGGGCATTATCCTCTGAACGTGACCGTTTCTGATCTCAGATCCCGCTTTGGAAAGGACTCGGGAGGCCGACCCCTGGAGCAGAGCCTTCTCAGGCGACAGACTCCAAAGTCCAGTCCGCCGTGATCCGGGCGATGCTGGCTTGAAAGGGGCAAATCGGCCGAGAGCAGCTGCCAGCCGCGTCTTCTCACACAGGCCCCGCAAAGAGGCTGTTATCCGGACGTTGATGTCTCATTTGCGGCCGGCGCGTGAGCCTGGCAGCTGTGGCAGCTCGCAGAGGGCCAGCGGGATTTCTCGGAGCTTCACGGCGCTTGTCACTTACCGCCTCTCGGCTCTGCGGCAGACGGCTCTGGAGAGGTGGAGCGCAGCGCTGCTCTTGCCGCCGGACTGGAACAACAAGAGCGCCAATGGGCGAAGCTCTCTCAGCCCCAGGGCTGAGCTCTGCAGCAGGAGACTCTTGGGGGGGGGGGGGGCTGCATTTTTACGATGAGCAGAGCCAACCCCTCCCCCCCACCAGCATATCTGGGCTCATCTGGACAATTGTCGAGCCAAAGGGGAAGCTTTCCAGTCACCTGGAAAGTGGGGCAGCCAGAAAAAACGGGGGGCTGCATAGAAAAGGAGCGCCTGTTGGGAACTCTGGCGGAGCGGATTTGGGCTACCGGCCCGGGATCAACGGCCGGCAACATGAAGCCCTCTTGTGCCAGGTCAAGCTACTGTCCTGCCCCTCCCACAATTAGTCTGGGAGCAGCTCTCAAGCAGCTGTTCCACCACCTGCTCCGTTGCGAGCTTGAGATGGCGGGGGCCGCGGCCTTCTGCATGCAAAACGGGGGCTCTGCCTCTGAGCAGGAAAGACCCTCCCTCAGCGATCACAGAACTGAGTCACAGCAGAGCAGAGCAGAGCTGGAGGGGGGCTGGAAGTCCAGCCCGCTGCTCGCGGCAGGGCTCCCAGTTCCAGCATCCCTGAGGAGCAGCAGCTTTGGTGAGGCCTTGGGCCCAATCTGGCACCACTGCCCTTTGCTCGCTGCTAAGCAGGGACGGGCGGCTTTGACTCTTGGGCGCCGGAGACGCTGCCTCTCGGCATGCAAAAAGTGCCCAATACCCACGGGCAGGATGAAAGCAGTGAGCGGCGGAAGCCGATCTGAGTAGCCGTCGATCCATGATTCCAGCTCCTCTATGGGCTTGTTGCTAAATGACGTCCGCTCTGCAGAGAAGGAGAAAATGGGCTGAGGGAAGCAGCCACCCTGCGGGTTTTCCACTCCTCACTTTCCTACTTGCTTCCAGGCCCAAAAGAGAGCTGAGGCACAAAATGCAGCCGCAACCCTGCTGAAATCGAGGTGGCCTTGGATCCACTTGGCCCTGGAATGCCTCAAGCACCCCTGGCCCTGCACGAAGTGTTTCCTCCAGCCCACGGAGCAGCCACAAAAGAGGTGGAGCGCCGGCACGTGCCTGGGTGCCGTGGCTGATGCCGGGCTCGGCTCCCTGGGAGCCCCACCTTGAGATTCCAGGCGGAAACGTGAGCAGCAGCTGCAGTGTATCAACAACCCACGACAAAAGTAATAATCCGGGCTTGGCTGCACTTCCTTGATCTACACCAGGAAGCAATAGCAGGGCAAGCATCTCACAAAGTGCTAGGCTTATCTTTTTGAAAAAGGAAGTTTCAAAGCACTATTTTCTAGTTACTCAAATGTGACTCCCTGGCTGAGGAGATGGGAGTCGCCACATTGGAGCCGGCGTCTTGCAGCACGCACTGGACCTACGGAGAAGAGACAGAGCACAATTGCAACACAGATTCGGAGCCCAAGAAATCATCTTCCTCAAAGACGGCTGGTGAAATAGATACTGGGCAAGCTCCCACACCTGCTGGAGTAAAAACAAACCCACAGGGGATTATTTTCCCTCCCCGCGTGTGCCAACTGTGAGCCGGCTCATTGGCCCAATTGCCCTCACTGGGCATGGACTGTTGCTGCATCCAAACCAGGTTTATAAACCACCCTGGAGCCCTGAAACAAGCCATCTTCTTAGCATCCTTTGTAGCATTTTTGAGAGGTGGAGAAAGATGGGTTTCCCCAGCAGAACTTGCATTAGTAAACTGTTTCCCAGATGGTGGACGCAGTATCATGTCTGTTTTCCTCCCTTGTTGGGCTTCTCTTAGCGGGCCAAAATTAGGACCCAGGAACTGGGCCATGTGAACCTTTCTGGTGTGAATCTGGTTTGTGCATCAGCGAACACGTAAGAGTTCTTTCTCACCTTGTGAAGTTCTTCCACAAACGAATGGCCATGTTCTCTCCCGAATTCAGCACTTAACCTGGACCAGAAGAGAAAGGATTGAATCCTAGGATGTAGGAAACTTCAGCTCTACCCACGTGAGAGATTTACCTCCGGTGATACGCAAGACATTTAAGCTAGTTTGAAGCCAGTGGGACAGTCCCCCAAAAACCCAAAACGTGTGGTTGAGAATATGTTCCTTTGTTAGTGACGTTGGTCTCCTGGAAGACCTTCATTTGAAATATAGAAAAACATAGACTGGGGTGTGCAGAGAAGCAGGCAAACGCAAGGAGCTCCACTGGCCTGGCAAGAGAGCACTCTGCTGGTGGACGCAGTACGGGGGCCACAGTCCAACACATCCTGGGGCTTCGGACACAATCTGCCATCAGCCACCCAGCCTGATGAAGGCCCAGCCCAGGGGCAGATTGGATGCACGAAGGGCAAAGCGATACATAATCTCGCTTAGCAACCTTTCAATATCTTACTCTTCCAAAGCTGGCTTGCAATCATAAAATAGTAAAATGCATAAAGCCATCTAAATTCAGGCAGTTTTAAAATACAAATAAGCCAGTTAAAATCTAAGTCTTCTGCAATAAGAAGTTTGTCTTTCAGTTAAAAGCCAAGGAAAACAAAGGCTTCCAGCCTTTTAAAAGGCAGTCGGGGGATCCAGCTGCCTCTCCTGGGAGGGAATTTCGCTGCAGGGAAGGCACCTCCACCCACGCCTTGCCAAACTGGGCCACCCTGCTGCGTGTGGAGCCGGGTGTCCCAAGAAGCTGCAGCTGCACGTGGGCAGAGCTGTAGGGCCGGGCACGGGCCGCTCCGCTTTCTCGGCCAGAGGCTGGATGCGCGGTTCTGAGTCATGACTGCGACTGGCACTGGGCCTTCCCTTCCGGGCCTGGCAGGTTCCCACTGCCACCCGGCGTGGCGCCGCCTTGCCGGTTATGCAAGGGCTTCCTTGCTGACTCTCGGCCCTCAAGGACCGTCACGAGGACAGGCGGCCTGCCAACTGCGCCCACCCAGAAGCGAATTTCAGCAAGCGCTCTGTCGGTTACCCTATGGCTGAGCTCAGTTCATCCAGCGTCCCCAGGGCTTCGAAGATCAGGTCGTCTTTGGGCCTTCTTTCCCCCGTGAATGTGCTGGAAAAGCCTTTAAAACCAGGCAAGACAACAGTAATCAGGGAAAAGATGGAACCGCTCAGCCCAGACACGGAAACCCCTCACTGCCTGAAAGCCAGCGCCCCAAAGGAGGGCCCGACCCCTCGGGAGAGCAAGGCAATGCCACGGAGGGGTCCAGGGTGGCTGAAGGGGCTGGAGAACTTGCAGGCCTCACACCATGCGTCCCGGGGCTCCCCATTGAGGTCAAAAGTATACGAATGCTTCGGCGTGCTTTAAGACGCTCCTTAACAATCTGGGGACAAGGCGCTGCCCTCTGAGCCCCTTCAAAACACAGCGGCGCGACCTCATCGCGAAAGCCGTTCCTCCCTTTTCCGGTGAGCAGTACTGCATTTATTAATTTATTGATTTATATCCTGCCTTTTTCCTACAAAGGGCTCAAGGCAGCTTACATCTCCTCCTCCATCTTATCCCCACAACAACAACCCTGTGAGGTGGGCTGGGCTGAGAGTCTGTGACTGGCCCAGAGTCACCCAGTTGGCGCCATGGCTGAGCGGGGACCAGAACAGCTGCTGTTTTTACGCCCGTCCAAGGAGGACAGTTTGATTTTTGCCTTTGGACATGGCAGGAGCTGCCCATTTCAATGCTCCTGTGAGAGACCTGTCCTGGGAGCAGCTCCCAAGATGCACTGGACTACACGTCCCAGCATTCCCCAGCCAGGCCAGGGGGGCGGGGGCGGGGGGCGAGCCGGCTGCACGGGCCACCGGCGCGGCTCCGCAGGCTACCTTGGTCTCCGGTCCTGGTGTAGATCTTGGGGGTGCCCGCCGCCTTCCGGGGCGCGGCCTCCGGGCTGCAAGCCAAGCAGGGAGAGCCGGTCGGCGACCCGGGTGCCAAAGGCTCGCGGCGCCCGGCCGTGTCCGCGCACGGACGTTCGGGGCCCTTTCGGCACAAGGTGCGCCGGAGAAGCGTTTTCTCGGGCGGCGGTTTGAAGCCGCGGGGAGACCCCACGCCCCGCCCGGGTGCCAGGCGGGGAAGCGCGGCGCCCGCGGCCCCGGCGCGCGCCACTCCCGCCCCGAGCGG
>NW_025335909.1:8885084-8967938 GCF_004798865.1 Varanus komodoensis
CCTGGGTGGCCCGGCGCGTGGTCTGCCGGGCCCGGAGCGGAGCGGAGGCGGGGCGCGCGTGCAGGTGTGCGGGGCGGAGGCGGGGCGCGCGTACAGGTGTGCAGGCAGCTTCAGCGCGCGCACGGCCGCTTTGCGCCCGCAGGGAGAGGCCGGCGGAATGTGGAGCGAGGCCTGGGCAGTGTCTGCTCCGGGGAAGGTCATCCTGCACGGCGAGCACGCGGTGGTGCACGGCAAGGTAAGCCCCTCGGCCGGCGGGCGAGCGTGGCACACGGCCTGCGCGGCGCCCCGAGCCGAGGTGCCTGTCCGGGGACAGAACCGCTGCCCGTCCCATGGCCACGGGGCTCCCGGGCGCTTGAGGCAGCGGGGCACTCTCAGCCTGACCTGCCCGGCCGGGTGGCTGCTCTGCGGCGAAACGTAGAGGAGCGAAGCCCCGTGGGCCGCTTGGGCGACGAGGGTGGGAAGGCGCGATGCCCGTCGGGCATGGTCGTTCTGCTGCGCGCGGCTGTTGCCCTCGAATTCAGTCGCAGGCGGGGTTTGTAGCGCTTGCGTGTGGACGCCTGTGCCTGTGATCCCTGCACGTAGGTCGCCTTGGCGGTGGCTCTGAACCTGCGGACCTTCCTCCGCATGACCCTCCGAAATGACGGGAAGGTCCTGCTGCAGCTGCCCAATATCGGGGCCAGGCTGTGCTGGCAAACGTCCGAGCTGCGGCCGCTGTTGGTGGCGTTTCCCGGTGAGTCCTGCGTTCGGCCCACCGGGAGCTGTGGTCGGGGGCAGGCGAGAGGGGCGGCCTCTTGGCGTCCTGCGGGCCAGCGTGGTGGAAGGCCTGGATGGCGCTGCCTCCCTGTGGGATCGTTTGAAGTTGAGGTCTTGACCTGTATAAAGCAAGTTACACTGTGGAAGTTTCGGTTAACTTGCAGGAAGGACTGTCACGCAGTGGGGTGCTGCCACGCGTCCCGAGCGGAGACTGACGTTCTCTTCCTTGCCGTTCACTCTTTCGACAGCAGACCCGGCGGATTCTCAGCAGCCCAGCCCAGAGCAGGTGGCGAAGCTGAAAGAGTTTGTGGGCACGACCGAGAGCGCAGCCGCCCACAGCACTGCGGCCGTCGCGTTCCTCTACTTGTACCTCGCCATCGCATCCAAAGACAGGTAATGGCTGCGCCTGCTGCTGGCCGTCCTTTCCCCCTCTGTGGTGGGGCCGCGGATCTGTGGACGACGCTGCCTCTCCACGCCCTGAGAAAAGCCGGCTTTCCTTTGGTGGCGTCGCTCTTGGCGCCTCAGACTCATCGGGTTCTCTCTACCGCATCCTGTGAGCCAGTTCTGAGCTGGGTGTTCAGGCATGGCTCTCTGGAGTGCGGAATTTGAAACGTCTGGGCTCGGCTCCTCCGAGGCGGCTGCAGTTTTGAAGTGAACTCTTGTCCTGTTGTATCTTCCAGGGTCCTGCCGAGCGTGGGCATCTCGGTGTGGTCGGAGCTGCCCACGGGGGCCGGGCTGGGTTCCAGCGCTGCCTATTCTGTCTGCTTGGCTGGGGCATTGCTGTCTGCATGTGGGGTCATTCGCTGCCCCTTGAGAGACGGCCAGTCTCAAGCACGGTAGGAGCCCCAGAAGGATGGAGAGGGAGGCGTGGCGCGCAGCGGGCTGCCAAGATAGGCCTGGGGGCGTGTGGGTGGGTGCTGGGGGGGCTCCGCAGCTGCAAGGTCCTGGTATTCGGCCACTCTTGTTTTCTCCTTGCCCACTTGAAGCACCTGGGTGGCTGCGCCTCCTTTGCCTTCTCTGCTGGTGGTTTGGTGTCCTCCAGCTTTTCTGCAGGTTTTTCCTTGCTCTAAAAGGCTGAACGCCTTTTCTAAGTCTTAGCTCCTGGCAGAACATTTATCTACCTGTGGATGTTTATAGTATTGCTGGTATTCTGAGTCCCAGTTCCTTGTAATTTGACTTTGGAACAAGTCCCTTGAGAGCTTCCCTGTAAATTCCCTGAATTTGGCCTGTGACCCGGGCGATGGTCAGCAGCCTTGCCGCTGATAATATTGTGGCCAGGGGGAGAGAGGCTGCCCACGGTCATGTGGTGTGGTGTGTTTCAGTTGGACTGAAGACGAGATGAGCCGAATCAACAGCTGGGCCTTCCAAGGGGAGCAGGTGATCCACGGGAACGCGTCTGGCGTGGACAATGCAGTGAGCACCTGGGGTATGTGCTCCTTTCCGCTGCCTGTCATCTTTTGTGGGTACCCCTGCCACCGCGGGAAGTGCTCGGCAAGTTCAGAATTGGGCTGACTGGCAGGCCGGTCCACAAAGTATTTTTTGCAGGCATGACACCCGGTGCTTTTCTGGGCATCACTTGGAACTTTTTCCCACTCTTGGCTTAGAACAAAGAACTGTTTGTATTTTTTGAGTTCCTTTTGTTGGCACAGCGAGGCAGAACATCTGATAAAGTGGCTCGCGTCGTGGCAATTCTCCTTTTTCTTGTATTTTCCCTTCCTTTTTAGGTGGAGCGTTGCGGTACCAGTCGGGAAAAATCACGCCGTTGAAAAAGTAAAGTTTACTGGGGCATTAATATTTATACTGCATAGCTATGTGGCTTGTTTTCTAGGTGATGGGTGAGATTATAAACTGCTCCTCCATTGGACTTTTCCTTTGGATGGTTGACAGGCATCGGCTGGAGGCTGAGCCGGTTGGAGATCTCCACAGCTGGGGGTGGCAGGCTGGAGGGGAAGTCGCATCCTGCCTGTGGCAGTGGGTGGTTGTGACCAGTGGCGTCTGCCCAGCCCTGCCCATGACAGTCCCTGCAAAGTGGCTAATTTGGGCCGCAGTCTGGTGCCCACATGCCTGAGAAGCGGTTCCGTTGAACTCGGTGAAACTTGCGCCTAGGCAGGCACACAGAGACCTGCTGTGCTCCGTGCTCAGGATCATGATCTCAGGGAAGTGAGCACACTTCTGTGCGCCACCAAACAGTTGTAGCTGAGATCCAGGGGGCCTGGAACTCTTCGGCGACCTGTCGGGATGTAGATGATGGGTTTTGTTAACGAATGTCCTGCTTTCCTATTGCTGACAAAAAATGATACATTTAAATGAATTTGGATTTTTTTTTCTAAAAATAAGGTGCCATTTTTGGTTGAGGTGGTTGTCTTCTTCAGGGTTCCCTTACAATTTGGACGTATAAACGCCATGTGTGCTCTGCTAAAGATTGGTGGTCCAGCTTTAAAAGAAACTAACTAATCAGCTTTTCTGGGGTAAGGGGGTGAGAGTCTTCAGCTTGGCTGGTTGGCGCTGGCCGTGTTCGAACTTTCTCTGTACCAGCTATGATTTAAAAATTCCACACGAAACAGATCAATGTTAATTCCTGGGCCCCTGTCTGGGGCTGCAGCAGCGGTGACAATTCGCAAATCGGCACTGCGAAAGAGGGATCGCTCGCTTAGTATTTACAGTGCTCTGAAGAGAGCGTGTGGGAATGGGTCCCGCAGTCACCCACCCCGTACCTTCTGCTGATGAGCTATAATCAGACTCGATTAAAATCCTGTGCAGACATGAGATTGCTCTGTCAGTGGCTAACGCTGGATACCGGCTGTTCTCATTGACGGTGTTAGAAAGCAAAGCCATTTTGGTTGGCAAAACACGCCCCTTTTGTCGGGCTGTTAAGTGGCCACAGGCGAATTCCACTCAGACGTGCTCTCGATCGGTGTTCCAGCCCTGGTCAAGGGAAGCGCATGGGCTGCGAAGGGTTCACCTGAATAAATCGAAAGCTTTTGTAACGGTCGTCCGTGTGAACTCATCAAAAGCGGTGGAGCCACTACGATCCGAGCGGGTTGGTAAAATAGTTAAGGCGTTGCGATTTGCGTGGTCTCCTTGCGAAGGAGGTAACGTTCCGTCTGTCTTTTTCTCAAGGGTGCCCACTTTAAGGATTTTACTGACTAACACAAAGATCCCACGGAGTACCAAAGTCCTTGTTGCAGGAGTGAAAGACAAGCTACTGAAGGTACTGCTTTCTCTCTTGTTGTCTTTATCCAACAAGGCACAAAAATGGGTCTTTCATCGGTCAGGACCGTGGACGTCTTCAAATGAGGAGTCTGACGGTGCCTTAATAAATAATACAGGTCGGTCCTTGACTAGGTACTTGCCCAAGCACCTGCTTTTTCGTTACATCGCACTGCAAACCTATGGGAAATATTGCAAGTATATACTCAGGATTTCAAATCACAAAAATGAGCAGAGGTACTAGCAGAGTGGATCTCACAGCTATAGTACACTCGGTCTTAGCCAAAAGGCCCAATGTTTGCATAAGTTACGGTTTCCAGGAATCAAAACTCCCTCTGGGAGAGCCAGGGCAAGCGCTCCTGGACATTGCTGGAGCCATCTTGAAAGGCTCCCAGCGTGGAGTACCAGACTGAGCCCTGGGGACCTGGCTCTCGGCACGCCTGCGGGCTTTCTCTTCCTTTGGTGCGCCCCAACCCAATTTTCCTTCTCCAGTTTCCTGCCATAATGGAGCCGGTGCTCTCCTCGATTGACGCCATTTCTCAGGAGTGTGGAAGCGTCCTGGAAGCGATGGCAGACGGTCCCTCCCAGGACCACTACCCGGTCCTCGAGGTGGGTGGTCCCATCTCGCCTGCAGAGTGACCAGGAGGGCGTGGGCCTTGCAGGAGCCGAGCGGACCCTCGCCCTGCTGGGATCGTCTCGCTACCATTTCTCCCAAGGGAGGGGGGCCAGTGGCCATTGCTCCCCTCCCCTGTTGTCCTTGCCTGCTCTCGGCATGCTTCTCAGCTGGGGCGCTGCCCTTTCTGCTTTTCTGGAAGTGCAGTGGGGTTTCCCACATCCCACAGGCAGGAAAACAGGCAGGCTCAGCGCGGGATCCTCAGTCGTGAGGGCTCCGAGCAGGAGGACTGGGAAAATCCCGCTCCCCCGGGGGCTTCACAGAGCTGCCGCCAGCCCGAGGGGCAGTTCTGGGCTTGGCACACTGGCAGCCCGGCCTGCCGCACGCCGGCCCCGAGCCCCCGCCCCCATGGCAACCCTCTTCCGGACGAACGCCAAAAGCCCCTTTCTTCCCCACAGGAGCTTATTGACATCAACCAGCACCACCTCAGCGTGATCGGGGTCGGGCACCCCTCGCTGGACCGCGTCTGCCAGCTCACGGCCGAGCGCGGGCTGCACAGCAAGCTGACCGGCGCCGGGGGAGGCGGCTGCGCCATCACGCTGCTGCGGCCAGGTCGGTGGGCCGTGGGGGCGGGCTCGTCCGCGCTTTCTCGCTCTCGCGCCGTGCGAGCTCCCGCTGTTCGCCGCTGAGGCCTGAGGGGGTTTCCTGGGGAAGGCTGAGCTGGGCGGCAGGTGCCTTTGCGCAGGGGTCGTGTGCGTCGTGTTCAGCATGTGCCTGCTCTGTGTGCGCCAGAGGTGCTGCCTCACCTGCGCTCTGCTCTTTCTGCTTGTTCTGCGCTTGGTCCCTTGATCGCGTGCCTGTGGGTATTTGGGGAGGGGGAAAGAGTTTCCAGTCGTCGTGTCCCGAGGGCAAAGGGCCCTTGGCTGGCGGTGGCGTGGCCGAGGGAGTGGTTGCGGGGTGGGCAGAGCGTGTCGAGGGGGGGGTACCCTGAGCGCTTGCTATGTCCGTGATGCCTTCTTGTGCCTCCTCTCTCGGCAGACACGGCCCCTTCGGTGGTGGGAGCCGCCATCGGCGACCTCAGCAGCTGTGGGTTTGAGTGCTGGGAGACAGACATCGGGGCCCCGGGAATCCTCGTACATTCACTCTCCTCTCTGAAGGCGGAAGCGCTGGAGGTTTTCAGTGGGATGTAGCAGTGGTGACGAAGACTCCCCGCCCTTTGGAGATCCGGCCCTTGGCCTCGTGGGTTTGGCCAGCTCCTTGGTCCTTTGCTGGAGAGGATTCCACGCAGTCGTGGGAGCTCTGGAATTTGGGATGGGTGTATGCAGGTCGTGGGGCCCCCATGCGGTGCTTAGTGGGGCCGAGCCACCCCCCCCCCCTGCGTGGAGGGCGCTCTTGGTGCTCTCATGGGTCGCGGTTGCTTGAGCAGGCTGTCTCCAGTGGTGCAGCTTTTTCCTTGCGCTGAAGACGGGACTAGATGCTCGGAGGTGGATGTGGGGCTCGGGGGAACCCGGGGGCGTGGGGTGTGGGGGTCTTCCAAGCAGAACACAGGAGTAGCGGGGCCTCGGGAGCCACCCTGACCTGACTCTGCTCCCTAACAGTTCCCCCCGTGCCGCTAGGATGCGTCCAGAAACCAAGATAGCAAGTGAAGACACTTTCCCAAGCTGAGCGGCTGGTTGCCCCT
This sequence comes from Varanus komodoensis, assembly GCF_004798865.1. Lineage (NCBI taxonomy): Eukaryota > Metazoa > Chordata > Lepidosauria > Squamata > Varanidae > Varanus > Varanus komodoensis. The sequence continues at coordinate 8,891,342 of NW_025335909.1, forward strand.
TCCAGATCACGCGCCCCCTTTGCTGCTTGCCCTCCCTTCACAGTCCGTTTACCTCTAGGGTGTCCTGTGGATGCGGGGCCTGCAGCTTCCAGCGGCCCCAGCCAGCATAGCCCGTAGGCTGGGATGTCCACCCCGCTGTGCTCCGTGGCGGCAGCCGGGCCCCGGGTTCTGTCCTGAGGAGGGAGCCGTCCCAGGCTGCGCACGGCTTTTCTGCTTTCTGTCATCCTGCGCTGATTCAGTCTTGTGTGCTCTTAACGTCTTCCTTGCTCCCGGCGATCCTTCCAGGCAAGCAAAATGCTAAAAATGTTTTCGAGGAAGCAGCCTCCTTGGTGGGGCAGGTCTCTCTGTAATTAACGGCAACAGCAAGTACATGTCCGGAATGTATGTTGCTAAAAATAATGCCACCTGGGGACAGGGAATGGGGTTCTGGCCAGAATCCGGCACTCTTGCCCTCCACGGATGGTTCTCCCGTGCTCGGGCCTGGCCAGGAAGTGAGCCGAGCCAAGATCCAGCCTGCAAACGGTCGGAAACACTAAATGCATCTTTACATGAAGTATGCAGAGTATTTCGTTCTTGGTGCAGATTTTGCAAAGCCCACACGTCACATGGAAAGGGAGTTCTTTTTGTTTGCCACAGACACGCACGTTTAATCTGCGTAATGCACCAGTTAATCTGCTGCGGTTTGGGTTGCTTGGTGAGCGGAAGGAGCAGAATTTATCTACAGATCGAAGCAGCACACGGTCTGGTTCTGGAATAGGCTGGAAAACAATAAACGGACTTCAGTTACTGATGTCAGCTGTAGTTACCTTGCACTTCCTTGCTGCCACGCAAGGGGCCCTTCCGTCCGTGAAGGCATCCCTGATCCGTGCGCGGCACTGCACCTGGCATCAGTCGGAGACGAGGGGCGCCCCGGCATGGCGGGCCGTCGGCCGTTGGCGGCCGCTGCATTAGATGATCGGCCTGGAACTGGCAGCTTTTGAGCCCTGCTTTGGCAGGTTCATCCGGGGCTTGGCTCCGTTGCCGTACGCCAGGGGGTAGCAGAGGCCCGCTTGTCTGCGAGAGGCGGCCTCCTTCCCTCTCCCACCCCCGCCCCCTTGCGGGGATGCTCCCCTGAGATGGCGAAATCCGCCCCGTCCCCCGTGCCTGCGCTCAGCCATCGCCTTGAAGAAGAGCTTGCTTTTCTTTAGCACCCCCCGTGTGGTTTACAGAGTGACTTGGGCAAAATAGGGTGGTCTCTGCCCCAAGGAGCTTGCAATACAAACTTTGCCAGAGTGTGGAACCTGCAGCGGAAGAGGAGGGGAAGCGGCAGGAGGACCAAAGCTTTGTGCGCCGTTCCCATCGTTTCGATTATTCCTGCAGGCTTCTTGATTGGGGCCCCTTTGAAACTTGAGTCCTTTATTGTATCTTTTATTAGGCGGTTGTATTTTACGTCTTAAAAGTCGCTTGCTGAGCTTTGCCGTTTGGGCCATAGACGCGTCTACTGAGACGATGTCCCCCAGCAGGGTTAACCCATGCCCTGCCCTGGCAGTCCTCAAGGGGGTTCTGGTGGGGTAGGGCTGCTTGCCTGGGAGCCCCCCAAAATGATTCGGGGGCCTGGCATTTCTGTTCCTTCCGCAGCTCTTTGGCCTCAGCCGACCCTCGGTCTCCATCCTGTGCTTTGTCCGCAGGTGACGGGGCAGGTGGCACGCGGGGCGGTGGCGCTCACGCTGCGCTTGACGGTCGCGCCTGCGGGGGGCTTTGGCTTCCGCCACCCCCCTTGCTCAGGGTGCCGCTTCCCTTGTCCTGGCGGCTCCGAAACCCGTGCCGACGATTCTCGGAGCCTTTTCCGAGCACAGAGCATTTTGCCCAGTAATAAGTCGAAAGGACCGGCCCCCGTGTCCACAAACAGGCCCCCCCCGAGATGGGCCGCTGCACTGCACCTTGGACCGTTGCCCCCGCCGTGGGTCTCCCCAGCCCCCTCAGTGCAGGGGTCCTCCCCACGCCAGCGGAGCGTGCGCTCGCGAAGGCATTTCCGCAGCAGATAATTAATTTCCCCCGCTGCTTCCCCTGTGATCACGATGCGCGTCATTCTGCCTCCTGGCCAAGTCGCCGCGCTTCACGCGCCTTCGGTGGCACAGGTGCCGCTCCCGGCTGAGTGCGGGGGGGGAGGCGGGGGGGCACTGCTCACCCGCAGAACACCTGCCTTGCGGGGCAAGGCGCCCGGGTTCAATCCCCGGCATGTCTGATTAAAGGGGGTGGCGGGGGGGGTCTTGCTCTGCCCCGGGGAGCCACTGGCCCAGGACACGAGTCTTTCCGGCTGCTGGGCTTCCCTGGGGTCCCTCAGGCCGCCCCCCCCCCCAGGGATACCTGTTCCTCTGCTCCGAGATTGCAGGTAATTGTGCGGATTCTCCGCACGCGGTTTCCGCTCCGTGAGCAGAGCTGGGCTGGGGAGAGTCCAAGGTCGATGAAGACGCCGCAGTCTCCGACGCGTTGTTAAAAAATACCCCTCGTGTCTCTCACAGGAGAGGCAAATCTGCATTTTTTCAGAAAATGAGCCGAGAGTGAGACGATGCAAAGCCGGGTCCGGGTGGGGGTCCTTTCAGGTGCGTCCTGGAAAGGCAGCCTCCCCCCCGGTCTTGCTGCCTCCGCCATCGCCGCTTGCGGGGCTCCGTGTGGCAGCTCAGCCCCGTGCCTGCTGCCCTCGTGGGTCGCCCCACCCAGCTGGTTGCCCTCCGGGGGGCGCGCTTCCAGGGCCGGAGGGCACGGGGACACCCAGGTCTGCCAGCGACTGACTCGTGCTCTGCCGTCTGGCATGTCCAGAGCCGCCGGACTCGTCCGGGTTGCTCCTGTGCTCATAACGTTCTGTGCCTGATGGTTCTTCGGCGCTGCCCGTGCGCGTGAGAGCGTTAGGCTCGCAAATACATGGTTTAATAGCAGTGATGGGGGGATTACGAGAGCCGAGGGCAGAAAAAGGCCGGATCCTGCAGCTTGCTTGGATTCTGCAAACGAAGCCTCTTTGCGTGGTCTATTTCACTTCTCAGAATTTCTGCTCGGATCTTTCCCCCGTTCCTGTGTCTCGTTCCTGTCTTGCTCCTTAGGGGAGCTCCTGAAACGCCAGGCGAGGCCCCGCTGTCTGGCGTACAGTTCGGCGACCTCTCGGGCTTTGGTGGAATTGCTGCGACATCTTCCTGGTGTATTTTGTCAGGACTGGAGTGTTTGCCTTCCTAGAAGCGAGGCCTGAGATTCCTGGGAACCCTCATTCTGGGCCTGTCTGCATTCTTCTAGAACTGCCCCCCGCACACTGCCCCTGCCCATGTGCAGAGTCTTTTCCTATTGCCACTGCCAGAGTTGTGAAGAAGGGTCCTTGTTTAGCTCAGCCTGTATTCTGAATGTCTGTGCCGGTTCAGCATAAGCCACAGAGTGCAGGCGGGACAGCAGGCCGTAGTGGTTAGCATTTTGGATCCACAGAAATTTATTCTGTTTACTGGGGTTATATCCCACCCTCTTAGCCAGGAAGGCTCTCTGGGTGGGTTAAAGAATTTTAAAATGTACCATAGAACAGGTAATGTTGAAATTAACAAATAAGACCACAGTAAAACCCAACAGTCCAGCCCCTGCGCTGCTGTCAAACTTGGCAGTATCCTCGGGGCTTTTGTGGGACAGGAGGACTCGGCAGACCCGGGGTCAAGGCCCTGCTGGACCGAAGCTCCCTGCGTGGCTTTGGGCCAGTCACTGAGTCTCAGCCCTGCCTGCCCCACAGGGCTGTTGCGACGCTGCGGGGGAGTGGAGGAGGCGCAGAGCCCCCTCGCTCGCTTTGGGCGCCTTGCAAGAGGGGAAGGCGGCCTGGCTCCGCTCGCGCTGCTGCTGTGCTGCTCAGGGCAGCCCCCCACCCCGGTCTTGGGGAGCGAGCGGGGCAGGGCGTGTGCCGGGGTGGGGGGCAGCCTCCGGACCCGCTCCTGGCCTCTTGCCCGGCCGGCTCCCCTTGGAACAGGTGCCTGCCCCGCTCTTCCCCGCGTGCCGCGTTCCCGCGTGCGCCTTGGCGCTCGAGCCCGGTCTTTGCAGACGTGCCTAACGGAGCCGCCGCTTGCCGCTGAAGGATTGGGCTGGTAATTTGGCTAATTTTTCTTAAGCTTCATTTTTCACATTACGAGCCTCGCGGAGAGAAGACGGATGATCTTCTGCCGTGCCTCTTAATGACCGGAGCAGCGCGGATGGTGGGGCGGCGGGGGGGGGGTGGAGGAGAGGCGTGCGGGAACGCGAGGCGAACAAAGGCTGCAACCTATTTTGGGAAGCTTGGGAAATGCAAAGGTGACTCCGACTGCGGAGTAGCGTGAGCTGATTTGCAGCGCAGCGGCCTTGGACGGATGCCGCCTTTCTGGCCGTGTGCGGCCGGCTCAGGAGGGAGCAGGGGCAGGCAGAGTGCCGGTCGGCCGGCGCATGGGGGGCCGCGGGGGCCGCCCTGCTCTTGCATCGGCGTAAGCGGGGCCGGCTCGCCGCCTTCCCCGCTTTTTCTGCCCCGTGCTCTGGCGTCCGACTGCTCGATAGGAAAGGCCAGGCCTGAGGGACCCAGCGCTGTGCTCGCAGGAGGAGCTGCTCTCAAGGATGTGCTTCAAAGGCCGGGGCAGGTGTTGCATTTCAGGAGTCGGCCGCAGAGCATCTCCTTTCCCACACGAATCCAGGCTTCTCAGCAGTCTGGGTTGTCTAGGGTGAGCTGGATTCTTCTCCAGGCGATCAAGTAATGGAGTCAAGCAACATCTGAAGAATGTGAAGACTGTTATTTTGGGGAAATGCAGCAAACAGAAGCACAAATAGATAAGCCACGAAGAGGGCGACACTATGCAGATTTAGAGAGAGAAGGCCTTCATCTTATTCTGTGCTCCAGCCAGCCAGAACGGGACATTCCGGGATGAGTTGTCCCATTTTTTTCTGCCTAAACATGCATAAAACGGCCACTAGGCTGCATTCTTATACCTGCCTACTGGAGAGTAAGTGCCACTGAAATCCATGGTACCTTTGAGAAAGCTAGAATTGCCTCTAGCAGGTTTTGCTGGCCTATTTGTATGGATTATGAATACAGCAAGGTTAATATCCTTGAAAAGGGTTTTAAAGGAAGGTGAACTATCGGAACTGTGAGTATGCATTGGTTTAGAGGAATTTATTTTAAGGCATATAAGCTGACCTTTCATTTTAAGCTATGGCATTTGTAGAGCCTTGCCAAGAAAACCATCACAAGGATAACATCAGTGGGAAACAGCGCAAGCGACGGAATGGTGTCGTCATGAAATCTGGAGAGCCGCTCTTGGAAGGGCCTTTGTGTGTGGAAGATTAACCCACTGGGCAAGCAGCGTTGTTTTCGCCTGTCGGCGGAGGCACGCGTGTGGCGATGCTCCAGCGCTGGGGGCGCCACTGCAGGAAAGATCTGCCCTCCGGCCACGGCCAGTCCTGGCTCTGGGGTGGATGCGCCTGCCTGAGTCACAGAACTCTGCACGTCCCTAGGGGCACGCGTTAAGAACACTGCTGGGGGGGAGGGAGCGAAGGATGCAGCAGCTGTGCTTGCCAGAGGCAGCCTTGCGCCCGGGGCCTGGCCACTCGCTCCGCAGCGCCTTTCCGAGCATCTATGTGTGAGCACGGTCCCACGCCCCCCGTAGGGTCCGCATCTGGAGCGAGGTGCCCGCAGCTGAGCCTGCGATGGGTGCGGGGCGCTCACTGGGCCACACGCGCCGACCGCCAGCAGGGCCTGCCCGGGGGTGGCGCCCTGGTCGTGGCGTGCTCTTCCCAGGGGGCCTCGCGCTTGCAGGACCTCCCGTTGCGCCGACACCGGCAGCTAAGGGGTGCACGCGGTTCTGCCAGGAAGAACCCCTTGGAAGGACCAGCGAGCCGCCTCCTGCTGTCACTCCTCCAGAGCAGTTTCCCCACGGAGCGGCATGAAGCTCAGCCGGCGCGGGGGAGGAAAGCGCCCGCCCCAAAACGGTTCGTCCCCCCCCCCCCCAGGCCCCAGAGGGGCGCATGGAGTTGCTTCCTGCCCTTCCCTGGGCAGCTTTCTCTCCAGGCCCACTTCTAATTTTGTTAGTGTGCCTGCTAGGTCTTTGCAGTGCCGCTGGCCTCTCTCGGGGCTTGGCCTTGGTTTTACCCCCTTGCAAGCCGCTTGGAGGTTCCTGTCGTTTTGCAGGTTGCGTTGTGGGGGTGCGGCTCTTGCGAGCTCTCGGCATTTGGGCGCGTCGTATTTTGTGCAGCTGCATTTTAATCTGCACGGCCCAAGCGAGACCCGGCAGCCGGCCTGCGGGCACAGTGCCGCCCCCCCCTCGCCGCGTGGCCTGCTTTCGCGTGGCCCCTGCTTCGGGGGGACGAGCTTTGCGCCGCTCCCCACCCCGTGCCACGTCTCCCTCAGACGCTGGGCAAAACACGGCGCGAACCCCGGAAGGCCTGCTTGCCGTGCAGAACGAAGAGGCAGCCCGAGCCCGGCGTCCTTCATGACCTGCGCCAGCGATGCCGTTTTTGTGCCGTTAACCTTGACGGCAAGCTTAAAAAAATAAAATAAAATAAAATGCTGTCTCCTGCTTTCCTATGGAAATGGCAGGTGCGGGGGAGAGATGGGGGTTGCGATAAGCAGCCAGCTTGCTTTCTCCCTGCGAGGCACAGATGGCTTTTTTTATACTCCATGTCAGCAGTAGCTTCTTTCTGCTCTGATGAATAGATTCTAAAGAGGCAGTGACATTATTTGAGATAAGAGAGAAGAGAAAAAGGGTCAGTGATAGAAAATGTCAGAGCGCATAGATAAAAGGCTGCGGCGGCAGCGAGATGGGGGGCGAGGTGTCCTCTTGGAGCTGTTTTGGGGTGGTGTGGGGGAAGAAAGCTTGTGCTCCTCACACGGGCGCACGCACACTCACCCCCCATCTCGCTGTGGAGGAAAGGACACAAGCCGTCGGAAATGTTAATGGGAGGGTAACTCCTGGGTGTGGGGGGCGAGTGCCATCTTGCCCCCAAACGGAGGCCGTGCAAAAGCGCTCTGGCCCAAGGGTCAAAGCCGTCGTAAAACTACAGAATCCTAGAATAGCAGAGTTGGAAGGGCCCATGAAGGACACCCCAGTACCCACCCCGTCTGAAAGGACCGCCGAGGAAGGCCGGGGCGCCAGCCACAGACCCTGTCCCTGGGGGGCGGGGGGAGCGGCCTCGTGCTTTCCGTGTAGGGTGGGCCCTCAGCGGAACGCCAGACCCGTGGGGGGAGGGCGCCTCTCCGCGGGCGCCTGGGTGGCACGCCTCCCTTGGATGGGCGCGGCGGACGAGGCCGAGCAGCCCGTCTCTGGCAGGGGCTCTGCCGGTGAGAAAGGGCTGGAGGGCTTCTCCCCAGCCAGCCGGAGAATTCCCCGGAAGGAAGGAGCCAGCCCGTTGGCGCCTGTTCCCAAAAGGCGGGGGCCTGGAGACCCCCTTCGGCGTGCGTGCTCCTTGCACAGGGCCGCACCCTGCAGGCAGAAATCTCTGGCGAACAGCCAGCCGTGTCTGTTTGCACACGCAGCGTGCAAGGAGCCGCCGGCCCTGCACCGGCTGAGCTTCCATGTGGCCGGGCAGCGTCCCTGTTTCCCGGAGAGCCTACAGGGCCCTGCATAGTTAAACGGACCGTGTCCCTTGGGAATCTCGGGAGACCCCCCCCCTCCATCTGCAGTGCTCCTTTAACTGTATCCTGGCTTGATTAATGAAGGCTTCTAAGTGCGTACACCTGTGAGGGCCGTGCGGCTCGCTCCCTTTCCTGCTTCGCTTCACCCCGGTGCCGCCGGGCAGGTGTGCCAGCCGGGGCTTGCGTTGGGTATCGCTCTAGCTGAGGCCCTTCTGGGGGCAATTCACACCCTGGCAGGAGGGACTGAGGGGGAAGGGGGAGCAAGCGATGCCGGCGAAAGCTGTGCTCAGACTGGATTTGGGGGCCCCCAAATGAGCGCTTCGGGACGTGGGGCACATTCCTGTTTAAGCCGGACTTGCTACTGGCCCCGCGGAACTGAGGGGTTTAGCCACAAATCTCGCTGTTTGGTTGCTCAGCCCCGGTGGGACCAGGGCGAGACGGGCCTGGCCGACAGCAGGAGCAAAGGCTGCCGCGACAGCCTCGTGTACCTGCTGGGCTCCAGAGGCGTCCGCCGGCGCAGGGACGGTGCGAAGACCCCGCAGGAGGAGGCTGTGGGTTCTGCAGAGGGACCACCTCCTGCGCAAGCTCTTCCCAGACCAAGGAGCGGGGCGTGTCTGAACGGAAGCGCCTGCCAGGGCCGGAGGGTCGGCGCCAGGGCCATCCTCGCCGCGGTGCCCTGTGCGGGAGGAGAAAGCCCGATGCCCCCGGGCTGCTGGGGCAGGAAGGGCAGAGCCGCAGGGCGTGCTCGGAGGCGGCTCTGCCGGACCACGCGAGCGCAGAGGCCCCTGCTCTGCCGGGCACCTGGATCCTGCGGCTGCAGGGCCTGCTCCCTGGCCTCTCCGGTAAGGCAGACGACTCTGGGGCTGTGCGGTGAAGCCGGCAGGAACGGGAGGGGCCAGGCGGTCACGGTCGGTCTGTCTGGGGCAGGCTGGGAATGGGAGGCCGCCGCGCCCGGAAGGCGCAAGCGTGGGTGATTCTGCGGAGGGCTGCGTGTGTGGCCCTCGGAGGGCACCGTCCCGGCACGCGTGGGCACGAAAAGGGCGTGCAATCCCAGCGTGCCCTAGCCGGGCATCCTGGGAACCGCAGGCTTTTGTGTGCTGAAGCGCACGGGGGGTCGTGCCGTTTCTCTGCAGCACTGGCACGCAGCGGTCCGATCGAGCCAGCGCGGGGCCGGCCGTCGGCGGACGCCCCCTCCGCTGAATCCGCCCGATGCCGTTCGCGGAGCGCTCTCACCGGAGGCACGGCGAGCTGCCGCCTCTGCCCCGTGGGGGCCATTTTAGTCCCCACCGGGCAGCCCCTCCATCTTGCGGGGACGGGGACGGGTGGCGCGGCATTGGGGGTTTGTGGGTCAAGGCTTCCCGCGGGCCCATAAGTCTCCCGCCCCTGTGATTTAATGGGACGCCCCCTCCACTTGCCCCACGGAGCCGGAGAAATGAAACGGGGTGGCAGCCCGTTACCCGCTGATGGATTCCAGGCGTGAATTCCCCCCATCCCCTCGTGGCACGGTGAAGGTTTTGAAAGTTAAGTATTACTGTCGGCTTTGTTGTTGCTTAACTGCGACAGACAAATTGAGAACTAGTTGTCAAAATGTCAGTGCACAACAAATCAACATTCAAAATGAGTCTCGGTGCGCTGTGGTGTATAATTAAAAAAAAAACCCTTTTTAGAAATTTCAGCAAGCGTTGGCTTGGCTTTATATTTGTCTGTGTGATTAATAAAGGCAGCTAATTTTCAGACTTTAAAAACAGCTAGAAAATAGCTCCTAATTACATATTAGGCTCCGAACGTCCCCCGCTGTGCTCGGCTGGTATTGGTGGGCCAGGAATTTTGGCAGGGGTTTAATTACATTCCGAGCTTCATCTAATTTTAGTTAAATGTAATGTAATCAGCAGCAGATGTCTTGAAATAAAATATGAATTATGAATATGAAGAAATTTCTTTAAATAATTCCTTTAAAAAGAATTTGCTATTGAGTTCCCTAAAGCAGTGCAGAGCTCACTGCGAGCCGGTCTGGGGTGGGGTGGGGTTGGGCCAGTTGCGGGAAAGGTGGCGTTTCGGAGACGGACCGGGGGGGGGGGCTGTGCCGGCGTGGCTTCCGAGGGGCTGCCAAGTAGACAAGGAGGAGTTAACAAATAATGAAAGCAAGACAAATTGCCGTCTTCAGGTGGATAGTATCAAATGGAGCTTAAATGTCTTTGCTGGTCAGGTCAGCTGGATTTTGAAAGTGGATATTGGGGTCGGGTTTCCCGCACTGCAGCGTGAATGCTGACGCTTGCATGCCGAGGCCACCCGATACGGCACGATGGAGCCTTGCGAGCGGTCTGGGGCCCGGCGTCTCTCGAGGACCAGCTCCTTCCCGGGCTTCCGAACGCTCCTCTCGATCGGCTCTCGCAAACGACGCTCAAGTTACCGTTCCGATTATCTGTGTCTACATGCTGACTTTACATTCTGTGTTGCGCGCGTTCGTGTCAAAACATTTTTCATTGTCTCTGAGAAATGTGACACCCACCATATAAATAATTTGGGGGCAGGGGAGTCACATCGGGAGCTTGGATGCGGCGTTCAGGTGCGGCTGTCCCTGAGAGCCCCCGTGGTACCTGCAGCATCTCCTGAGCTGTGACGGGTGGGGTGCGGGGGTAGTAAATTCAGCTCCGTCTGGAATGGGGGCCACGGTGCATGGGAAAGGGGCGGGTCACCCCTCCTCGCCGGTGACTGGGACGAGAACCACGATCGCACAAGCTGGCAAAAAAGCAGCGGGAGCGCGCCGAGGGGCGGGGGGGTGCTGTGATGATGTGCTGTCGCGTTGCCTTTGACTTGCGTTGCCCCCGGAAGGAACGCCCTCCAAGATGCCTTGCCGAGCTCTGGGGATTCGTGGTTGCGCTTCCCTTTGGGAGGTGATCCCGCTCAGACGAGGCCTTCCTCTCCTGCCTCCCACTTCCCCAGCATGGCTGCCTTCTCCTCGGGATGTGCCCAAAGCGCATCCTCATTTTTTGCCGTTTCTGTGTCCCGAATTGACGCAGGACCCACTCTTTGCCTGTCCAGGGTCTTTAGAAAACTCCTCCAGCGCCGCGGCTTGAATGCCTCCGTTTTCGCGCAGTCAGCTTTCTTCACTAACTGGCGTGTCACTTCGCATGCGGGATCCACTCCTGGCCATCATGGCTAACAACTCTTGATGGACCGCTGCTCTCGGAATAGGCCTTAACCAGACGCTCCTGCATCTGTGTTCTCTTCTTACAATGCGTGCATTTTTATTCGTGATACGTTTAGCCTTTCTGCACTGCCCCAGCGCTGAAGCTCTCCGGGCCGTTCACCCCGGTGAAAACCATACAGCAGCAGCACGATATGGCACAGCATAAAAGTTTAAAATGGCAGGATAAAGAACCCTTCCAGCGGCGCAACATCTCAAAGGACGAGTACGCATTTACAGCAGAAACGCAAAGACGAGGGCCGTCTCCCGGCCTTGAGAGTGCCGTCTTGCAAGCACCGGGGGGGGGGGGGCGCTGCACAGCCGGGGGGGCACAGCAGGCCGCCCTGTGTGGGCCTCGCCTGGACCGTCTCCCCGTCTTCACAGCTGCCCTGCGAGGACGGCTGAGCTGTGCTCGGGCGCCTGCGTGCGTGGCTGCTGGAGGGCTGCACGGCCAAGCAGGGGCGTGGATCTGAGCGTGGTCCGCGCTGCCCCCGGGGAGCGTCATCCGGCCCTGGCAAGGGTGCCCGCGGGGCCACTGGGAGACCCGGCTGCCTCCCCGCCTCTCCGCCCTCGTGCCGCGTCGGTGCATTTTAATCCGGTTTTGCCTGGGTCCCCCCAGCAGCCACACAGGCGCGCGTCCCCGCCTAGGTTAGCAGCCCTCGCTGTTCAATTCATCAAGGGAGTGACAGCTAAAATTCATTTGAAGATGAAGAAAGTGCAGGCTAATCCTTTCTGGGAGACATTGATAGACTAGCGACCGAGGAAGAATTGCAGAGCAGTAATGAAATTAGGCTAAAACTCCTGGCGGATAGTAGATAATTGCCCTTGTCTGTCACTAGGAATAACATCTCCCCAAATCCAGCCCAATGATTGGGGAAAGTTGGAGGAATTGTACTTATTTTATCCCCCTTCCGCCTCCTCTCCTAGGGAAAGCGCTCTCTCCGCTCCACCCCACCACAATTGGGATTAGCTGTGTGTTTCTCCTCTGGATTTTCAGCCGTACAAAGATCCCTCTCTGTCACTTTTCTGATCCTATCAAACAGAAGGAATTGCTTTAGATATTCATCTAATGCGTCGTGAGGTGCAGAGAGAAGGTTAGCACGGTCACAGGCACCCATCTCTGGTTTTTAATGGGTTTAAACAAGAATGTTGTTCCTCGGATCTACTCTGCTCATACATGGTAATTTCTCCTCCCCAGGGAAGGCTCACACTTGTGTACCCACCACGCCTCAGGCGGGTCGGGAAGGATCGTGGTGATGAAGCATCACAGCAAATGCCGGCGTTCACCTCCTTTCACTCTCCCCTCCTGCCACTGGTATTTAGTGGCTGAGTACATATTTATCATGGAAGGCTGCGGGCACAGCGACCTCCTGCCTGGCAGGCTGCCCTGTCTAAGCCTCTCAGCAAGCCAACTTCTCACTTTTCTCTTTCATTTGCCCCCTTAAAGGCACAATTAAGTATTCTGTGCTCAGTGGTGCCTTTTGGGCAGGGGCCCAGCGCCCCGCTCAGCCTAGCATGAGCAGGAAGGCTGCCCGGCCGAGCAGGATGCCTTGCCCTCTGATATGCGGAGGCCCTGCCCTCGGGGAACAACATTGGCTCCAGAGCCGCAGGCCACCCAACTGCACTGTCCAGACTGGAAGGAACCTTCGCGGCTGATCCTGGCATCTTGGGGTTCCTTGGGACCCGGACCCAAAGGCCCTTCCCACACCCCCCTGTCGCCGCAAAACCCACAAGTAGGAGCAGGACCAGCACCCGACCTCCCCACGGATTGCTCCCTGGCGCCCCATAGCCACCGCGGAAGCGGCTGGCAGGTCCGCCCCCCACGAATGGGGCTGGCGCCTGCTCTTCAGCTGCCTCAGCCCGCAGTCAGGAGCCGGCTGAGCGCTGGAGGCACTGCCTCCATGCCCTCTCTGGGCACTTGCCGAGCCCGTGTGAGAGGGGCCCCCTCTGTGGGGCGGCCCACTCCCAGGCCCGTTCCTGGCCAAGGCTGGCCCGGCCCTGCCTTTGTGCACCCTTCCTCTGGAATGAAAGCGAGCTGGTTTCTAATGGGTGGCATCTCAGATGAGTGGGCGCCCCCCCGGCAGTGCCCCCCCCCCGGCCACAAGCGGCCCGCCCCTGACCAGGGTTGGGGTTCGGGACCCCAGGCAGAGAAGGCTGCGCTTTCGTCGCACTAATGTGCTGCAGCGTTAACGCGCAGCCTCTCCTGGCTTTAGGCGTCCCTCCCTCAGCCTGGGGCCTTCCAGGCACGTGGGACCGCTGCCCTCATCAGCCCCTGCCAAAGGCCATGCTGGCAGGGGATGCTGGGAGCTGTAGTTGAACACATCTGAAAGGGCCTCGTGCTTTATTGCTGCTTTTAAAAAAAGTCGCCATCTTTATGGATGACGTTATTTGGCTTGGACCCTGCTCTGTGTACATTAGTAATCGTTTAATATCATTTCAGCTGTTGCACCTGCAATGGCGGCCGCATAATTTATAATTATCGCTATGCCTGCGAGGTGGGGCCGTGAGTTGCATCGATTGATTGAAGTCCTGTGCGAGGAGGCCTTTTGCGGGTGTCGCCCTCCAGCTCTCGTCTCCCATCTCCCTAGAGCAGACCGTGCTGGGCCGGACGGGCAGGTGCTCTGGCTGGGGTATAGCCTGCTTCCTCTCACCTGAGCCCATGCAGGATGGGCAGGTGGACAATTTCCCTCGGGCTGCTAGGAGCATGAGCCTGCGGAGGCGCTGGAGGTCTGGGCTGCGTGGGAGCAGCCGGACGCCCTGCGTGTGCCCCCGTGCCTCCCTTTCACCTGTGCAGCACGGGGGGGCCTGCACTCGCCCTCCGAAGCTGGTCGCTTCTATGCTTTCCGTGGTTCAACCTTTCGGACATCCTGAAGACTCTACCTGGGCCCTGATTTACGCCTCTCCCGAGGGCCCATCAAGAGAGCTGAGCGCTCTGCTCTGGGCCATAAATTAACGTGGAGGTCATGGAGGATCTCCCGCAGCTGTAGATGTGGCTCCCGGGCTCACTGACCAGCGGCCATTTCCGCCGTGATTTATCGCGGGAGGTAGACAGCATGGGTGAGTGAGTGTGCCGGCCAGCCACAGAAATGCTTTATGTGCCGCGGCCGGCGTGCGTAATTTACTGTGGCCGGTGGTAGAATATTTCACTTCCTGTCGTGCCGATGAAGATTACTTGTGTTTGAAATCGCCTGAGTACACAGTCGATTCCACTTAAACGTTTACACTCGGCTAAGCACGGATAATGCCCCCGAACGGGTGGGGGGAGAAACCTCTCGCTCCCGGTGCTCCTGCGCATCCAGCAAGGGCAACGGCTGCGGACGAGGAAGCCCCGGTCCAGGGGTGGACGCCCGTCTGTCAGCAGCCGCTTCGCAGCAAATGAAATACTGCCGCGGCTCAGCACAGGGCGCTTGTGGCACGCCGGGAGAGGTGGCCTTCCAGAAGTTGGGCTCTCTGGCTCTCCGTAACGGCAGCCAGCGTCGCCGAGGCGAGGGGCAGCGGGAGCTGGAAGCGAAACACCTGGCGGGCACGGAAGTTAAAAAATCTTGTTTTTGATGAGGGTGTGCCTGGTTCTCGCCTTCTAGACCACTGCCAGCGCAAGCACCGTTGGCCTTGGACGTTTGTCCGTTTTCAGGGTTGCCGGGTGATTCACAGAGCAGAAGGAAAGCATTTGATGGTGCGAGTACTTTTGAAAGGAGCGCATGGAACGCATGCCTGTGTTTTAGAAATGCCCAGAAATGCGCTTTAATCCCAGGGCACAGTGTGTGTACGTTGCCGAGCGTTGAACAGCAGAGGTGTACCTTTGGAAGAAGACGCACTCCTTTCGTTGGGAACGCCCGACCTTGCAATCTGACGTGGGCTTGACGAGAAGGCGCTTCCATAGGGAGCTCGGAGAACTTCGCTGGGCGTGCGCTGCGCTGGTTCGTGCATCCCCGGCCAGAAGGGCTCGCCTTGGCTCGCGCGGCCTGCTGCCACGGGGCGCGCGGCCTGCTAGCGGAAGCCGCCTGCAAAAGCAAAGCCGGAGAGCGAATGCCGAGAGACGTCCCGTGGTCCGAGGCAGAGTATCTTGGGATGGCAGCAGCTGCAGGCCAATCGTTCCTGGCTTGGGAGCACCTCGAGGAGCCTTCCCCAACCGGCGCTCCAGATGTGTCAGACTCCATCCCCTGCAAGACCGGCGGGGGGATGCTGGGGGTTGTAGTCCAGCACATCCAGAGGAAGTGAAGAAGGCTGGGCTAGAGAAACCCGGATCCACGGGGGTCTTGGGCGGCCACCCGTGGGACGCGTCTGTCCAAGAAGTGCCGCATGATTGACAGAAGCCCCTGGTGGCACCGACGGGGCCGGGGGCGACCTGGAGAGCCCGGGTGGGTTGGGCAGGACCTTCCCTCGCGCGCCCCGCTGCAGTTTCGCCCCTGACGGCGTGCGTTCGCGAGCACAGAGGCTCGGAGTGCTTGTTGCCTGGCCGTGCTTGCAGTTCACGCCGTAATTCCAGCACGCGCGCTTTTTCAGAACGATCTCCACGAACCTTCGAGGGCAACTTGAGCGTTTAAATAATGGATAGCATCCCGCCGAGCGTGTGTGCTTGCGGGAGCAACTGCTTGCACAGCGGGGCTTTTGCACGTCTAAAAATAATCTGGTACAAGTGGAAGCGAAGCGCTCGCTTGTGCAACGAGGCAGAGGAGTGGAGGGAGCTGGGCTGAGGTGTCCCGATCCGGAAGCGGCCTTTCCGCTCGCGCTACGTGCTGGCAGTGGCGCGGTCGTGCCGGCGAGTGCAGCGCAACCCGTGAGAGCGGAGCAGTGAGAGCAGAGCAGCCCGGCTGAGTGCCGCCCGAGGCACTTTCCTCAGTCCATGAGGTCTAGCACCTTGCTTTTCCAGGTGCACCCTCCGTGGCCGCTGTGCTGGCCCTCTCTGTCCTCAGTGCCTGCAGGGTTAAACCGTGCGTGTGAGAGGCCCCCCCCCCCCGTCTTCCCCTTTGCCGCCCTCCGAGTCCACCTGGCTAGACGGAACGGGGCAGGGTGCACCTTTTAATGACATTTAATCCGACAGGGCGAGGTGCTCCGTGACATTTTGGATGAAGACACGGGAAAGGTCAAAGAGCGCAAAAGGTCGGCAGAGGTCGGATGGAAAGCCGTGCTCTTTTCGCTTCTCCGCACTCTTTCCCCTAAGAGCGCCTGACAGCTTTCGGTGCAGCCGGTGCATTAGCGGCTCCGGGCCGAGTGTCCTGCGACGAGGCGTGTTAATCGCCGGCTGATATTTCAGCTCTGGGAGCCTTTTAGAAGCTGAAATAATGAAGCCCCACTCACACGCTTCCAGGGATGCCAGCCCTCGTGGCCTTGAATAATCCAGGCCGCTCTGGGAAATGGAGCCGCTCGGCTGGACGGCGTCCCTCCGATCCCGCTGCCCCCGCACATGGGCAGGCGCCAGCGCTCCCCCCGGGCCGCGGGCCCTCTGGCCCTCCCAAGCCCGGAGGGCCGCGGGCTGCCGGGCTGGGGCAGGCAACGCCCCCCGCCCGTGGTCTGGGCTGCCCCCGTGCCGCGAGGCGGGGGGCGCGCGGCGGGGGTGGCGCGTGCTCGTGGCTGGGGCTGACACTTGCTTTCTGGAGACAAATGACAAGACGAGCGCCGCCGCCGCCGCCGAGCGCGTCCTTCCAAAACCAACAGATTGGATTTTTCATAAGCGAGTTTATTTTTCGCTGCGCTAAGCCGAGTGGAGCAGATTACAGTGTCGGGGAGCCACGGCGGGGGAACGGCAGCTCCCCCTCTCCGCGGCGTCCCTGGGCGGCCCGGCCTGTCCCCCGGCGCACGGGAGCCGGCCCCAAAGCCAGAGGAGCCCGAGGCGCCCCCCGCGGCAGGGGGCCGCCCCCCGCTCGGGCCAGGGCGGTCTCCCCGTTCCTCCACGGCACCTTGCGGAGGGCTCGCTCCTCCCCTCGGCCTTTCCTGCAGAACAGAGCAGAGCAGACAAGGGATGCTTGGACACAAATGACCTGCTGGTTGTCGTGCTGCAGAGGCTGTTCCTCCGCCGTGAGGCGCTTCCGGCCCGGCTGCGGGGTGACGCTGCTCCGAGGGGCACGCGAGGCGGCGGCTGCTCTCGTGGCCACCCGGCGCTCGGGCCTGGCAGCCGGCTTTGCTCCCCTTTCCCGGGGCAGCGCCCAAGCCCCGCGACAAGCAGCTTGGTCCCAGCCTGGGCCCGGATCTCGCCGCTGCTGCTAATTACGAAAAGGCGGGGGATGCGGGAGGCAGGACGAAGCATCGGCCGCTCTTGGCTAATTGCCGCATTAGGGGCTTCTGCTTCACGCGTCCTCGGTGCAGCTGCCGGCCTGCCACATAACGTTCGCTCGTGCGTTGCGGCATTTGGCGGCGTGTTAACCGGCGTTTTCCATTATGTAATCGGCTGCCGTAAAAACCAAACGGGTCGCTCTGTGTGGGGTGGGCGCTGCTTGCCGGTGGCGGGGCCGGGCGAGTGACTGAGCGCTGCCTGGGCTTTCTGGCGACCTGCTCGCAGGCAAACAGGTTGCCCCTTTCCGCTCCTTCCTTCCAGCGAGGCTTCCCCGGCTCTGCTGTCCAGCAGACCTTCGTGAAGCCTCCATTGCCAGGGGTAGTGTAGCTGTGAATACCAGGTGTGGCGAGGGGGAAGCCCAGGAGACGGTGGTGGATTTCCCGGAGGAGCTGCTCCGGCCGCTGCAGGAGAAGGCCTGCCCTTGTTCTTATAGTTTCGAGATCTCAGAGGATGCTTTTCCCCAGCCTCTCGCCGCTTGGTGAGCGCCTCCGTAGTCTGTGTTGCAGAGGGGGAGTGGGGAGCTTTGCAAAAGCGGTACTCTGAGCACGTGCAGTTTTGAGTTGCATATTCACATGAATCTTAAGCGCCGACATGAGCGGTGTGAATCGGACGCTAAAGACGCTGAGCTGGGGACAAGGCTAATGTGATCTTAGAGTAAGGATCACAAAGTGAGCCTCTTTAACCAGGTACGTTCCTGCCTACCTGCCCCAGGTACACGTGCTCGCCCTCACTCTTGCGTGTGGGTGAGGGAAAAGAAGGGCTGGTGTGGCCTCTAGTTGCGTGGGGGGTGCAGGCTGCCGACCAGCTGGGAACTGTCCCTGCGCCACGCACTCCCGAGCTGGCTCCTCCTCTCGTTCTGCGCCCCGTTTTCCCTTCCTCCCACTCCGAAGTCAGCCTGGGTGAGTAAATCCTGTAGATCGAGCGCTTCCCTTTCTGCCCATCCCTCGTGCGCCCAGACCTCACAATGCGCTTCCCTGTGGCAGAAATCCTGTATGGGATTCTCCTAAATGCTTGGAAGCCGGGCCAGGCTCTGCCCTTGACTGCGACGCCTTCGGAGCCGCCTCAGGGCTCGCCAGGGCCGCCAGCGCTTGCTCATCGTGTTCCCGGTGCCTTAGCCGGGCCTCCCTCACCCCGGGCCTCCTTTCCTTGCTTTTGCGACCTGGACAGCTTCGTGCACCCACCGTCTCCTTCCCCACTCCTCCTCCCTCCCTCCTGGTGGGGGTCCTTCTTCAAGTGCACGAAATCATGTGCTCCCCCGAGGCTCCGAGGGCTCGGCATCTCTGCGGGGCTGCGCCAGTCCTAAGCACGGACAGGCAGGTTTCACAACGGTCTGGAGGATCTGTGCCTCCATTCATCTTCTTGTCTCCCTCACTTTCCTTCAGTTTGCACAAGCGGCAGGGGCATCGTGCCGCAGAGAGCCAGTGGCTTGCACGTGCACAACTCCCGCGGCGTCTCCAGATACTTCCCGCCAGCTGGATTCATAAAAACACGGCGGGAACACCACTGGGTTGTATCAAAGGTCTGTTTCACCCCATCTTGGAAGCCCGCCAGTGGGACATGGCGCAATATCCCTCCCCCCAGCAGCTGCCGTGCAGAGACATGCTTCCTCTGAGCATGGTGGTTCTGACCCCATTTTAAAGGCCTCTGACTTAATTATATGTAAAAGGAAGAGCTACTGTGCCTGGTCAGTTTTGAACGGTTATGGCCTGCTTGCCCACGATCTTATGGGAAAGAGAGGAGACATTCCTCCCTCCATTTTCTCCCTGCTGTGCGTCATTTCTGTAAAGTCTGATCTCATTCCTGCCACCCCCCTGTGCTTCAAGAGCCTGCCTCTGTCTTCCCCGGACTGCCTTCCAGGCACCGCGGCTGCCGCGCTTCCGGATCCGAGGATGCCTCTTCCTGCCCCGGGTTTGCTTCACCGTCCTCCTTCCTCAGCTCTGTTGTTCTGGCAGCCACACCTCCCGGCTCCTGGCGCTCGGCTTGCTTTTGCTCACCCAATTATTAAAAGGCTAATTGAACTCCAAGCGAGCTTCCCTCCTGAGGATGCTCCTGTAATAAGAGGGGGATGCATCAGGAGTATTTTGGCCGGCTTCCTCCATTATGTCTAATTGCAGTTTCCACCTTGCGGTTAGCTGGTTGCCGGCTGGCTTGCTTTCCACTCCTCTCTTCCCTGTCACCGCCGTCTCCTTGAAAGGCTGCACGTCAGCCGCCGTGCTGAAAGAGAGCACAAGCACCCAGCGGTTGCGTGGAGGCGGAGGGCAGGCGGCTGGGCGCGGAAGCCGCCGCGAGTCAGGAGGAGCCCAGCCAGGTGGGCACGGGGAGGGTGGCCGGCGAGCTGATCCCGGCTGTCCCACCGGCATCCTTGGCACGCTCCCTGGAACCTGCAGTGTTTCCAGCTCTTCCCTGGGAATGGACCCGGCTGGGGTGGGGGGTGTTAATTGCGTTACGTTGCCTGTGTGCCGGCCCTCTCTCCCCAGCATTTCCCCTGAAGGGCCTTCGAGGAGTCAGGTGTGCGGGCGAGAATCGCAGCCGGCTCACTGGAACACAGCAAAAACATCTCCTCCCGCTGGGAACGGGTTGCAAATCGTTCTGTTTTCAATCCAAGGGCAGGAGTGCGAAGGTGGTAAACAGCGCCGTGGGCTGCGACCTCCCGCTCCTGACCGGCCGGGCCAGCTCTTCGCCGGCAGTCGAGCCCAGACCCCGGTCCCGTGCCCGTCACAAATGGATGCTCGGGAGCAGGGCGTGATCGGCTCGGCCACCCCCTGCCCCTCATGCATCCGAACCTCCCTGAGTTCAGCTCTATTTACAGGGCTGATTTTCTGCACTTCCCGCTCACCCACCCCTTTCCAGTGCAGGCCCTGAAAAGCAGAGCCCAAGCAATACATGGCGAGCGCATTTTCAGAAAGGCGCCTTGCCTTGTTTCCCTCCCGGTGACTCGTGGCGACGGGCTCTGCTCGTTAATTGCCCATTGCGGCAAGCCGGTCCTCGAGCGGAAAGACTGCCCAGCGCCTGAGTTGTGGGGAATCGGGGGCGCGGCCAAATTTCGCACTTCGCTCACTGAGCCAAACTTGTCTGTCGGTAATGCTCGTCCTTGCGGCGTGCCTGCCTGGATGCGCTGCGACTTCACCCCATGCTTGAAATGGATTGCAGGAGCATGCAGATTATCAGCCATCCTACATAGTAACCTCCCCTCCAAAAAACGCCCTCGGAGCCATCTTTTTCGTCGCATTGCATTTCCATTTCCGCAGGAGCCACATACTATTGCTAGGCACAGTTCAACCCACTGCCCGCCCGCTCTGTCGCCCCTGGAGGATCGTGCCTCACCCCGGGGAGAGCGGAGACGGCGATGCCTGCCGGCAGTGCCCCTTCCCAGCCGGGCGGCAGCCCTGCACGCCTGGCCGCACGGTGCCCTGGCTCAGAGGAAGAGCAGCAGGGCCACGGGGGCGCTCGCCTGGCATCCTGCCCCCTTCTTTTCGCAGGCAGGGGTTTCGAGCCCGGCCCGCTCGGCCCTTCCGCCCACCTCCCCACCCGCCCGCACGCTCCCAGGCGGCTCTGCTCTGCCGGCGCGGTGCAGGGACCGGCGAGGCCTCCTGCTCTTCACCCAGCAACCTCTCTCCGATAATCATGTTTTCTGAGGTGGAAAGAAGCACTTAAGTAAAATTAATTCCTCCATTAATATTGATGCGCACCGCTGTAATTGCGAAGCCTCGGTAGGTCTGGGAGAGCAAATCGTTTGAAGGGGAGCTGCTTTATAGAGACCGGAGCGGAGCCTTGGGAGCAGGAGGCCTCCAGGCCAAGATGGCCCCCGCCCCTGACCCGCATCCGCGGTGGCACGCGTCACAGGTCACCCCGCGGGCCCCGCCTGGGAGCCCTCCGTGTGCGGCACGGGGCCGTGAGGCTCGGCGCTCTGCCGCGGACCCTCCTCTGGGCCGGGCCTCCCTGCGAGGGTTACGAGGCGGCGGTGGGTGCACCGTGACCAGGTGCCGCGCTGGATCGCCCGAAGGTTTGGGACGCTGCGCACACGAGGACATCGGGGCGTGTCCGGCGTGCCTCATGCAAAGGCCGTCCGGGGCAGGGGCTCGCCCCCTCCGAGCTGCAGCCGCGGGACGAGTGCCCGTTGCAAGGTGCCCATTTCTCCGGAGGCCCAGTGGCTCGAGGGGCAGCAGGGAGGCCTGAGCTGAAAAGCTGCTCTTTGGGGCTGAAATGAAGACGCACATCGGCCTCCCAGCAGATGGTTCCCAGGACAGGAAAAACACCGTGCATGTGATTCCCAGGACAGGGAAGACGTCGTGCGCATGGTTCCCAGGACAGGGGAAGCGTGTTCAGTGGTCATGCATCTCCCAGGTTTTGTGCCGATCAAGCGAAGTCGTGGCGTGATGCTCCCCGTGTTTGTTCGGGGGGCTCTTTTCCACCTCGTACTTGCTGCCCACCTGAGTACGGAAGGGGAGCTGAGCATTTCTCAGCTCAGGACATTCAGGGACAGGTCGACCCTCTGTGAGCCGACCCCCGGCCGCCTTTTCTCTTTTGGTCTTAATCCTCGTGGTAGGGTTCATTCGGGAGCTCCAGTGCTAATAGGTTTAGGATTACCAGGATGTGCAGAAATCCTGCGGCAAGCCATCCCTCCGTCCTCCATGCTAAGGTGATTTCATTAGGATTTGTGTGTACAGAGAGAAACTTTCTCCCTCTCCTCCTGATCTTTGATATTATTTTTATTCAATTACATCAGCAGTTCACGGGTCTTCAAAGCTGTTCCATCAGCAGCATCCCGTGCGTTGGGAGAAAGCATTATTTAAAATAGAAATGTGTTTTATTTATTTGTTTAAATGAGAATGGAGTCCTTAGTGCTCTTTTTTTTTTAAATAAAAACAAGCAAACCAAATAGCAGTGGGGGGACAAGAGCTATAAATATATTTCAGTGTGCCTGACGGGAAGCTGTGTGTGTGCACGCACCCGTGTGTTATTAAACAGGACTATCTCAATTATTCTAATCCAGCAAGGAGAATTGAGCTATCTCTTCTGGCACAGCTGTAAATGTTTACATTTCCTAATGCATTCCAGCTTGTTGCGGAAATATTATTATTAAGGGTGACTTTAGGATTTGGCATTAAATATTTAGTAGCTTGTTGGTTTTGGAAAATAAATAAATAAAACCGGAGCACGGTTTTGGCGGGGGGCGGATTTTTTGCGCAGTGAGAAACGAGGCATCGGCAAGAGGTCGTAATGGCCGCCATTTCGGACAGAGGAGGAGAGGGCCAAGCAGGGTTGCTAGTCCTCATGCGCTCCCCCTTCCCCCGCAGCGTACAGCAGTTGCTGGAAAACGCAGCTAAGTGGGGAGGGATTGCCGTGGCCGCTGGGGGAACAGGGTGCTGGACTGGATGGATGGATCTGGGGCGATCCAGCAGACGAACGTACGAAGGACCCTGTTGGGTTGGGGCGACGGCCCACCCGGTCCGGCACTCCTTTCCCACCGGACCCCTCCGGCAGGACGAGGGCGAGAGCGCCTCCCTGCGCAGGCTCTGCAGCGACGGCCACGAGGGCCAGTGACCGTTGGGAGTCTTCTGCGCCGGAAGGTGGCCATCCACCGCCGTTCCCACGTTCCTGCGATGGGCCGGGTTTGCTCACAAGCGTGTGGCTGTTCCCGTGGTGTCTAGTCCAGTTTTTCCCAACCCGACGCCCACCGGTCAGTCGGAGCACAGCTCCCATCATCCTCAGCCCTCTTGACTGTGGCAGTGCGACGCGTTTGGCGGCTCCAGGTGGGGGAGCGCCGCTGCTTGTCTCCGGGAGTGGCCTCCGCGTAGCTCACCAGCAGGCTGCCAAGGCGGCGTCCTTCTCCCGGGCTGCCTCGGCACGTTCAAAGCCTCGCCTCCGGCGAGGGCTGCAATGAGTTAATTAGCATTCTAGCACCTCTCTGAATTATTTAGTGCTCAGTTTTGATGTGTTTTCCTCCTAATTAGCCTTTATTAATGAAAGGTGACCTCTCCCCGCTTCGGGGTCACCTGCCGCTTGCGCCACAATCTGTCACCTCGCCTGGCTCTGCCTTGTGCCGCGGAGCAGGCCCAGCACAGGGGCCGGGCGGCCGGTGGGGCCGGGCCTCGGGCGTGCCGGGCCCCCGAGCAGCCGCCACCCTCCGGCGGGGGGGGGGGGGGCGGCTGGCTTGGCACGCAAGGTCATCGTGCGGGCGCATACGCCCCCCCCATCCCGGTGCCTGCCCTGTGTGCTGGACTGCAGTCCCCATCATTCCCATCCAGCACAGCCGGGCGCTGGGGCCGATGGGAGCCGCAGCCCCGTACCTAGAGCAAGTGCGGTTGAGGAAGGCTGCCGTTCCCGTGTTTGAGGCCCTTGAGGGCAGTGGCAAAAGGCGGGCGAGCAGAGGTGATGCAGATGTGCGCGGCCTGGGCAGCTCCAGCGCCCAGCGGGGCGTCCGTGACACTCGAGGGCAGAGCCGGGAAGGCAGAGGGGAGCAGAGCGCCCGGCTCAGCCGCGGGGTTGCTGCCCCAGAAGCGGCCGCAGGGCCTCCTCTGGGGGGCTTTCGCAGGGATCAGGCCGGTGGGGCTACCGTCTCAGCGGGGTGGTTTAACTGGGGGTCCTGCCCTGCGCAGGGGTCAGGCCTGATGGCCCCCCGCCCCTTCCAGCTGGACCCGTCTCTGATTCTGTGGTGGGGCTGCAGCGGTGACTTGCCGAGAAACCGTTCAGGGATCCTTGCGAACAGCAGAGACGAGCGGGTGGCCGCTGCCTCGAACGCAGTGGCCCTGCGGGGCCCGTGGGCAAGGGCTGGCCCCCACCCCCTTGTCCCGCGCCCTCGCAGAGCTCTTCATGGGCACCTTCCTCTTCCCTGCCAGCCCCTCCCCTCCGGATAATGGCCCCGAGCCTTGAGTCACAATTGCAGTAAATAAATCCCATTAAGAAGGACTTTTTACTCCGCTGGCTGTGCGCACTCATTACAAATGTGCCAGAACCTCTGGCTCCTGGGATCTTGACTCTAATGAGGCCAGGATGTATGTGTAGCTGGAAAATTAATGCTTATACAAGTTAATTTGTTTTTATTAGTGTGCATCGTGTGAGCAGCATGGGAAGCTCACAGAGAGGAGGAGGAGGAGGAGGCCCAGTGGCCGCCTGCGCCTCGTTGGAGAGCGGTGGGCCTGGCAGAGGCACCGTGGGGGCTCCGGAGTGGCCGGGAGGGCCAGCCCCCAGGAGGAGGCTGCCAGCCCGCCCGGGCTTCCTGTGCCCCAGGGATGGTCGCTGCGCCTCGCTGCCGCGCCTCGCTGCCCCGCCTCGGCCCCCTCGCCACGCCTGGGAGGCCCGTGGCTTGGGGCCCTGGGCATGCCGGGCGCTTGGCACACTTCCTCCGCGTGCCGTCTGGGCGCAGGGAGGGCGGCGCTGGGCAGAGCTCGTGTTGGTGGAGGATCCCCGGCTGCCCAGTGGGGCATTTCTGGGACGGGCAGGGGCTGAGTGTGAGCCGCACGGGGAGCGTCCAGATGTGCCCCTCCTGCCCCCTGTGGCGGGGCACATTTTGACCGGCCCCCTCAGCGTTTCGGCAACGGGCCCGTGGGCCTGAAAGCCAGGAGTCTCTGGCTCGTGCCCCGGTGCCCGCCCAGCAGAGGCCGCCCTGGCTCTGTCCCCGTCTCCCGGCTTGCGCTCCGACGCCCCCTGCCGTGGAGCTGCCTTCTCCGACGTGGGGCTGCCCCCTTCCTGCTGCGGCGAAGGAGCACGTGCCCGCAGGCGCGCACAGGCTGCCCGGAACGATGCTGCTCTGGAGGCCCCCGTCCGCTCGCCAGAGGAGGCCGGGCGCGCAGGCTTCCGTCGGACCCTCCAGGACATCCTGCAGCCGCGGGTCCAGGACATGCTTCTGCAGTGCCCCGCCGAGAGAGCGGAGGCGGTGGCGTTGCCCAGTGGCCCGGCCGGCCGGCCGCGGTGGCCCCGTCCCAGCCGAACGCGAGTGTGGCCTGGCTGAGCTAATGAGGCACTGATTGACTCCCACCGGAACGCTAAATATTGCTGTGCACCAGCCTCTCCGACGAGCCCCATTAAGCCTCTTCAGAGTGATTAAGGGGAAATTTGCATAAATGCGGCATCGTTCCGGCCCTCCAGGCCCCAAATGAGCCTCTCTCTTCCGAGGAGAGAGGAGCGTCTTGTCGCCGTGCAGAGCTGTCAAATTAATTCTGTTGGCGGTCTCGCTCACCTGTGATTTCATTAAAGGAAAGGTGAAAGGGGAGAGAGACAATTCAAACAAGATAATTAAAAAACTCCGATTAGCAATTACCCACTGAGCCATGGCCTTAAAGCGGCTGCTTTGACGTTGGTTGCGGCCCCGCGGCTGCCCAGGCCGGGCCAGCGGTCAGCGCGGCACAGAAGCAGTGGAAGGACAGCATCCCGGGTGTCCTCTCGGACGTTAGCGGGCACAGAACGTCCGTGCGCCGCAATGTCATGCCCACCTGTTCTGCTGTTTGAGCCGAGTTTTATTACAGCACGGCAGTCCAGGCACCTGTTGCCAAAAGTAATTGCAAAATAGCCGCCCACCCCGGGCATCTGGCAGAAGTGACAACGGGAAGCAGCCTCGTGCCTGCGAGCCACTGGAAGAAGAGTGCTGTGTATCTCAGGAATCCGCACCTTGTGCGTCAGAAGGGTGGGAAACGGGAAATGTCGTGTCTGTTGCCTTTCCTGTGTTCTGGGCTTCCCGGGCGACACAGCGACACGCGACTGCCGGCGATCGGGGTGGCTCACTCTTCCAGGTACACTGGAATGGAATGTGTCCTGTGTCAAGTTGCAGGTTCTCGCCTCTTACTTCAAGAGTAGGAGAGCTGAAAGGGAAGCAAATACAGAAGCGGAAGCCCAGGAGGGGCTGAAGTCACAAGGCACAGATGTAATATCCATCTTTTTCATTTTACTTTGTTTCTATGCCTCTCAATGGGTGACTCTCTCTGGGTGGTTTGAAACGTTCATAAAATACAATGCCAAATACGCATAGCAGGAAAGCTTTGTAAAATTACACTGCAATAATGTAAAAGCCCAGTTTTAGTGACTTCAGCAACTCTGGCAGGTTAATATGACAAGGTCTGTGAAAACCAGCTGCACAAGCCGTGCCTCCACCCCGTGCTGCTTAGAGCCGTTCCCGCAGTCCGAACCTGGTGCTGAAAGGACGGTCAGGCTGGCACCACCCGGCCTCGCTGGGCAGGCTACGCCACCATCGGGGCCGCCACCGGGAAGGTTCCCCCCGCTGGGCCTCCTCGGAGGTGGTCCTTGGAGGCAGGCTCAAGCTGCTGAACGGTCTCCCAGAGCAGCCCCGGCTAGAATGTGTTGCAGTAATCTGACCTGGAGGTTCCCTACACAGAGGATGCTAAAACCAGGCCAGAGCTGGAAGACCCTCAGCGCCACTGAGCTGCAGGCACCAAGGATGGATCAGGGAGGACGCCCAGGCACTGGGACCCCCTGCGAGCAGCGTCTGCCAGCCCTCATCCAGCGCTGCGTCCCGGCCAGGCTGCGCTTTCGCCCCTCCACAGCCTCACCTGAAAAGGAGGAGAGCTGCATGGTATCCGTGTTTGACAGCGAGGGACTCCGAAGCCCATCTGGAGGACCCCACCTGGGGATTTCAGGCAGCTGGCAAATAGCGCAGGGGGCAAGACTGAGTTCTGCGGAGTCCGGGGGCCCGGCAGGATTCCCCAGGCACTGCCTTCGGGGCCAGCCGCCCGAGGAGGAGCAGAGGCACGGCAACTCTCGGGTGGGTGTCCCAGGGGGATGCCGGGACTGCCAGCACCCGGCGCCCCGGGAGATCCAGGCGTGTCAGCAGGGCCTCGCTCGCCCACCGCTCTCCCTGCAGAGCATCGTTCAAGGCAGCCCGAGCTGTTGCTGTCCCACCCCGGCCTGAGCCCGGCCTGAGACGGATCCCCGGCGCCTGCAGCTGGTTGGCCACCTCCTGCCCGGGGTGGGCTACCTTTGGCAACCCAGGGACTGCAGCGGTGCTTCTCAAAGGGCCAGATGTGCCCCCGCTGCCCCGCAGCGCCCAGGAGCCTTCCTGAGTCCCCATCGCTTCCGTTTCGCTCCTCCCAGAAGCCACGCAGCACCCCCCTGCAGCTGCCCCCCGCAAATGTGTCAGGGGCAGTGCCTTCCCGCATGAGCCGAGCCCCGCCTCCCAGCCCCGCAGTGCTCCTGGCTGCCTTTTCCTGCGGCCTGACCAGGGTTGCGACGAGGACGAGGCGGCGGTGTGGAGGCAGCCCAGCCTCCGCCCGCCTCCGCCATCGCACGCGCGGGTGCCGAGCCGCTTTACCTGCTTGTCGGACACATCGTTGGGATCCTGCCCGTGAAACATTCTGACATAGTCAACCTATAATGCTGTGCCTCCAAAGGGCTGCAGAAATGCCAGATAATCCCCCCGCCGGTAGTCGCACGGGCTGGAGGCACCCGGGAGCGAGGTGGAACTGGATTCTGTGTTTTTGCCCTCGCCAACTTTTGCTTTGCTTCGCGTTTTTGTCTCGCCCCTTTCTTTTCTCTCCCCGCAGCTTATTATTTGCATTGTTATTCTCCTCCACTTGCATTCTTCATTAAAGAAGACTCCACATCCTCCTGTCTCCTGTTTTTCATCCTGAAAAGGCTAAATGATATACTGACACCTTAATTACACCCCATTGTCACAATGCAGCGTGAAAATTGTATGAGTGATATGAGAAGAAAGGGCCGTGGCACACGCGTCGGAGCGCTTGATTCCCGGTGGCAGATCGGGAATGACACAAATCAGAGCTCGGAGGAGTCGCACCTTGTGCTGCCGGTGCTCACAGTGTCCTGACAGAAAGATTCGTGCGCGGAGAAAGGGCTGCCAGGCGGGGGGGAGAGAAGCACTTTCCTGCGAGCCTTGAAGCTGGACGTGCGGGGACGTCTCGGAGAGGGGAGGAACGCACCGGCGTGGCCACGCTCCAGCCCGCCTTCGCCCAGTGCCCGCCAGGCGTGCTCACCTGGGGCTACGACGCCAGCTGCCCTGCCTTGGCTGGCTGCGGCCCCGGGACCCTTTTGCCCGGCCCTCCCCAGAGATGCTTCCTCGTTGCAAGGAAAAGGTGGCCCCCCGGTGTGTTACCAGCTGTGGCTGCATTGTCGGGGTCCCGGCTGGTTGTTGGTGCTGGTGGTGTGGTGAAGCGAAGGCTCGCGGGGGCCCGGCGCCGGCACATTCGGGTCGGCAGCGCTGACACCTGGCACCCTAGAAGATCCCATGTTCTTGTGAAATGTGGGTGCAGGCCTTGTGGGCACTGGGGAAATGGATCGGGCCCACAGCAAGATGCCACTGTGAGCTGTTGGAACAGGGAGTATTTTGGGGTGCCTGGTCTTCAAGGGGCAGTTCAGAGCCCGCAGCCCCACAAGCGGCTCGCTTGTGACGGAAACGCCGACTGCAAGGGCCAGGCGGCGGTTCTGCACGGATATGGCCGCCCCACTTTCTTGCGCCGGCGGTAGCTTGCTTCTCCTCCAGGTGGCTCGTCACCACTTTTAATTCCTGGATGTCCTCGGGAAACTGTACGAGTGCCATTCCTGGGAGGCTTCCGAGAAATGGGAATGGCGACTTCAGTTGTCCGGAGGACCAACTCGCTTGCTGACTTTTGCCTTCCCGAAATGGCAGGAACCACGCTCCCCGTTTTCCCTCCCACAGGTGGGCAAGTCCCCCGGGAATCTTGGGGAGGGGGATTGCAGCTCTCCCCTTGGGGCCCCCAGATCACTGTCTGCTAAGTAGGGAAGGGGGCCCAGATGACAAGCCCCGGATGTGCTGGGTTTGGGGGTTGGTGTGGCGGGCTCGCTGGGGACACTTGACCCCGAATCCATGCCCAGCCAGGGAGGCCATGGCCTGACCTCCAGCGAGCACCCCTCCTGACCTGTCCATCCCGCAGGGTTGTTGTGAGGATAAAACGCTCTCAAGGTTGGCCACTCTCTGTTCTTTGTGGGGGCAGCCGGATTCAAATGTGGAAGAGAAAAATCTGCATAAGTTTAGTAGATGAAAGACTCTTGTCAGGGTGGATGGGAAGCGTAGCCAAGAGGAGCTGGAGAAACGCCTTAATTGTAAATTCTAATATGAATTGACCTGACTGTATCTCCCGGACTAATGTACAGAGCAAAATGATTCATTTGTTTATTTCAAACACTTTACCCCACTCTTTGATCAAAGAGTTGCCTCGGGCAACTTCAGCACGCGCAAAAGTACAATCCGTGAAAAGGTGCCAGTCCGTAGAGCGTAGAAGAACGAGCAGAAAAGGAAGAAAGGGCTGGAGAGAGGCGAGGGGGAGCGGAACGTTCCGGCACCGGTGTGTGGCGTTCGATGACGGTTCTGCCCAGGACCAGATGGAATGAAAACAGTCCAAAGAAAAGGGCGGCCCTGCTGGGGCTGGGCTCCAAGGGAGGCAGACGGACGCCCCGCCGGGCCCCATATCCTCTCCGTCTGCGCTGGCCTGCGGATGGTGGCACCTGAGGATGGAACCTGGAGGAGCTGGAATCCTTTTGCCTTGCGGCTCCCCCGAAGGTCTGGCCGTCCGGGACTCCCAGAAGGTATCCAAATGCAATTTAACCGTGCATGCTGTGAGAAGAATATATTGAAATGCATATCAAAATGCTGCTCTTCGTGCAAACTGCGAAAGGAAGCGCCCGCAGACCAGCGCAGGAGGAGGATGGTGCGGGCCGGGTGGCTCGGGCCAGCGCCAGCAGCGGGTTGCCAGCCCACCCACGGCAGCGGCTCCGACTGGCGCCTCCCAGCCGCAGCCCGCGTGCTGCCCTCTCTCCAGTCCAAGCGCAGGGCGGCAGAGGGGTGGGCGGGCGGGTGGTGAGGGGGTGCGCAGGAGAAGTTTAAAAATGCCCTCGCCGCGTGACTCCTCTTCATCTCCGTCTGAATACCCTCCTGTCACAAGTCCCAAGAGAGCCCACGTCTCTCACACCTCGGAACCGTTGGCAGGTGCGTGTGCCTTTGTGTTCCGCCGCTTGTACTTACAAAAGACGGAGACCCTTTCCGTCTGAGTCGCTGCTGGGCTGGAGGAGCAAAGGGCTCTTTCTGAACCACCGAGAAAGTCTTTCTGCGCCGAGTTTTGGAGCACGGTGCCTCAAGAGCCGTGGCACAGGCGAGGACCGGCCGGGCGTCCTCTCCTGGAGCAGGAGCAGTCCACCTGAGATCCTGGCTTCTGCAGCGGCATATGTTAAAGGTCCACTCCACCCTTGTTTCGCCCGCCTGCAGGGACTGCAGCACCCCCGGGGAATCTCGACCTCCATCCCCTTCT
Organism: Varanus komodoensis; assembly: GCF_004798865.1. NCBI lineage: Eukaryota > Metazoa > Chordata > Lepidosauria > Squamata > Varanidae > Varanus > Varanus komodoensis. The sequence continues at coordinate 8,921,623 of NW_025335909.1, forward strand.
GCCAAAGGACGGTGATCCACAAAACAGCCGGCGCCCACACCTTCTCTTCCCAAATACTATTCCGTCATTGCAAAAACTACTGCCGAGCGTTCGCCGCTGTTAGTCGTGGGTGGTCAGAGCTCCGTATGTGTTCATTCGTGCCGCGCCGCCGGTGCCCGCAGGGGCTCCCCATGTGCGGAGGACGGGGCCTGTGGCCAGGAGGGACAGCATGGAGGAGAGCCCCCCCTCCTTTCCAGGCACGTGGCCGGCGGTTTTGGAGCACGCAGAGGAGAGGGACAGAACCAGGTGGACAGAACCAGACAGCCGCCTCGCTGCAGACCCGTCCATTGAAGGTTAATTGGCTGTTAACATTTCGCCCTGGGAGGGGGCGGGGGGGCGCATTGATCTGGCTGGCCCCGGCTCCCGCCGCAGCTGCATCCTAATGCGTGTGGAGGAGAAGAGACGACGCTCCAAAGAGGAGCCCCGTGCCGGCACCGGGTGGGACTCCGCCGCGCAGCCCCGGCACTGGGTTGCAGCTCTGGGGCCTGGCGCAGCTCCGCATGAATCACATTTCTGACTCCCTTCTTCTGCAAAAAGCAGCCGCCGCAGGGGTTGGGCGAGGGCTGGGTAGCTTTGAACCCAGTGGGAGAGACCTGCAGCGGTGAGCTGGGCAGGCGCGTCTGAGGCTGGGGTTGTGCCCGGCACGAGGCAGGGCCGCCGGGGCGCCGCAAGGCCGGTGCTCTGGGGAGACGGATCGATCGTGCTGTCCCTCGCCTGCCTTTCTGCCTCGGTCCATTTGCAAACGAACAGCTAATAACCAACCCGGCAGGTCACCATGGCCGGCTCCTCACCCTCGGAAGGAGGCCTTCCTGGAATGCCAGGCTTTGCAAAATCCGTTTGGAGGGAGGGAGGGCTGCCGCTGCGTGTGGGCGAGGCACAGGATGACCTTCCGCTCTGCCTCTCCTACCTTCCCTGCATTCTTCAACTCATCCTTGATTAATAAAGGCATTTGCATGCAAATAGGATCTGGCTCCTTTTCAGCCCTCATCTGCTCCTGGTGCTGTTTATTCCCTCTGTGAAGTTATAATTCTCCATTTGGCCGGCTGCACGAAACACTAGTTTTCCGATGTCATGTCCTTGGAGTGCAGAGATCTGCCAAGAACCTTAGATCTGCAGCAGTGTGGGGCTAATCAGAGTCAGCGGTTTGTTCCCTGTGAAACTGCAGGAGTGCCACCCGAGAAGGCGCCGGGACAGGGGCCTGGCCGTTCAGGAAGGGGGCTCTGGAGGAAGGATGGGATTTTCCGCGGCCCCCAGATGCGCAGCACATTGCAGGGCGCCAGTGTCCGTCCAGCAGGCGCCCTCCGCATGGCGCCGTGCCGCCCGGGGCGGGAGACCAGTCTGCACTGGCTCCTCAAATGCGTTGCGCTCGTCTCCTCCTTGATAAAAGCAATCCAGCAAAGTTGTTTGATCTGAAACGTCTCTCTGCCTACCTGCTGTTGATTTAGAAACTTCCTCTTGAACATTTTAAATATGACTTGCGTCTATCCTTGATGATCAACATTCTCCAGTGTTCTGATTTATTAATTATTTGGAAATTTTCTCATGCTTCCTACTCAGTTGATTTTTTAAAGAGCTGTTGGCATCCAGTCCGTAGGAAGCCCAGTCTGTGATCCAGTTGCAGTGGTGAGAATCCCGGAGTGCTGGCGGGGGCCAGGCCCTCTTCCTCCGGGTCCAGAGCTGGTCTCGAAGGGCGGCGAAGAACGCTCGCCTAGCCCAGTTGAGCTTGCCCTCCGTGGCCGCGAGGCTGGCAGAGTGACGTCTCTTTCCCACAAGCGTTGCGTGTTCTCAGTGCTGCCTAGCCGTGGTTTCCCGAGCGGTCCGGGGCCTTTTGAAGTCTGGCCCCAATTCATAGTGCTTGTACTAACACTTAAAGCCCTACATGGCTTGGGGCCAGTTTATCTGAAAGAACACCTTTTCCACGTACCTGGGCCTTAAAATCATTCTCTGGGATCCTTCACAAGGAGCCCCCTCCCCAGGAAGTAAGGAGATGGTAACTCAGAAAAGGGCCTTCTTGGTTGTGGGACCCATCTTTGGGATGAGCTCCCAGAGAGGTTCGCCTGGCGCCTACTCGTATTTGTCTTCTGGTGCCAGGTGAAAACCTTTCCAATATCCATACATTTAAATACTTAAACTTGTAGTTTTAATAGGGTTTTCTCAGATGCCGCTACTGTCCCCGTGTGTCAGCTTGACTCTTGACCTGAGGTTGTTTTTATTCTTGTTGTTTATTGACTGTTTCTATTGCGGTGTTGTTATTTTTTACCTTTGCTTGTATGTTTTAACTTTGTAAACCACTCAGGGGGCTTTTCTGGCTAGGGGGTGGTATATACATGGAAGGACGGACTGGCCACTGGCTGGATGAATGAATCCAGGCCTTCTCCCGCGAGGAGCTGAGCGGAGCAACTGCGGAGCGGGAAGACGGTCTCCCTTTCCCATGCGTCTCGGGATCACCATGGATCTGCCTACCCGTTTGTCAGTAATGCCACTTTTGGTTGTACGCATAATCACGGTTCCCATTCCCCTGTCCTGCGCCTTTCCCAGCCCCGCGATTTTCCTCTGGGAGGAGGCGGGTGGGCAGGGTGCTGGCTGCGGGAGGCCCCGCGCTGCCGGCCTCGGACGTCCCCGCCGCCCGAGCTGCCCTTCGCCGCTGCCCAGTGCAGCGAGGCGCAGTCGCTCTCGCCACCTTCGTCTTCCGTGCCAGGAGGACGCTCCACGTGGGAGAGAAGGGAGGATGGAGCGCACGGCTCTGCAGAATGTTCTCCATTATGAAAATGCTGCCTTTTCGAAAGGTACAGCGTGGAAATGACATATCAAAGGCAGTGAGAACAATTGCTGTGTTTTCTGGCACTTCTCCGCTGGCATTCGTTAAATTCATTTGTTGTGGCAAATGCATTTTCTGCATAGAGCAGCTTTCGAAGTGCGGGGGGGGCGGGGGCGGGAGCGCCCTCGCGCACGGCAGATTTTCCTAGGCCATCGAGAGGGGTGCAGTCCCGCGGCACCCCGCGCCCTCCGGGACAGGGGCCTCGCTGTTGGTGCCGCCTCTCCAAAGCCGCACCCCTGCGTGGGTGGAAGGCCCATGCTCCCCGGCCGGCTCTGGACAGAGGCTTCCGTCCCCGCCAGCGAGCGTGGCCATCTGCTAAGAGCAGGGAAAGGGGGCGGCTCGGCACGCTCGGCTCTCGCAGCTGCGGCCTTTGCTTCGAGAGCGCACCTTGCCCGGTAAATCTTTATCAGGACCGTAGCTAATGTGTCAAAGAAGAGCGTTCCATACATCATGTCTGCGGCTGGACGTGTCGGGTGGGACGGCCACAGTCCATTACCCTGACAAACCGGCTGCGTTTATTGGGGTGGGATGGAAGGAGGGAGCGATTCCTCCGAACAGAGCCGGGAGGAAAAACAAAGTCATCTGTTTCAGCTCTGCTTCGTCCGGGACCGGTCGGGCTCTCGGTCTGACAGGTGCTGAGCGGGCCCAGGGGGGCTTGGAGTGGGCCTTATCCCGCTGCCAGCGAGCCCCAGAGGAGCTGAGTCCCTCTGGGCGGAAAGCGGGCCCTTGGGGGTGACGGCTGCCCATCTCCGCCTCGAGAGGCAGCCGGGAATCGCGGGCCGGCCGTGCACCTTCCCTCTCCGGGAGGGTCCGCAGTGTGGTGGCGCTCACTGTGCATGCAGCAGGGAGGTGGGCCCCATTCGCGGCATCCCCCACTCGAAGCACCAGGCAGGGAGAGGTGGCGGGGGACTCGCCTCGCAGGTGTGGCCGGCGCCGCGCTGCAGATCAGAGGAGGGGGAGGCGGGCCGTTCCAAGCCAGGTTCTCATCGCTGAGCCGCTTGCGCTGCTGGCCGGCTCCCTCCCTCGGCGTGTTTCTTGCCCGATCGGCTTCTGCGTTCCCTTATTCTGCACTACAGAGCCAGGCCAGCCTCCACGGTTGGGGAGGTGATCTTTGCCCTGCCCTGCTTGGAAGGAGGGGGAGAAGAAGAGGCAGGGCTCCCAGGATCCCCGTTGGGACCCCGCACGGGTGGAATGGGGTATGGGAGATGCTCCGAGGGGAAGGGAGGATTCCGAAGCCCCGGATGCCCCTGCTCGGCTCCACTGCAGCATCAGGGGCAGCCTCTCCACCTGTCGCCCATTCCTCCTTGCACGGCAGGACGGTTCGCCTCCACGGCCTTCCCGGGTGAGCTGTGCATGAGACCACGTTCCCCTGGTGGGAGCCCTGCTAGTCTCCTGGCAATGCGTGAGCCGCAGCTCGTGGGTTTGGCTCCCCGAATCCTCGCTGGGCCCCCAGGGTGCCCATTTGGACAGCGGAGCGCTGTCAAGAAGGACACGAAGGCCTGAAAATCAAGCCACAACGAAAAGAGGCTGGTTATGGGGAAGCAAGCAGACACTGCAATGATTCAATTAATGAAGCAGTTAAGCATATAATATTGTTAAGCAAAGCAAAACAGCTTCTTGATGTGTTAATCATACCTGTGCCAGGCAAAATAATAACAGGAGCAACAACAATAATAATAATTTCCATTGAAAGAAACAAAATTAATTGCATGCCTAGGATTCTGAAGCAGGGAAGGAAATCCTCCATGGAACAGTTTTCTGTGGAAGATCACAAACGCAGTTCGACCGGTGATGGGCATCAGCGTCCCATAGGCCAAATCCAGCCTGGTAGCGTCTTTCCCAACCCCTGGTTGGATATAAGAACTTTCCCTGTCGCCCAGAAAGAAGGGGAGTCTTTGTCACGGGGCATCAGGGGAAGCTCTTATCTTCCAGTACTGCTGACCAGAGATAAGAGCTTTTCCCTGCTGGTGACAGGGCACAGGGCTCAAGGAAGAAGCTGCGGAACAAGTCAATCCAGCCGGCTTCTAGAGCTCGTCCTGCTTCTTTCCACCCCAGCACTGCTGATCCTGATTAGCCCTGAGTTCTGCCCAAGTTCTCCGGCAGAAAACCTAGCCTTGTTGTAGGAGAGCTGACGGGGGTTGGACCGGGGCCCTGCTGCGGGCCACGCCAGGGCTTTGCTGCTGAGCCGCCGGCCCTCCCCTCCCCTCCCCTTGGACCCACGCCCTCCCCTCAGGCGGCCGCTGCCCGTCCTTCCGTTCCTGGGATGCTCCCCGAAGCCTGAGATCTCCTGCAGGCTTGTCCCCGCCGTCTGTTCCCCGAGGGCAGAGCCCTCCCTTGGGCCACTGCTGGCGGGGCGGGGAGAGGAGGCGGCGATATCTGTGTGCGTAGAGGTGGGATGCTTGCTTGCCCACAGCGAGTGGGGAAGGCCTTCTCGAGATAGTGTCATAAATCACGGTGACACCTTCTCTTTGCGGACGGGGGACGGCTGACAGAGGCTATTTATCTGAATGTCATTGGCAGTAAACTAGGTAGGGAAGAATGAGCACACCCAGGAGGACGCCTGTGCAGCATCGCTGCCCGCAGCCCGCTCCCCGGCGCTTCATGGAAGTGACGCACGAGTCCGGGGCAGGCGGCCGAAGCCGGTGTCCGGAGGCGCTCGATCCATCGCCGCTTTTATCCTGGGCTTCAGAGGAGCCCCCCGTGCCGGTGAGCCTGGCGCTCGGTGCTGGGGGTCACTCCCTTAAAGCGCAGAATAAACGCTGTGACGGAGAAGGAGCCGCAGCAACGTCGGCACGCAACTCTCCCCGTGGGCTGCAGGTGGGAGGCCTGCCCTGGGTTGCAGACAACCCATAATAGTCGGGAAGACATTGCATTGCCTTCTCTTGCTGCAGCGTCAGGTCAGCACAGGCACAAGCAAGGAAGGCCCGATGCAGCACGGACCGAGCGACGGCATAGCAGAAATTTGGCTGTCGGTGGAGAGAGAGGGCATTTCGCTGGGGTGTGCCGCTCGCTGACTGTTTGTGCCCCAGAAGGAGCTGAGGATGCTGGCCGGCTGGCCTGGGTTGGCCCGGAGGTCCTTCCTCAATCCCTGGAAGTGGCTAATGGCCACCGACGTGTCCTCCTCGTGCCCGGGTCAGGGCTGGGCAGAGGCTGTCCGGCTCTGCGGTGCAGCCGGCAGATTTGCTGCTTTGGAGATGGCTGCAGGAAGGCGCATTCCTTGGCTCGTTGGCTTTTGGGTTGTGTGTGTGTGTGTGTGTGTGTGTGTGTGTAAGGGGTGGGGGGAATTGTTTGTGTTTTACAAATGAGCACCATCTATCTGGGAGTTTGCCTGCTCAACATTTATATCCTTTGAGGCAGATGCTACAAAATAAGTCTTCATTATTCTCTCCCAACAAGAAACTGACACACCCTGTAAAAAAGGGGCAAGGGGAAAAGCAGCCTTGTGGGAAACCATACCGTACGGGCAAAGCAGGGGTCTGCAGGCCCGGGGAAGCGTTCCTGGGGGTCTCACGATGACAAAACGTCTCCATAGCCCGATGAGAGAGGGCAGGCCGGATTCCAGCCCCGTTGGGCCGGCTCCCTCCCCGATCTCGCTGGCCCCAGCTTGTTCCCCATTGATTTTTCATTAGGGAGGAGTGATGGGCAACCCTGAACTTTGCCTCTCGTCTACGGATCCCGTCCCCGCCTTTCATCAATCTCGCGGATGGCGGAGCAGGTAGCTGCGGTAGCCCGATTCATCCGTTTGCTCAGGGAAACGCCCGCCGGGCCACGGCCGGCCTGAGCAGAGTGGTGCCTTCAGCCGCCGGAGCCCCCCGCCTTGCTGGGTGGCAGGGAGCCCTGCCAGGGCCAGCGGCGCCCCTGATGGCTGGGTATGGTGTGAGCTGCCGTCTGACGCGCCTGGAGGAGAGCAGCTTGAGGAACCTGCCCCGCTGTTCCCTTTCCGTTTGGCAAACTGCTTTTGAAATGGGTGCAGAAAAGCGACAGACAGGTATTTTAAAAGGAAGAGGAGGTCAGCTGGACAAATACACAGCGCTGCGCTTTGCCGTCCAGGCCTGGTGCAGCTCAAAGCAGACCTTTCATCCGGACTGAGGTTGTGGCTTCCCCACTGGGACCTCCTTGCACCCGCCTGCTCCGCTCTCCTGCAGCCACGCTGGGCTTCAGCCGGGTTGGGCCCAAGCACCTCCCTCGGCCGGCGCAGTGGCAGCCTGGCAAGCCCCCCGCCAGCCCTGCGCCGCCTCCGAGCCGGCGCCTTGCTTTGGCTGTATTCTGCGGCCGGGGTGCAGTCCTTCAGGACGGGAAGAGCCCGGCCGGCCGGCGCAGTGTCTTTCCCCAGAAAGTGCGCCTCCTCCGAGTGCTTCTTTGCCCTCGCAGAGTCCGGGGTGGCTGCCGCTGTAACCCTGCGCCAGTCGCCAGCAGGATCCGGAGCGAGCCGACCCCAGACGCCCTCGGGAGGGGAGTGGGTGAAACACCTTTCCAAAGGGAGGGCAGGGAAGAGCACACGCTCCCCGCCCCCCCCCTTTAAACCTGAAGTGTAAATTAAGATTATTTTTCTGTTTGGAGTTCTGTCTTATATAGGCATCCCTTGGAAAAGAATCCAAAGATGCTTTATTTGTAAGTGAGCCCGATGCTATGAAAGGTTTTCTCGGAGGCTGGCGGGGCGGACCAGACATTCGTCATGTCAGCGGCTGCAAAAGCCCACGAGTGACGCCCGGTGAACGCACCGAATCGCGGAACAATCCAGAGGCACAAAGTTTGGGAAGAGGCCATTTCTGGAAAATCCTTTGCCTCTAATTACTGGGGCTGTTTTGTGAATGTTTGGTCAAGTTACGGCTAATGGTCAAGTCTCCCCAGACCTACCCGAAATGCTAAGAGCCATAGATGTCTATTGAGATGCTGAACAGGATAATCCAGCATTCAGCAGCATCTTGGGAAAGAAAAAGGCTCAGCCAAGACTGAGCTTCAGATGGAGGTTCGGAGCAGCCTCGGGCCTGCAGCTCTTTTAGAAAGACACTGAGATATATCTTAAGGCTCCTCCGGACACACACACCGCAAACAGAAGTGCTGAAACCATCAGGCCAAACCGGAAGTTTATTCCTGTAATTTACCTCTGGAAATTGTCTCCTGAAATTAAATGGAAAGTTGTTTGAATCCATTCCTCTGGCTTCCCCCCACCTTCACCCCCCACCAGAAGTCAGAAGTATAACTTAATGGGACTCAGGTGGATCCCCCATGAAGCGAAAATCCCTTGCGATCGTTCGAGCTGGGCGGCTGTGCGGGGCCCGGCATCACTTTTCTCCATGGCGAAAATCGAGTAAACGACGCAATGTGAACAACACCCGGATTTGTAATGATATCGAAGTGAGACTATAAAAGGGGACCGTGATCACAGGACGATTGCGAACCGTTCTTTAACGTGCGTTCTCTTTCCTTCTCGCCCGCGTTCCGGCAGGCGCGTTGGGGCACGGTGCCATTTGAAGAATGGGCTGGAAGGCACTTAATGAGCGGGTGAGAGAAGCCGGTGGGATGAGTAAATGAAGCCCATCTTCCTAAATAAGATGCAAGGAATTTCCACCCGACTCAGCAGAAGCTGCGAGTTTGGAGAGTGGGTAATTATTTAAATGCAAAAATCATTATAATACCAAATCGTTGCTAAAGAAATTGATTCCTTGCTCCGCCGCATGGTGCTGGGGGGGGGGGGCTGGGGCTTTGTGCACGCAGAGGTCACTTGCTGCTCTCGACCGCCAAGCGCTTCCTCCGGCGGCTGGAGGCTGGCACCCGGCATCCAGCCCCCTGCATCCTTGGACCCGGCAGGTCCCCGGCAGGGGGCACGGGGACCCCGATTCAGGGTGCTCAGCGGCCGGCTCCCCCCTCTTCCCCCCCCCCGTCATCCCCGTGAGCCCAGCAGTGGCCCAGCAGCCGCCCAGCAGCAGTGCCGGCCTGCCTGAGCACCTGCCGCCCACCCCACGAGCCCGTCCCAGCACGCCGGGCCGTGCAAAACCTGCCCTGCAGACCCCCCTGCCCACCAGCTCTTGTGACCCTTGGCCCCGTCTGGCGTGCCCGAGCTGGCCCCCTTGCCCCCGGAGCCTGCTGGAGAGGGTGGTGCTCACCACCGGCGTGCTTGAGGCAGCTGCCAGGCACTGGCCCGGCTCTGAGATGAGGTGCCGCTGGGGGCAGGCAGATGAGGATCAGAGGGGGCAGCAGGCCGGAGCTCCGGCACCCAACTGGCAGGTGAAGGGCAAGGGGTCGGCGGCAGAAGGTGGCCTTCCAAGGCGGCCAACCGGGGCTGGATAGGCCCGGAGCTGAGATGACAGGCAGGGATCTCCCGCTCAGGCCGGGAGCCCCCCTGGTGACCTCCCCTGGGGGCCTGGTTCAGGACTCCCCCTGCAGGCCATCCAGCGGCTCCTGTCCTCCGTGGGGCAGCAGCCAGGCCTGATCCCAACTGGGCAACGGCCCCCGTGCCTTCCGCCCGGAGGTCAGCGTGGCGTGCAGCCGGAGGAGGGAACGAGAGGAGGGATCAGGGACCAGAAGGGGCGGGAAAACGGAAAGTGGGGAGCCGAGACTTTTGCTCCAAACTTTGGCCGTGTTTCTTATGCAGGTCTCTGTTATCCACTTGACTTACAGGGCAGGGTGCGGGATCGGGGGGCTGCATTTCATACCTTGTCATGCTGCCCTGAATCATCGCCGTGCTTGAGAGGAGGAGAGCGCGGGCCTCCTTGCCTCCTCTTTTGTAAATTACTTGCCTTGTTTCTGGATCGGCTGGATTTATCTTTTAGGCCTTAAGCACAGCAAGGAAAGCTTCTGTGGAGTCTGCCCAGGAAAAGATTCACAGTGCCTCCAACAAATCAATGACTTTTTGGTGCGTTACAAATCTTCTCTCCCCTTCCTTCAAATGCATTGGGATTATTGTTTCAACAAATCAAGAAGTATTGGAGTTGGTTTGCCTCCTCCAACCCCCCCCCCCCACAAAACCTCTGGCTGAAAGCCATGGAAAGGCGACTTCTCGCTCTCTTTTTGCATCGCCTCGGCACGGCAGCATCCGTCCCGAGACAGCACGAGTGCCCCGCTTGGGCGGCAGCTGGACGTCGTCGGTGGAAGGCGCGGCTTTGCACGTGGCCGAGAAAAGGAGGCCGCTTGGCTTCTGGGGAGGCTGGCAGGGGGTTTGGGGGTTGATGCTTTCAAGGCTGTCAGCGCTCATGTGCTCAGTGCTCATGTGCTCAGCACCCATGTGCTCTTCTTCTCCAGGATCTGCTGTCCTGAGGTGTCCCCTCCACTTTGGGAAGCTTGGAGCACCAAGCAATAAGATTTCTACTGCAGAGCTACCCAGAAACAAGCCCTTCAAGAGAGCGCGCGAGAGAGATTGGTTTTCCTCTCCCATCTGTGGTCAGTTTATTCTTTAATTGGCATGAATAATCCATAAGTTCCTGGATCTTGTCATAAAATCTCAGAAGATATCAGTGCTAAATTTTATCCAGAGGGTAATTTTAAAGAGCAGCCATGTTCTTAGCAACAGAGCGCAGGCAGAGGCGAGATTCCGCATCAGCGGGCTCCACTTTAACATCATTTCTGGTAACTCGCTTGCATTAATGCTTGAAGAAATGGGCCCAACGTGCCAGAAAAGTCATCAAGGAAAACCAGAGAAGACTCCACCTGAGAGTTGGACACCAGCCGGGCCCCTTCTTGGCAGAGCGGCTGATTTCACATGACTCGTGTGTGTGTGCACAAGATAGCAAGAGCTGCCAGGGAGACTGCCCCTTTCTTCTGCCCCTCGTTAGCGTTGGAGGCCTCGTTTGGAGCCCGCGGCTGGCAAAGCTGGCAAGACCCGGGCCAGCATCGTTTCAGAACATCGCTTAAACGACATTTTGAGATGCGCTTGGACAGTTCATTTACAGTGGACATCTCTGGGGTGGTAAAGGAAACCAAGATGTTTTAAGCCAAATGGGGGCATGTTCTACAGGTGTTCCACACGGAAGCAGTGAAGCAAATGTTGTGTTGCAGAGGGTGTGATGTTTTGTTCCGGTCCCTGTTTTGAAAGATGGGCACCGGCATTGAATTTCAGCCATTGCCGCCCTCACTCTGCCGTTCGGTCGTGCAAAGGTCGGCGTGGGAATAATTAGCGCAGTGCCGGCAGCCTGCCCCCTACACCCCGCGGAATCTCCCCACTGGCAGGCAGTGTTGCTGGGACACGGGCCGCCCCCAGAGGCAACCCGGGGAGCCCTTCCGGAAGGTTCCGGTTCCTCCTACACAGATGCAGATACGCCTTTGGGTCCTTCCTCCATCCAGCCGGTCGAAGGGCGGCGACGCATCCGTGACAACACGCGAGCCGGAAGGGTTAACCGCTCGGAGGGAGACGCTGGAGCCACCGAAGCCGGGAGCCGTCCCGCTAATTGGCTGGGGAGGAGAAAGCTCGCCGCCTCGCACCTGGGCTTATATTGATCCAGCAGGCTTATGAACCGCCCGCACCGCCACTGTGCATCTTCCCATTTGGCCTTGTTGTGGATACCAAATTCATAAAGTTCACGGCCACTTAAATCGATGGCGGCCGCCGCTTTGCAAGAGCTGGGAGGGCCTATTAGCCAAAGGTCTCGGGGCGGGCCGCTCGGGCCCTGGCGCGTGCTTTTCCCCAGACGTCGCGGGGATCAGCCGGCAGCCTGCCTGGATCAAAACGATCAGCCCAGAGGCAGCTCTGTGGAAGCGCCACGCGGGCAGGAGTCAGGCGGCGATAACGCCGGCACGGCCTCCGCGGTCTTCCTCACGCAGAAGCACTTTGACGATGTGCAAACTCCTGAAGGGGTCAGAGATCCCATTTCGGGAAGAGCAGGGCTGTGAGGAGGGATGCGGCTGCCCCTCCTAGAGCCCAGGCGCTGGCTGCGCAGGTGGAGGCGGGGAAGGCCGAGGACATGCCGGCTGCCTCCGGTGCAGAACGGCAGGGGAGGAGGCAACCGGCCCGCCATGCGCCCCCTCGTCCGCCTGCCCCCGTGGCGCGGGCACAGGACGCATCTGCCGTGGCGCCGAGGAGACGAGCACAATGCTCGGACTGCTGCATGTGCCGGCCAGTCTGTCGGGTTCCGGAAGAGCCGGTGATGGTATTTTCCCGGGCTTGGCGTAGAAAAGCGAGAGAGGCGTCTGAGCAGCAGGCGTGCGATTCGGGGCTCGCAGCAATTTCGGCTTTGCCCGTGCGGGCGGCCGGATCACGTGATCATCATTTGCTGGGGACACTCATGAAAGCAGCTGAACAGATGCCCTTCAATTTTGCCTCAATAAGAAACCCTGGAAAATCTCCTTTGCAAATAATTGGGTAACTTTTCCTGCCACTTCCAATTTGACACGGTAACTTTCTTCTCTCGCTACAAGCAAAAGCACTGAGGGTGACGAAGCTTGTACAAGTGAGTGAGGTTCATTTATTATCAGAGGGTCTCCCCAGACACCGGTCTTTCCTTTTCTTCTTGTTTTCCTTTCCCCGATGCTGCCCGGAGGCGCTTCTCTGCCAAGGACCGAGAATTAAAGCACAGAGCAACCTGCAGCTCTGCCTGCTTTTAGGCACAGGAGACTTTGATGCTGCGGCTGCTGCAGCTTCAGGCAGAGAGCGGAGGAACAGGCGAAGGGGCAGAGGCGCTTGGGGGAAACGGCTCCCGGGGAGAAGCAGGCTTCACACCGAGTGCCGCAGGAGGCCTCACCGGGTGGCATCGGCTCAGTCGCGCTCGGGCTCGTCTTCCTCACAGGGCTGTTGTGAGGATACAGTGTGTGTGAGAGAGAGGGAGGGAGGGAGGGGGGCAGAGGGAGGTGTGTGCCATGCTGGACTACCAGGAAAACCTCATAAAATGCTCGGGTCTGAGGGTCAAGGATTTCGGAGCCTCACACAACAGGGTCCAGGAGAAGGGCTCAATTTTACCCCATGGGCTGCCCGTGGCCCGGACACAAGTGCGACAGGAAGGCTCCGCCAGGCGTGGGAGCTCCTGGGTTGGGAGTGGCCCCGGACCGTTCCTTTTAGGAGCCGAGCGTGAGGCACCGCCAGGTTCCTGCTGCCCCTGCAGAGGCTTCCGCTGCCCAGCAAGGAGGCTTCCCTCTAGGCGGCCCCGAGCAGCCTGCCCCAGGCGAGCGCCCTGCGGAGGCATCTGACTGCAGTGGCCACGCTGACTGGGGCTGATGGGAGCTGTAGCCTAACGCGTCTGCAAGGCACCAGACCAGGAAGGTTGCTCTTCCCGGGCATGCGCCCCTCCCGGCCGTGCTGCCAACCAGAGTGTCAAAATCCGTCTCATCTGTTCGACTTAGAAAGAGGTCGTTTTTCTTGGCATCTCTCCTCCTTTTTTGAGAAAGTGAAACTTGACTTAAAAAACCTGAAATGTCCCCAGTTGTTTTGCACATGCTCAGAAGCACACTGGGTTTTTTTTTATGCTCAATGCATTTTGAAGCTAAGCACTGGTGTTGAAAAACAGGCTCCAAAGCCACCTGAAAACACTTTCAGGATGCAGTAACTTGCGATTCTGACATCCACTCTGGACCCTCGTGGCAGGACCACGTGGCCAGAAGGCGACGATGGCGTTCCCCTGTAACGAGCCGTCACGGCAACTGCCGCCCTGCGCTTAGCTTTACATGAGCGAGGAGCCTTTAAATGTTTAATTGGCTCTCCGTAGTTTTCCCTGTTCTGCCCCCGTGGCCCCTGCTGTGACCTCTTTGCAGGGCGGATATGGGAGGTTGGAATCAGTTCCCGGTTCCTGCTCGGTGTAAGGTAGGAAACCTTCAGCTCTGCCATCGGAGGGTTCCCCGCAGACGCCAGCTACACTGTGCTTCCTTCAGGCACTGTTTGCAAATATAGGTTATTAAATTGATTTTTGCCATGCCTCTTCCATGCTCAATGAACATTAAAATTAAAGTTCTGCTTAGTTTCTCACTAGGTCAAGGGCGAGGGAGCCAGAGTCTGGAGGGAGGGGGGGATGTGGTGGTGCCTACCGGCGATGCAGCAATTTCCCTAAAATTTCCCTAAAATAGGGCTACTCTTAAGAAAATGCCTCTTTTGTCAGAGAAAGGCTCTCTTCTAAGACGCAGTGGGGTCTCCTCGCGATCATGCTTCCTCTTAGGAGAGTGCATGGACCGGGCTTCGCTCTGTGTGGACAGCCCCCTTGCTGAGCCGGGCGGGTCACGGATTGTGGCCCCGTGGCATCAGATACGCTTGTGGTTGTGGCTACCAGTGGTCTCCTTGGAGGCAGGACTAAGTGTTCCCTGGACCTGATCCGCAGGGCAGATTGTTAATAAGGAAAGCATGCGTCTCTCCGCGAGTCCGAAGCAGCAGGGACGTGGGGGAATTCACTCGGGCCCCGTCTGGCCAACTTCCATGCCTGCACTTTTCTGGGCCTTGCGCTGCAGCGTTTGGCTCCAGAAATATACCAAGGTGCATGTAAAATCCATAATTTGCCATAACGTAGGTGCACATTTCATGCAGACTTTCCCCCACAATCCCACAGAAATAGGGAGAAGCGCGCTTGTAAATGAATACATGCGAAACCGGCACAGACCCCAAATGATCCAAGGCGTCCATCCCTGGGCACTGGCCGCCGCCGCAGCGAGTAAACGCCCCGGGTTCAGAGGCAGCAGCCGCTTGTCCGCCACCGCACGGCAGGTCTCTTGCTTCCACGCCAGCTTATGCGCTGCTGGGCCACAGGGGGCCGGCAGTTGAACTGGGAGGGCAGATGCTGGACTGGAGAGACCGTGGCCGCTCAGCTCTGCCATTCTTCGGGGCCCAATTTCAGCTGCTTGCCAAGATAGCGAGACGCCAAGGCGGAGGCCAGAAAGTGGTGGGGGGGGGATCACGCAGGAGGGGCGTCGCTTTGGGCTTCGGGCTGCTTTCCGCGTCCTTAAAAATGTTCCCCGTCCCTGTTGCATTGACTCAGTGCAGCATCCCACACGTGAGCGTGTGGCCGGCTGCGGAAGTCTTTGATGAAACTCCCAAGGCGCACAAGCCCTTCCCAGGTTGGATCGCTCTGTTTTGTTAGCGTTGTCCAATAACGAATGGATTTGGTGATGAGTCTGGAATGGTTTCTTTTTCATTAGCTCCATGGCAAGCTTCCTGCCTCCTCCAGGGAGGTGTGTGTCTTTTGTTATCTGTGACAACATCACTCCTGCAAAACGTCGCCTCACGTGCCGCTTGTCGCCGTGTAGTTTTCAACTTCTATAACGGTGACAAATTAAAAACAAAAGAACCGCCCGTCGTTATGGCAGGATTTGCACCGGCCGAGTTCCCAGCATCGCCTTTGCCAAGGGAACAAAATAATCAAAGTTGCTTCTATGTTCCAGCTTTTAATTCACTCCTTTTCTCATCCAAGGAAGCCCAAATACACTGACCTGACCAAACTAGGCAAATGTAAATATGCGTCGTGGTTTTGTAAAACTCGCTCGGCCGGCTGTGGCACAGCAAAGATGGGCTCTTCTCTCGTGCAGGGAAGAGGAGACCCACTTGTGGGCCTTCGGCGCCCGAGGAGAACACAGAAAGCAGGAGCGAGAGGCCTGGCCGGGCATGATGGAGACTGCGGGGTCCTCAGCCCCCTGAAACTGTGCAGGCGGGGTGGGCAGAGGAAGGCAGCCTCTTCGTCCTCGCCAGTTCCATTCCCACCCTCCATAGCCAAAGCTCTCTGGGCAGGTCACAGCAATTCATAAGGACAAGAACACGTGATTGTGTGTAGGAGTTATATAGAAGAATGTTGGTGCACAGAAGCAAATGACATAGGCTTAAAGCGTCTCGCGTGTGCCCAAGCGCACACCGCAGGACCGATCTCCTGGCCCCAAACACCCTTGAGTGCCCCGGAGACGAGGGCGGCTTTCGCTTTTGACCTGGCGCCGAAGGACGGCAGGCCTGGCACCGCATGGTCCCCATGGGGGTCGTGCCGCAACTCCCTCGCAGCCCCCCTCGATGCCTCCCCCTGAGGCGGCGCCCGGAGGAAGCCCCCCACGGCCGGGCGAGCGTCAGCCACGGGCCAGTCGGGCTGGCAGGGGAGCAGGCGCGCCGAGCGAGGGAAGCTCCCGCGTCCGAGGGAGGCTGCGTGAGACGCTGGGAGGAGGGCGTCCTCTTGAGAAGGGGACCGGGTTTGGGAGACCCTCCGCAGGAGGCCGGCGCCGATCTTCACTGGCTTTGGGACACGCTTCCTCTTTCCGCATTTTCAGGGTTGGTCCCAGAAGGCTTTGCTCTTCTCCAGTCACCTGGTTACGGAGAGGGACCGGTGCTTGCGAAGGCTTGCCAGCAATTGTGGAAGGAAGAATGCAGGGGGCGAGCAGGACCGCTTTTGAACGGGGGCACCAGCATCTCAACCCTGCCCTGTAGGGGACCATTTGGGGAACGCCCCCCCCAAAGGAAGCCCCCCCCATCAGGTGTGCTGCTTCTTCCTGAAAATCAAGCAGCTGCGCAGGGTGACCTGAACAGGGCCAAAATCTCTCCCTTTGACCTTTGGGGCTGCTCTTCAGCCCATTTCCTGTGGAAAGGCACTGTTTGTACTATTTTTAGATGGATTATTGCAGCCAGTATTCCTCTTTGTCCCCCTTGCAATGGCTCCCATGACCTCCATGGTCATGAGGTCTAGAAACTTATTTTTAGAAGGGGAAATTGCGATCCTTGAGGTGCCCCCTGTGCAAAAGTCAGTGCCATGGCAGTATAATGGTGAAGATGTAGGCACTGCACGGGCTTAGTCACGGTTCTCCGCTGGCAGCTGGCTGGGTCTCCGATAGCTTTCTTGCTTGCTGGAAGACTTCCTTGGCTTCCGACTTTCTAATGCACCTTTTGCTCGGCTAATGGCTGCATTCTGTCCACGCTCCGCGGCCGCGGCCGCCTTCTCCTCTACTTAGGATTGCATTTACCGAGCGTGCAATAAATAACGAGACAAAAGACTTTCCAAAAGTTCTGAAGGCTGCATTTTGCCAAGCAGCCTCCAGGCACTGTTTGCGGAGGCAGGTTATTAAATTGATTTTTCCCTCCCTCCCTTTTTACATGCTCAATGAACATTAAAATTAAAGTTCGGCTGAGTCTCCCAGTGGGGCGAGGAGATACTTTGTGGGATTGTGTGTTTGTGCATGTGAGTGGGATGGGATGGGATGGGAGAGCTTTCCCCGGGCCAAACGTGTAGCGTGGGCTTGTGCCGATGGGGAGCACCCAGGTGGGTGGGAGACGTGGCTTCTCAGAAGAAGCTCGGTCGCTTGACCCCGGACCTGGGGACCACATGGGCTCCCTCTTGGCCTTGGCCCTCACCGGCTGCTCCTGGCCCGTGGGTGGCTCGTGCGTCTTGCTTTGGTGGCCAGGGAACCTGCGGCTCTTCGAACAGGATGCCGTCTGGCACGAGGGAGGCTGCAGTCTTTGGTCTGGGCTTCGTGGCCGCCGTGAATTCATGCTGGCCTCCTCGGCCAGCCGCTGGACTTTCTCCTTCACCAAGGGGAGCGTCGCCTCCTGGACGCTGCCTCATCGCAACTGACGGCACGATTGTCGGGAAATCCACCTTATTTAAGAACTGTCCTTTCATACCGGTGGATGGTAGGAAATCCATTTGCTAGATGAAGCAGGAGCCAGGGCTGGTGCTCACCAGCTTGCAGTGCTTCGGAGGGACGAGCGTCCCTTCCCTGGAGCCAGCCAGGAGTGCCCCTTCTCTGTTTAGGGGTGAGCGCCCCCCGCCTCGTTCTCACCCCCCCCTTCCCTACGTTTCTGTGGCTGACCCAGCCTTGATGGGAGCACCTTGGCCAGGGTCGAACATGGCAGAGTGACTGATGCCCAGGCAGCACGTGGGGGCAAAGTGAGTGTGGGGCAAGGGGCTGCCCCACAGTGAAGGGGTGGGAGGGAAATTCCTCAATTTGGGAGCAGGGGGCAAGGCGCAGCCCTGCAGAGGCGTTTTGCAGCACTGGCCTCTCCTCTGGTGTTGGCAGGAGTCTGCGCGGAAAGTGAGGCAACCCAGTGCTGTGGAAGGAAGGGCTCAGGCAGAGAGCGGGGGGGGGGTCTTGGACTCTGCCCCCACGAGGCCGGGGTCTGGAAGTGAATGGCGTGTCGGCGCTCGGGAGCGTCCCCAGTCGGGCTCGGCTCCCCGGGCGCTTGGCTCGCTTCCCACATCATCTCCGGCCAGAGCGCTCTTGTCAGCTGCGTATGTCGGCGCGACTCTGCTGTGCCCCCCAAGGCCAGCCGCCCCCTCGGCGTCGACAACCATCCGCTCGCCGTCAGGGCGGATGAGTCTTCAGCGGAGAGCGGTGCATGAGAGCGCCGATTGACTGGCGACGCAAGTCGAAGTCAGCAGTGATTTAATTAGGGCGGCTGACTCTCGCCTGCCGCCCCCTCCCCCAGTCGCTGCGCCGAATCCCACGGCCTGAGCGGAGCACCCCGGGGGGCGCAGGGGGCCGGGCCTTGGACCGCACCTGGCGGGTGGCACAGCGCCTCGCCGGGATGCCCCCAAGGCCTCCCTTGCGTGGACGGCCCGGAGCGGCTCCCTCCGCTCGGCCACCCGTCTCCACCTTTGCCAGAGATGCGGGCGGGCGAGTGCGGAGCCGGGCGCTGGGTTTCACCGGAGAGCGAGACCCCCGCAGTGGGGTGTTCCCACCGGCTGTGCGGGCGTGGGAAGGCTGGACCACGAGGGAAGCCGGCTGGGAGAACGCGCAGGCTCTGATGCTGGAGGAGAACTGGGTGGACGCCCCGGCAGGGCAAAGGGTGCACAGGCGGGTCCTGGACTCGCCCTCGAAGCCGAGAGGAGGAGAGTGAGGCCGTGTGCTTCGGGCACATCCTCCGAAGGCGAGACTCCCTGGAGAGGACCATCCGGTCGGGGAAAGTCGAAGGCGGAAGAGGAGGAGGATCAGATAGGAGGCGGGTGATTCCACGCTGGCGGCCCTGACCCTGAGCTAGTGATTGCTGAGTGGGGCTTCCAAGGCTGGTATTCGGGGGGCCGCCACAAGCCGGAGCTGACCGGGCAGCCCGTAGCCACAACCAAGCCAAGGGGCAGAGCTGGGAGGGAGGGCGGGACTGGGGCGAGAGGGTGCCAGGCCCACGGCCCATGGTGGAGCCTGGGATTGGCTTTGAAGGCCCTCGGTCCCAGCCGGGGGCAAGAAGCTGCCCCAGGAGGCCCTGAGGGGAGAGCCGGCTTTCCCGAAACCCAGCACTCTGCGCTGGCTGAGGAATCTGGGAGCTGCGGTCCGTCCGGCGCCTCTGGGGATGCCCGGCAGCGGGAGGCCGGATCAGGCAATGCCGGGTGGCGGGAGCAAACCGTGTGTGCCGGAGACGGGAGCGTTGGCGCATCTCCGAGAGGGGCCCGCGGCGAGGCGAGGAAGGGAGCCGTGCCGCGTGCCGCCCCTGCCTGTTGGCGCTTTTGACGCGCCCCTGGAAGTTGCAGCGAGAGGCCTGCCGCACCTCGAGGAGCCCGGTTGTCAGATGTGGGGCGTGCTGAAATATTAATGGGACTAACATTTCAATTACGCTTTATCTAGGTGGGTGCAGGCGAGAGCTCTTTCCCTGCCAGCCGCTCAGCACCGCCGTCTTCGCGCCCCCCCGGCTCCTCTCCCCCCGTTTCCCTCCCCGCAGCCCCCAACATCTTCTCATCCACGCTGTCAGGAAGCCGTTCATGCCGCGCTGGTTCTTTTTATTGGTTTTCATCACTTTTGACATTGCCAACAATGAACCTTGAAGTAAATTTTCAGGAGCGACTGTGTCATGGGGAAGTGACGTGCCGTCATTTTTCTAAATTAGGCGATGATTTCCAGCCCGTGTGGAAGGCGCAGCAGGGAGGGGCGATCCGGGTTGGGGGGAGCTGGGGGGCAGGGTTCCCAGGCTGCTGAGGGGCATTCCCGAAAAGAGGGGGTCGCCAGTGCCGGGGCTTTTGGGGGAGGGGGCAGGGGCGAGGGCGTGGCATCCCCTTCTGGTGCAGCTCCGAATCTTCCGGAGGCGAGGCTGCCTGGGCCCCCCAGTCTCCTGCCTTCCGGGCGCGTCACTCCACGGCCCAGCGTCAGGCTGGCGTCCCTGGGCAGCATGCGCGGCTGGTGCCGGGGCCGCATGGAGCTGGGCGTCCCCCGCCGCCATGTCGGTCTCATATGAGGGCAGGCGTGGGAGCTGCCCTGCCCTTCTGTTCTGGGCCGGCCGTGGGAGCCCTGAGGAGAAGAGGGAGGGGGCGGCAGGAAGGTTCTCGCCGGGGGTCCCATGGGGGCTGCCTTGGCCAAGGCCCTCAGGAGCCTGCAGGCGGCTCCGGGGGGCCCTCCGTCCTGCCACTGCTCCCCCGTGGCAAGCGCGGCACGCGTCCCTGGCGGAAGGCACCCCGCCAAGCCGGCCGCCCCCCCCCCCCCCCCCCCCCCCGCCCCCCCCCCCCCGCCCCCGCCATGCTGCCCCACTCCCTCTTCCGATGCCCCGCAGAGAAGCCCTGCACCCCGCGCACGCCCTCTCCGTTCCCCTGCCGCCGCCGCTCTGCAGCACTTCCTTTCCTTCCCGGTTACCTATCGGGAACATCAAAGTGGCGCGTCTGATCTCCTCATCCTCCAGAATAAACAACTGACAGGAAACGTAACTAGGTCTTCACTCAGGGATTGAACGAGAAAAGGGCTCCGTTAGCTTCACGCGACTTCCCTTCAGTTTTCCGAAGTCTTTGCAGGGACGGCGTCTCCTTCCGAAGGGTCTTCGCAGGACATCTCCCGGATGGTCGCTTAAGGTGGCCTTCCCTGGCCGGGTGCCTCTCAGAGATGTCTGGCCGCAATTCCCATCATCCCCGCCCAGCACAGCCAATGGTTTGGGGCAGTCTTCCCAATCAGGCACCCCTGTCTTGTAGTTCCCATCTTCCTTAGCCATCATGGCTGGCCGGGGTTGATGGGTGGTATAGTCCAGAAGTGGTATAGTCCAGAAGAACCGGATGATGCACGGGCTGCTTTGGGGCCGAGATCCGTGGATCCTCGCCCACGCCTGCGCCCGAGAAGGAGCTCCAGAGGAGGAGGCCACGAGCAGAGAGGCAACTGATTAAAATGCAAGCAGATGTTTCCCTGGAAAGCTGCTGGGTCCCCCAGCCAAAGCTGCCTTTTTTGCCAGTTGCTTGGCTGGGCTTAAAAACTGCTCTGTCATCGGGAATTTTCGCGTTTTGAGCTGCTTCTCTCTCGCTCCCCGGCTTGAATTCCAGCTACCGGCCATCCTGGTGCGGTTGTTCATCACAGTCCATAGAAGCCGGAGGCTCGGTAGTATTGGAAGAGGAGGCGCAAAATCGATATGGGGAATGCGAATGGCTCCACTCGGGGGCCCAATGTTCCAGGACCTTCGACCGAGTCGGAGAACTGCTCGTTTCTCCGCTCCTCTTTTCCGCTCGTCTTCTAACAGCCGCTAAAGTGCCCCTGGTGTATCATACTGGGGTGGGGGGGGACGCGCCCTGTGCTTGTGCCGTGCCCACGGGGAGCCTCGGCCGCGTGAGGGCTGAGCGCTCCGCCACTCGCCCCCAGCCACAGGGCCAGCTGGGCCGCTGGTTGCGCGGGGCCTTCGGCGCCGGCCGCCCAGCTTGTCGGCGTTCTGGTTCTGACGCTCCCGGGTTGGCTTGTGCCGGGCTGTGGCTTTTTGCTCAAGACAGGACCAAGGGTGGACTCCCTTGCCAGCATCCCCCACATGAAGGATGAGGAGCCCCACCATCTCCCCGGCCATGCTAGCCAGGGCTGATGGGAACTGGAGTCCGGCCCTCCAGATGCATCGCGCTGCAGTGCCCATCGCTGCAGACACCCGGAGAGCACCAGGTCAGGGGAGGCTGCCTTTTGGCGTGGCGAGGAAGCATCTCTCCCAGTCAGCCCTGTCTCTCAGCGGCTGGACTGGAAGAGCGAAGATAAGGGCTGCCTCTGATCCCACATTCCATGAATAGCACACAATTCCTATCTCGCCCTCCGATCTCGCAGGGTCCCTCGCAGGGTCCCTTGGGCAGGGCCGACGCTGGTGCTTTCCAGCCATCGCCCGGTCTGCATACAATGAATATCAACGTAGAGAGCAGAAGAGAGGAAGGAGCAAAACACCGGCCTCATGCTTTATTTATGAGAAAACAGGAGATCAAGTTTGCATAATCAACAAAGATTTAATTTGTGAGGTTCTGAGAGCAGGGCCCTTTGGCTTTAATCTCCCTGTGTGCACATATATATCTATATATGAGAAAGAGGAAGCAGAAGAGCTGAGTCTAAACTCTTCATTAAGTGGCTGTTGGGTTTCAAATCCGATTTTCTCTTTCTGATATTAAAATGTGTCACATATAACAAAGATCAAACACACAAATTCCTTTTCCGGGGGTAGGAGGTAGGAGAACCTTCCAGCAAAGGAGCTAATTTGGGAAGGGAAAAAATGCTACCCATGGAACTTTTAATTTTCCAATATTTTATCAGCCTTTTGATTATTCTCTTCAATTCCACACAATCAAGTAGCAAATAAAAAACACCTTTAGATTTCTTATTAAAAAGCAATGCTAATCTAAAAGCTGAATGTTGACAACCGGTTGAACACTGCTGGAAATGCATGTTAGGTTTGCTTTTAAAGGAACGAAACCAAACCGGAAGGAAAATAGGAGCCATCCGGTGAGTCGCTGTGACTGAGCTTGGCCTGAAATCCAGACGTGTCACCAAACTACTGAAAATCCGATCACCGATCTCCGTCAGGATGTTCTGGCCTGGTCGGAAGCTGGCTGGATGTGCGCGGCGTTTTCCCACAGCGTTCCCAGCGCTGCGGCTTGGTTCTTCGGCACGAACTCGGTCCTTGATTCTTGGTTCTCCCGTCCTGGCAGCCGGGCTCAGCGCTGCTCATTCTGACGGAGGATCTGAGGCGGAGAAGGGCTCTCTGTGTCGCAGCGGTTTCTCTGCTAGGTGTTTGCTCTGGGCTGCATCGCAGCGGGGAACGGAGAGGGCCGTGGAGCTCTGGAAGCTCCGAGCCTTCTCTGCGCATGCAGGTGCTGAACATCTCCCAGCACCATGGGCTTTGCAGTCTCTCTTGCTGAAGACAAGCAGCCAGAGGCTCTCTGGCCAAGCGCTCTGCAAAGGTCCGCAGCCCAGCACAGTGGGGAGAGCGGCCACCCGTGTCCCAAGCAGTGCAGGGGGCCACTTTTCCTCCTGTGTCGGGCAGCCATCCAGGAGGTGCAGCTTTCCCCTTCCCCGCCCTCCCCTTTTGGGTAATCATCCCTCCTCTTGGCTCTGCAGCAGCCTTCGAGAGTGGGAAGGACGGGCCGTTGGCAGCGGCAAGCAGCGTTTTCAAAGCACCCGGTCTGCCGGGTGCGAGCGGCTTCCCGTTTTGTAGCATCAGCATCTCGGGGAAGAGGGCCTGCGTGGTGGTTGGCGGGGGCGGCGGGGAATGGCCATTTCTCTTCCGCAGATATGTATTATGTTCCATTGATTTGACTCATTGGAAAAACAGCAAACAAACAAACCGGCGAAGGCAGCTTGACGAACAGACGGCAGCAGGAAAGTAAAGGACAGCCAATAAATCAGAGCCGCCTCTCCCGGGGCAGCCAGGCGCAGGCCCGGCCCGTGGGGGACGGGGGAGCCATTCTCTGGGGCTAGCAAGGGGCTGGCTGCACGGGGTCCGGGCTGTGCTGTGGGCGGGGGGCCGGACACGGGACCCCCTCGCCTTCAGCACCGCCTGCCTTGCTCCGAGCAAAGCCCCTGGCAGGGCTGGGCGGGGGCGCGTGCCGCACCTGAGCCGAGAACGCATGGGGGCAGCTCCCAGGCAAGCCGCCCGGAGCACCCCCACCCCCGTGGGATGTGGGCTGCCGACTTAGTGGGCGGCAAGGACGAGCCAGCCTGAGCCTTCTGTGCGTATGGCAAGAAAGCCTCTCTATCTTTCCTGTGTGTGCATTGTGTTATAATCCCTTTTATTGTGTAGTCACACACACACATTTCCCTTTTGTAATGGGAACCCAGCAAATGTGTCTGTTGCGCAGTTTGACAGCACTTGTGCATGAGGATCCGAGTGCATTGTGCATTGTGTGCCCCCCGCGCATCGGAGGCCTGCCCCCCACTCAGCCCCCCAGTGGCACCCAGCACCTGTGCCGTGGCTGTGTTGCCACGGAGGGAAAGCGCGCCCTGGGCGTGCCGCGGCGTGGTGGGCAGAGGCCGGACTGGGAATTGGTGGAATCTCTGGCAGGTGGTGCCGTCTAGTGGCCCGGGGGTTGTGCCCCCGTGCTCTGACTGGCAGTAGGAAGCCGCCAGTGGCTGCTGGCCTTGCTGGCCACGTGCCCCCTCCTTGACCGGTGGCGGCCTGCCTGCACCCACCGGCTGCCGAGGGGCTCGGGCCGGGCGCCCATTCTGCTTGAGGGATGCTCCGGGCAGCTGGCTGGCCACCGAGTGGGCAGAGCGCTGGGTGGACGGGCTGTGTGTGGCTCTGACCCAGCAGGGCTTTTCCCAGGACTGCACCCTGGGCTTCCTGCGCGCATGTGGGCTCTTCCGCAGAGCCGCGGCCCCTCCCGGCCAGCCAGGTTGGCTCCCACCCATCACACCTGCCCTGCGCACGGCCCGGGCCGGCTGCCGGAGTGCCCACTGATGAATGGCTTGCGGGTGAATTAGGTGGATGTTGCAGGCAGGTATTTCGGGCCCTCCTGCTGCCAATAAATATACCTGGCGGTGCTTATGCCAGGAGAGATAACGGATGGGGCATCTTTCTGGGATGGCACAATTCATTTTTATGTAGGAGCCCGATCGTCAAATGGCAAAAATATTTCACGTGGAAGTCCATCATTCACGAAGAAAAAAATGGGGGGAAAGAGCAGGATTTCCAGGGAAGGATGTTTTATGGCACTTCAGGTGAACCAGATCCACAAAGATGACAGTCCCTTTATCTCGCAGGAAACCGTTCGGGCTGCTATCAATTTACTGCTGCCTTGTAAATAACCTCGCTGGCAACAGATGGGTGGGTGCCGCAGAGCTGCGTTCGCGGGGAGGGCTCCCTGCACCAACTTTCAGGGAGGGGAGGAAAACTTCGGAGCTTCAAGGGAGACCAAAACACGGAGAAACTCCACGCAGCATGTTCCAGAAGAGTGTGACCTGGTCTTGCATTTGTTACCGGAATTGCAATGGCGTTTGTGATCCTTGGTCATCCATTTATTGGTTGGTTTTTCCCACTTATTGAGGGCGTGGAAAACTTACAAAGAGCCCGTCCGGGACCTTTCCCTTTGCAAAAGGGGCATCCTGCCCGCTTTTGTCGTCTGGCACAGGAAAGAGCAGCTCGGAGGGGCTGGCCCCTTCCCATTCCGAGGGTCCAGGCAGGGGGTCCGTCTACCGAGCCCTTTGCAGCAGGGGGTAAATGGGCAGCTGTTGCGAGCACTTCTTTTTAAAATGTTGTGCTGGTTCCTGGATCCCTGGAGAAACGCGGTCCAGTTCTGGTCA
This sequence comes from Varanus komodoensis, assembly GCF_004798865.1. Taxonomy (NCBI): domain Eukaryota; kingdom Metazoa; phylum Chordata; class Lepidosauria; order Squamata; family Varanidae; genus Varanus; species Varanus komodoensis. Next base: position 8,946,791 of record NW_025335909.1, read on the forward strand.
TGAGCACCTTCGTCAGTGATGGCAAATGGCGCGTGGGGCCGTGACGGAAGCGCAGGCCTGTCAGCTGATCAAAGAAAACTTCATATATGCGTGTTCGTAAATTAATCAAGCTGTTAAATGTGAACGTGCGTGCGTACCGAAGGAGCCTGCTTTCTTGGCTTTGAGGCCAGCCTTCCAGAACATCATGTGCTGGCCATGCTGGCTGAGAATCATGGAAACTGTAGTCCAACATGTCTGGACGACCCCGGATTGCGGCAGGCTATTTTAGACTGTGCTTCGTTATGGAAGCGATGTCGCTTCTAAGAGAGAGAGAGACTCTTTTAAGATGGCTCAGTTGCCACTGTGTGTGCGTGTATGTAATCCTCTGCCCAATTTATCAGCGACATTTTTGTAGTCAATTAGAAATCTTTGAGTTGATTAAACTAGTCAGTTTATCATTTATCCATTGCAGCCCTGATAGAAATGCTCTGAATGTGAACTGACTGCTTTCCAGCCGTTAAAAAAAGAGAGTTGGGGGAGGGCTTTAAAGGGAAACCAAGAGCGGATCTTCTGAAAGCCACCTGGAGCAGAAGACCACCTCATTTGCCCGGGGGATCGACCGTATCAGAACAGTGGTCTCCCCGAGGTTTGGGACCAGGGGACGGGTTGGCACAAGCGGACACCCAGAACTAATCTCAAGTAGGCCAAGCCTAATATCCGACACAACTGTTGTTCTTACCAATAGCGATGTGAGGAAGGACGGTGATTCTCTCGGCGACCGAGAAACTCTCAACGCTGAGAAAAACCCTGACCCATGAAGCCAGCCGCCGTTCCGTTCTGGCCTGCTCGGTATCCCCAACTGGCAGGAGAGGAAGTCCTGGCGTGAAAACTTCACTCGGCAAAGGTAAGGCTGAACTGCCGCACCGCTGTCTCAGCACATCTCCAGGCCTCCTCCCCATCTCGCCTCCCCCCACCTTGGGAAGGTCTGTAGAGATGCCCCGTGGCGCACTGTGAGCATGTGAGATGCCGCCCCGTCGGGCCACGTCGCCACATTAGGAGATCGGCTCAGCCCGCCTTGCGCTCCCCGTGCCACGAAAGGCGCCCAAAACGGGTCCCGCGCACTGACCCGGGCTTGCCCCATGGACGCTGGGGCCCGCTCCCCCCGAGCCAGAGGGAAAACGTCTTCTCTGAATCACCTTCCCAGTTCTACTGACATGGACAATTTTTTAAATGCGCAATCAATGCCTGATGTCTTTTTATAGTCAGTTAATGCACCGGTGGCTGCAACCCCGAGCGAGGTGGCCGATTGTCATTACAGCCGCACTTCTCCCGCGGCCTGAAAGCTGGCTACTGGGGGGGGGGGCAGCAGTGGCACCGAATACTCCCTCTGCCTCCAGCTCCACAAAGGGTGACCCTTCCCCAGCATCCCCCTCGCACGCCTAATCTCCATTATCTCTGGCATAATGCAGCGTCTCGCTCCCTCCCCTCTTAATGGCCGCGAGTCCCATAAGCCTCTTAATTCACAGCAAGTCCAGCTGAAAGGCTGCCGCAGATGGCGGTGACTCGGCCGCTCGCCCAGGAGCGAAGAGGCGGGATGGGGGCCTGCAGGTGGAGGGCAGGACACGGCCCACAGGGGCCGGGACCCCTGCCCTGCCCTGCCCGGTTGCTGCGGGGCCTTTCGTGTGACCGGGGAAGGAGACCTGCTGCCGCCCACGCGAGGAATCCGCGTGGGCACCCTGTCTGGGGCTCGGTGGATTCCATTTGCGTCCGAGGAAAGCAGTTGTTCCGAAACAGGCGTTCTCCAGCGGATGTGAGGAAGAAGACGCTGCCAGTCCGCCTTCCTGCGGGTGGAGCTCCCTGGCACCCGTCTTGAGCGGGCAGCAGCCGGGCTGGTGGTCAGGGGAAACGGCTTCCCCCGAGGCGGGGCCGGCCACCTGCGGTTGGTGCAGGGCCCGTGACACAGCGTGGCGATGTGTGCCACGGGGTTCCCCCTCACCCGGATGGGCTGGGCTGGGCGGGCCAAGGGCCGCCCCTGGGCCTTGTGCCCCTGGAGCAGCTCCCCTGCCAAGCCATGGCGCACTCTGCCCCCGTGACCGGCAGCGGGCGGGTTGCAGCCGCAGAGCGCTCGGGGCGGCCTATCCGTGCCAGCAGGCAGACCGTCTGCTTCCCCGCTTCTGGAGAGCTCGGCCTTCCTTCGTGGCTCTGCTCTGGACATCGCCTGGCAAAATGCAGACTCCAGACTGGCTTCCCAGCTCCGGGTTGCCCGCAAAGGGCAGCCACCTGCCATTGGCCCTCCTTTCGGTGTGTGCTCCTGCACCGCATCAACTCACGGAGAAGCCGACCTCATTGCCCCTTCCGACTCTACTCTTCTGTGAGTCTTTGGGGAATGGGCCCCGGGCATTTTCAAGGGGCGGAATGAGCCACGCAGGCACCCCGGCCCTGGAACGGTGCAAGCCGCCCAAGGGGCATGTGATTTCTCTGCCCGAGTGCGGCTGTGGACGGCCCCTCCTGGCACGCCACGTCCGAAGACATGCCAAGGAGAACAAGCACTGTCAAACTGGAAAGCGTCGCTTTGCTCGCCGCTGAGCTTCTGGCCAGGATGCGCGGGGCTGTCCCGGGAAGCCCTGCCCTTCAGCGCAAGTGCTGGGCCACATGGTCCAGTCCCTGTGGGCACTGATGCTGCGTGGGATCGAGTGCGTGGGATCGCACTGCGTGGCACAGCATCCACCCCCACGAGACGCGGCAGGGGACCTCTGGCATGGCCAGCCCCGCGCTCTCCGGGAGACGGGCACAGAGGAGGGTCTGTCCTTCCAGAGGCCGGCGGGGTGGCCCCACACGTCGCAGCACGGAAGGCCGGGAGGGCTTCGGAGGGCCGGCCGGCCGGAGCGTCACAGAGAGGCCGTTCTTCCCTTTTCTCCTTTTGGAAGGAAAACTTGGTCATCGCCATGCATTCCGCATCCCCTCAGCTTTCCCAGAAAGCCTCACTCAATATTTCAGCGAGAACCACAGGATGTCTGATGTTAGTGAACACATTAAACAGCGATATAAATTTGTAATGAGAGCCTCAAAATGAATGGTACTTATCATTTATGGATGGAATAATTAAAGATACTGTACTTGGAGGCTCTGCTGATTTGATTTCTGTTTTACGGAGCTCTGTAAATTGCAATCGCCGGGAAGGGACGGGCGCTCACCGTGCGGAGGCCCATCTGGGCCAGGGAGACAGCGCCCTTTCGCCCGTTGGCGGCGTCCATAAACCAGGGGCACACCCGACCTGCCGGGAAGGTCTCCCGCACGAGCCCCGCAGGAGCGGATGGGACCTGCTCGCACAAGCACGCCGCCACCCTCCGAAGCTGTGGCAGGAGCGAGAGGGAGACGTCCCGGGAAGTTCCATGGACCGGCAGGTGTGCTGGACCCCTGCGGCAGGCCGCACCGCACGTGCCTCGGCCCCCCCGCGGGACAGGCGTGCAGCCCGCCGGCTTTCCCATGGAGGACGGACGGGGCCGAGCCGCTGCGGCGGGAAAGGCAGGCCGAAGGATGCAGGTTGTCTCAGGGGCCGCCCGCTCGTGGCTCCGTGCCACGGCGGTGCCGCGTGGATGGCCGTTCTGAGCGCACGCTGCGCACAGGCTCGTCGACTCATCCGTTGTGAATAATTTTTTTATTGTCATATGGTTATTCTTTATGTATTTATGCGTTTATGTATTTGTTTCTGTTGTGAGCCGCCCCGAGGCTTCGTTGCGATGGGGGCGGCGTAAAAATGTTTTAAATAAATAAAATAAATAACGGGACGGGGGCTTGTTGGCACGGTTGGCGGCCTGCCCGGAGCCCACGGGCTGTCCTAGGGCTCTGCAGCTTGCACACCGTGCCCGCAATCCATCCCTGCCGGATTCGGACGACACGGCAAGGTGTGGCTGGGGCTGGGAGGTTCCAGGTGGCTGCCCATGGGCCCCTCGGTCCTGCGAACTCGCCGCTGGCGCAAGACGCTGCACCAGTGGGCGCGCAGAGCTGCGGTCCCCTTGAACACCGAGGTTGCAGGGCAGGCCGGGGGTGGGGAGAGACCCCGTCCCTTTTCCGCCTGTCTCGCAACCCATCCCTGCAGCCCCCCAAACTCCATCGCAAGCACACGGGGCAGCTCCCCGCACCCCCCCCCCGCGCGAGCCAGCGCCCCATCCGCTCTCCCCCCGCTCCTCTCTCTCCCGCTCGCTTGCTGAGCCTCTAAAATTTTGTTGGCATGGCAACGCTGCAGGTGAGTCTCGTTAAGCTTAATTCTCGAATTACGAACTACCTCTTCAATTGTCTGTAATTACTTTGGGGACACTCTTAACCTCCCATTACGAACACGCGGCCCCTTTCTTTTCCACTTGGGGGTCTCTCCCCCGCCTGGCTGCCCGCCTTCTGTGCATCCCGGCATCCCGCCCCCCCTCAGCCAAAAGCACAGGCCGTGACAGCCCCCCTGATTTCGCCCCTTGCTCCTCCCAAGGCCTGGCTTTTGTCTTATGCGTGCTCCGCACTGTCTCATCCCCATCATTAAAGCGAGGAGGGTTGCCATGGCAATTAATCATTCAATCCCTCATCAGCAACTTTTGCCAAATGTCACCCTTCCCTCGATCAAACGAGGAGTGGGAACCTGCCTGCTCGTTAGGAAGTTCCAAGCGAGCCGCTCTGCTCTTCAAGGTGTCCTCTCCCAGCCTGGTGCCTCAGGGCTGCATCGTGGCCGTGCCGGCCGGGAATGATGGAACTTGTAGTCAGCCCCTCGGAATGCACCAGGTGCGCTGGTGCCAGGTAGTAACAAACCAAAAACCCACCAAGGATCAGGCCCGCGAGCTGAAAAGAAAAAAAGGCAGGGGATGGGCACGTGCTTGTTTACAGACGCACGGAAGCCTCTGCCACGGAGCACTTCCGCCTCCCAGGCCCACCTGTGCGTAGAAAGGGTGCAGGTGTGGACAGGAGAAGGAGGGCGTCTGGGAGACCGCCTGGGGCCGGCAGAGGCCCGTCCTGCAGCGCCTGGCTCTGAGGTGGGTGGGCTGAGCCTCAGAGGGGCTCCAGGCCCGGCTTGCCCTGCGTCTTTGCCCTCGCCGCACTGCCGGGGTTCCATGCCACGGTCCCCGGGGCGCCTCGGACCCCCAGGAAGCCTTGGGCCTCCTGCCCCCAGGGAGGCCGAGCGGCTGGCACCGCCGGCGAGACTCGAGGAGCAGAAGGGTTAATGCCAGCAGGAGCCTGCCTTGAATGCAAACTCCCGGTTCCTGCAAGGAGCCCTATCTGAAATCATTTTCCTTTTCAACCTGTAATTAGCCTGAGTCGTTGGCTGCATGCAAATTCCAGTCCTTAATTGCCAGTTCTAACCTTGGGAAGAGTCTGTGCCCACATCGTGCGGGCGTGTCGCCGGAAGGAGCCAGGTGCGGCTGCCCCACGCGAGCACCCCATGGGCCCATCCACCTGCATCCACAGGACACCAGGAGGCTGGGACTTTGGGCAGGGCCTCGAGGTGGGTCAGGGGGAGTCCCGGGACTTCCTTTGAGTGGCAGGACAGAGCCCTGGCACATGCAGAATGTGGCTCAGCACACCCACCAGCCAACCTCAGGCCGTCTGTTGTGTTCTCTGAATCCAGCCATTGCATATACTTTTAATGCTCCTCCCTGCATCCATGAGGTCTAGAAACTTGCGATGCAACAGTCTGCAAATGAAAATATCCGAGCGGCTGGGTCTTTGCCCTGTGCTGCGTTCGGCACCTCGGCCGCTCTTCTTCAAGGCCACCGCGAGGCCGCCGGCCTGTCCCTCACTGTCTCCCAGGCCCCCGGAAAGTGGCCCCGAGAGCTTCTGCAGCATCAGAGCAGCCCTCAGCAGAAAGCGGTTCAGGGCCGGCTTTCCCCCTCCTCCTGCGCTTCCCATCTTCCCTCCCACAGCCCCATGGCTTGAGCTGGATCCCTCCCGCCGCAACAGGACGCTGGATTCTGAACCCGTGAGCAAGTTCCATGGCCGCCGGGTAATGTTTTACTGTGATCCCCACAAGGCACCTGCTAGCAAGGGGCACCGACAGTTTGCGAGCACCGCGGTTCTGATCACCGGGAAACTGAGGCTGGAGATTGGAGGAGGGGGGCCCTGGAGCGTGTGTGGATCTTTGCACAAACCTTTACAAAGGCTCCACCTCAACCAGATTTACGGTGGGCAAAACGAGACACTGAGCAAAGCTGAAATGGGCAATTTCCTCTCCCCCGGGAGGGGCCTTGGGCCCGATCCGGCGGCTCCTCCCACGCGCAGGGCTCCGTGCCCACATGGGCCAGGGTCCGTGTTTCTTGCAAGAGCTGCTTGAAGGTTGCGGAGCTCCATCCCGGCTCGCTCAACTCCGCCGACTTGTCGGAGCGAGTGGAAGAGCAAGTGCCCAGCTGGGAAGGTGGCAGCCTGGCTCTCGTGCGGACCCCGACACGCACACGAGCGTGTGCTTCAGGTCAGACACACGGCGCGTGCCCCGGGGCAGCTCCACGGAGCATCCACCTTCCCCTCGTGCTGCTCGGCAAACCCGGCTCGCAGCCGCTCTTCCGCCTGCGCCGACCGCTCGAGCTTGCCCTTCGAGCGACGGACGGACAACGGGGCCGCCAGGAACATGGCAACCCGTGGCCCAAGGTGGGAAGTCCTGTAACCGCGTCTGGCCAGCCAGAGCCATGATTTCTGGAGCAGCCAGATCTGGGGCTGTTGTTTCAGATACTGTCAGTGTGTGTGTGTGGGGGGGGGTATTATGCCATCCCCCAAGTTAGCTGCCCAGAATCTCTCCTTAGAGCCAGAAAAGGAAAGAGGGGTGTGCAGGAGAAAGAGCCAGAGCCGGAGCCGGAGGGTGATCCGGGCCCCGATTCTGGCCCCCGTCGTCTGAGCTGCAGGCGCATGGCCCCTCCATCCCCAGGAGCCAAACCGCAGGACAAGCCGCCCGGCTCCGTCCCTGCTGGAGGGAGCACGGCCCCCCTCTGGGAAGGTTTTGGGGGGAAGCGAGCCTTTGTGCTCGCAGGCTCCTCGCTGGCAGGAGCTCCGAGCTGGTGCTGAGCAGGGGTTGATCTCGTTCCATGTAATTACCAGAGAGAGAGCGGGGGAAGTTACTCAATTATAGGAAATTGTAAAATTGCATTAGGGAAGGTGGTGTTTAAAAGGCTCGTACGTTTGGACAGTTTGTCTCTTTCCGACTCCTGCAAATTGATTAGCCATCAGCTGCCTTTCCTGGGAGGGTTTCTCTCCCCCCCCCCCGTTCCCTTTTCACGTGTTTGTGAAGGGAGAAAAGGGCACTGAGTTTGTCTATCCAAACTGGGGGTGGTTTGATCCGGCTTGAAGGAGATTTGCATGTGGAGAATGTTTGCCCCCCCCCCCCCGGGCCAGCGGGGGGGGGCACTGCGGTGTGGCCTGGGGCGCAGCTTCCCCCTCCCAGGGGCAGCCGAACCGGGCACAAGACAGACGTGGGGGGATGCTGTGCCACGAACACGGGATATGCCGGAGCCGGTTGCTGAGCCGGCCGGGCGTTGGAAAGGGGCTTCACGAGGGGCTGCGGCAGGAGCGGGGAGGGGAGGGCTGGGCGGCCCCTCGCCGTGGCGGCTGTGAGGGGCGCCGAGTTGCAGGGGGGGCTGGGGGGGCAGCTTGCGGGAGTCCCCGGCTCCATCGCCAGAAGCATCCCAGGAGAGGGCCTCGCCCGAAGCCCTGCAGAGCGGCTGCTGCTGCCAGCCCGTGCTGGGCGGACCAGGGCAGTGCTGGCTCAGCACAAGGCAGTGTCGGCGTTGCCGGCTCTCCGTCTGCTGCGCTTCGGATCGTTCCGGAGGTGCCTGGCGGCCGCTGTAAAAAAACAAACAGCAGGTGTTGCAGGTGCCCCCCGCCCCCCCTGGAGGGCTCTCCTGCACCGGGTTGCCCAGCATCCCCAAGCGGGGCTCCCTGAGGAACTGCCTGCCCGTGCCTGGAGTCCTTGAGGCAGGGGGCAAGGCGGGCTCTGTCCTTCCCCTTGAGCAGGAAGCAGGACTCCTGCAGAGTAAAGGGCATGAGCTTGCCCTCCCCCCCCCCTCCAGCACTCCCCCCCCCACACCGCCAGACCGTCGTGGCGCCCGGGGGGGGGGGGGGGGGCGGCCGGATGCAGCGGGGCCTGGGGCAGTGGGTGCTGGCAGCACGGCCGAAACAGGAGGCGCCCTTGGCCGCGCTCCAGAGGCAGGGTCTCCCCGGACCCCCTCCTGCGTGAGGCGCCGTGTTCCCTCCCTCCCAGCCCCCCCGCCCCCCCTCAGGCCCGTTGCGCAGTCCGGCGCCGCTGCAGGCTGGCCGTGGCTGGGTTGGGGGCCCGCGCACACGATTGCCGAGCACAGTTGCCCACCTGGGGCGCCCCGGCCCTCACCAGATGTTTTCGGAGCCCTGCGGGGGGTGCCCCCTCCCCGGGCTTACCCTCCGCCCCCCCGCCTCCACACAGATGCCCCCCTCACGCTCGCGAGTCCTCGGTGGAGCTGCGCCATGGGTGGCTTCCCGGGGCCCACTTACTGTGCCCGAGGCGCCAACGGGAGCCGCATCGACCCCCTCGAGGCAGAATTGCCGGCATCCTGGTCCGGGGGCCGTAAGAACCGGGCCCCGAGGCATCTGTAATTGGGCCGCCCCCCCCCCCCCAGTGAATCAATTTACAACACGGAGGGTCCTCGTGTGCGAGGCTTTCAGGCTGTTTTAATGCCAGCAGCCCGACGACACTCTTCAATTAAGCAGCTGTGGATAATGGATGCTTTGAGGGGGGGTGTGAAGAGGGAAGCGAGGCCCACGGCTTTCTGTTTCCCAGAACTGTGATAAATGGAAGTGGGGAGAGTTCTCCCCACTGGCCGTGTTGCTTTGCTTTTCTCTGTTCCTGCAGCACCGCCGTGCAGCTTCCAAAAAGCGTGCGCTCGAGCACAGCTGATTGCGTTTCCTCCCTGGCCAGAATTTCCACAGAGGCTAAAAGGGGGGCAGTGGAACTGGGGCAGGAGTCAGAAGAGGGCTGGAAATCCCACAATCCTCTCTGCTCGAAGTAAGAGATAAAAGTGGAGAAATTAGGGACAGCAGAAATGACTATAATCAAGCTAATTATAGGCTTGGCAAGGGGAGGGCTGCAAACCCCTTTTGCTTTTCACCTGTAACGATCCTTTCCAGCTAAATATTTTGCCCTCTCCCTAATGCCCATTCCCCCCCCCCCCGCCCCGGAAGCACCAGCCGCGCTGCGTCAGCTTCGGCAGAGGTTGGGGGGCAGTCGTGGCCGTTCGGGGTTGGAGAAGCGCTGGCCTCCTCCTGGCTCCTGGAAGCCGGACAGCTGGGAAGCCGCCAGCCCAGCATCCCCGATCGGCCGATCCGGCCCGCCAGCCCCAGCTCGCTTGCCCTGGCTGGCAGAGGCGCCCGGGGGCCTCCAGCAAGCGGGGCTGCCCCATCAGCAGCTCTCGGGTCCTTCGGGGCTGGAGAGAGACTTTCTGCGCACAGAGCAGCAGCCGTTTCTCTCGCTCTCTCCAGCACCGAATGCTGCGGTCATCCCACGGATTTCAAGCGAAAGGAGGGAGTCGGCTGCCGTGGGAAGTGGTGGAGGCCGCCATCTTTAAGGAGGACGGGACAGACTCTCGAGGGAGGAGACTCTCCGTGGCCACTAGCCTTACGGCCACGTGCTCCCCGCTTGACCGGAGGGGCCGGCTGCCACGCCGGCTGCCGCCGGCTCTCGCACCCGTCTTGCTTGAGGCACCCCCTGGGCAGTCGGTTTGCCACCGGGTGCATGTCGAGCTGGACCTTTGCCTGCTGCAGCAGGTCCCTCTTGCACTCCAGGGTTAAGGGGCAGGATAGTCTGCACAGGGCTTTTGGAAGGGCTCCGGGTGGGGGCAGCAAGAGGCGATGGGGGGGGTTCTCTAAGAGAGCAGGGGCTTTGGAGCAGCTGAGGGAGGCTCGGAGGACACGGAGACATCAAAAGCAGTTGTCAAAACAGCCGCAAATAGATAAATATCCACAGAGCTGAGCCAAGGAGATCCAAAAGCACGAAACTCATTAGCTTGTCATTTGGCCTTATTATTTCTACTTCCAAGAGCTGGTTTTTCAGAACTGCCAATGTTTTCCCGTTTCCATCTGGAATTCCGGCAGCAAAATGACTGATTCCAAGCGGGCAAAGTCCCAGCGGGAATCCAGCCAGGCCTGCCTCTCCCGTTCGCGTGTGCCGGCTTCCTTTTTGTCTCCGGCTGCCCCCGCGAAGGTCCCTTCCCGACGACAGAGAAATTTCGATCAGCAGCCAAGCGATGGCCATGTGAAATACGCATTGCACCCCGCTCCATGTCCGTATTCCGTTAAAGGAGCAAGATGCCGCAAGGACAACCCGCCAACGGCACCGGCGCTGTTTGGGTCACACGATGGTGCAGAACTCCGACCTGAGGGAGCATCAGAATGAGGAACGGGAGAAGCATCTTCGCGGGATCGACGGAGCCGGGGCGCTGGCCCGTCCGTCCCCGTGCTGTCGGCTGCAGCCGTCCTCAAGCTGGTGCCGGCACCCGGTTCTTCTTCATTGGGGGGGGGGGCGTTGTTTGTTCTCTTTTTCTTGCATTTATGCGCGAGGCACCGGGGTCTTAGTCTGGGGCTCTTCCGAGCCTGCCAAATGCTTCCGTGCTGGCTTTGCAGGGCATCCCTGCGCCTGGAGGAGGAGGAGCCCTCCTGCCCCATCATGGCTTGGGGGCCACCCCGAAGGAGGCCTGGGCTCAGGGTCCACCCCAGGCTGGCTCAGAGGTGTGTCTCGAAATGCTTGACGTCCGTCCGAGCACTTAAAAGCAGCCACGACTGTGCAGTGAGGTACAAAGAGTTGCGATCCACGAAACACCCAGCCCCTCTTCATCTGGTGGCCATTGGCAGGTACGAAATCCCGCCTCTTCCTTAGTGGAATTCCAGGTGGGAAAGAGAAAAGGGAATGCAGGTACGTAAGTTTGGGGCGATTCCCACTACAACCCGCCAAGTGCTCGAAAGGGACCTCTGAGTGTGAACGGAAGGCCCCTCAGTTTATAGGCTAAAACCTCAAAGCCGGCACCTTCCCGGCTGAGCGGCTCAACCCCGACTTTATTGCCAGGCGGTTTCCGCGAAGGATCAAAGTCTTGCAGGAGCGAACGCTCCCCGAGGGACCTCATAAAGGAAGCGATAATGCAACGGGCCGTTTGCCTCCCACCGCGGAACAGAAGGGCCACCAAATTGCTCTCGAGCGGGACGAGGGGAGGGCCCGGCCCCCGCTCGGAGCAGAGCCATTTGCCCCTGCTCTGGCCGCCCAGACCCAGAGGCGAGCGCGGCTGATGGCCACTGGCTGGAGCAGCCCTCTCCAGCCCGGTGCCCACTCGCCAGTCCCGGGAGCCCCTACCCGGCTCAGCCGGGCGGCCCTTCTGCTCACGCGCCGGTGGCACAGCGCCAGGCCGGAGCAAAGCCAGGGCCGCGCCTGGGCTGGATGCGTACCTCGTGGTGGCCTCGCTCGGGCGGGCGGGGGGGGCTCTCTGCCTAATTGCTGAGGCCGCCCCGATGGGAATCGGTCTGCAGGTAAGACACGCAGTTAACGCGGTCCGAAATGGAAACACTGTAATGGGGTTTAGATTGTTTCCAAGGCAAAGCTTAATTGGGACTGCGCACCAGGGCACTGTGCTCATTGCAGAGAGATAATTGCGTGCCTGGCGGGGTCTTGGGCGCGCACACGCCGGCCGCGCTCCTCAGGCCTCCGCCCGTCCCCTTTGCGAGCCGGAGACGACCGCAGGGGGTGATGCTTGGAGGCCACGCAGGGTTCTAGTCCTGGAGAGGGTTTTGGGGGGCAACCCCACCCCGCTTCCCTGCTCTCCCTCTTTACTTCTTGCGTTGGTGCAGCGTCTGTGCTCCTTTCCCCAATGTTCGCTGAACGATAAAGGCCGAGCCGAGCCGAGCCTTGGCAGCATCAGAGGCGATTTTCTTGGAGTTCTGAGGAGACACGGAGTGTGCTCCCTCCGTGCTCGCAGGGCTTGTGTCCGAGAAAAGCCCCCTGCAGCGTCCCATTGCCCCCCTGCCCCCCAGGGCACAGCATCTCTGTGCGGCCACTTCTCTGCTCCGCCAGAAGAAGCCACAGATGCGCCACCAGGCCCTGGCTCTGGGGAAGTGCCTGGATGTTCGACGCAACCCGGCTGGGAGCGCCAGGAGCCGTGCTCCAACATATCCGGAGGGCGTCGGGTTGTGGGGAGATGCTCCAAGAATTGGGGGGGGGGGATCCCACAGGTTGCTCAGGGCAGGGAGGGGGGACCCAGAGGCTGGAGGGCCACCTCGGTTTCCTTTTGACGTTTGAGATTATTTATTTGTGTTTATGTTGACGGCTCAGCTTTTTTCCTCTTCGGGCCCAGGTTGGCATGTATGAACCAGGCTTCAGGCAGGAGAACAGAGCAGAATTTGTGAAGAGAGAGGAGCAGAACTACAGTTCCCAGCATTCTTGGCTGCTGGCCATGCCTGCTGGGACTGATGGAAGGCCAAGCCCAAGACGTCAGGTGAGGCCCAGGTCGGAGAGGGCTGGGTGAGAGAGCGCTATGTTTGAAAATAACCAGATAAGTATTTCTCCAAACCAGTAGGTCATCCCTAATCGTGGCAAAAATTACAGAGTGAATGAAACCCGTAAGATGCAAGATGCGGGGAAAGCGTTGCAAGCAGTGGGTTGAGTGTCCTAGGCTGGCTGCGAGGAGAGGAGTGCACTCGAGGGAAATGGCTCGCGGGGAGTGGGGGGGGGGCTTGCCATGCAAGGAGTTTAGGGTTTGGCAAAAGGGTGGAATACGGGGGGAGGGGCCAGGGTTTGGGGGGCAGCGCAGAGGGCAGGGGCCCAGACGCATGGGGGTGGGGAGCAGATGCTGCCACGGCGAGCGGTGGCAATTCGGAGAGATCTAAGGGAAGCCGCAGTCGGAGGCGTCTGGCAGCCGTGAGCGACATCGGCAGAGGGGCACCGGCACGGGGGGCGGGCGGTTCAAAGGCCCCATCCTCTGCCTCAATTCCGTTCCCAGGACCGTGCTTTGAACGGCCGGGGACGTCAACCGGAGGCGGCGTCTTCCTGCCTGCTGGAAGCTGCCTGCGGATTTCGAGGCCTTCTCCTGCGTCTTCCCTGCCACCCAATTTTCTAGGGGACCTGCAGGCACCCAAACTCTGGTCTGAAACGCGTGGAGGGACGTCCAGGGGCCCCGGGGAAGGGGCAGGTGTCTTGCGCCCGTTCGCCATCGCGCACGCGTGGTCTTTGCGCTCCACGAGTGCAGGACATCCCCGTGACACCGCGGACGGTGGGTGGACCGTGCTTAGTTTGTTGCCTTGGCACGGACCGCCCTGCTTCGGACTCGGGCATGGCGGCGTTGCGCCACGTTGGCTGTGATGGTTTGCTGTGCTGGCGCGAGGCGGGCCCCGGCGGGTCGGTGCGGTGCTGAGGACCCCTGCGCGGGACCCGGTCACTCAGAGGAGTGGCCCGGTTTTGGTATCTGGTGCACCGCTTCCGGCATATCCTGCTTGCGGGGAGGCCTGCCCGGGGCCGGTCCTTTGCCTGCGCTCTGTGTTTGTCGAAACGCCCGAGCACGGCACACTCTGGCACCATGCCTGGCTCCGTGGGGATGGCATCGTGTCCGTTCGGACCAGGGGTTCAGCTTCATGGCCTCTCTTGGGCCGGCCGGGACGCCACCCAGCGAGTCAGGGCTGCTCCATGGGGGTGCCATGTTCCCTGCTCTCACACGTAACACCTGATCTCGTGCCTCCGAGTGCTGCTCCCCTGAAATGTTGCGGAGGGTGGCCTCTTTCTGCAGCCCACAAAAGCTTTGGCAAAAAGCACTGCCCTTCGGAGACTTTCATATATCCCGGCATAATCTGGAACGTTTCACTGCAGCCCCGATCCTCGCAATCGGTGCCGATTTGGAGCCCCAAACCGGACCGAAGTGAGGAGAAGCGCTTTCCCTGCCCCATCTCCGTGCCTCTTGCGTCCCGCTCATAAATTTCTCCCAGTCCATCGAAGGTTCGCCATCAACATGATGGTGGGGGGAGAAATTCAGGGGCCACTTGGCCGCGAATCAGACCAGATCCATCTTCATCGCGGCCCCCACCTTCCTTTACCCACTGACCTTTTCCAGTTCGGCAACATTGCCGGTGCGCCCGCCGCCATATGCCTGGCCCGCCATACGAGGATTTATGGCGGGAAATGGGCATCCATCACGGGGCATTGCGGCCGTTCATGGACTGGCTGCCTCTTCATTAATCTCGCCGGCGCGTTCCGGGTCGCTGGGGACCATGCCTTGGGAACGGGACCATGCGAGCTTGATGAGGAGAGCGACCTGCGCCCGTTAGTATCTATTAAGCCAAAAATAAAAAGCAGCCCCGCGCCGAGAGAGGAAGACGTTTGTGGAGGCGGGTGGGGGTCCTCTGAGCCAGAGTTCCACGTGGAAAGGCCAGGGTCGGAGTTGTGCCAGGCCTAACGAGGGGCTGGTCTTGATTGCGTTTATGGCCAGAGCCTCCCCCGGGGGGGCCAAGGTGCACCGTTCTCCCCCCTGCCTCGCATTGTCCTTACATGAACCCTAAGAGGAGGATCGGCTGGAGCGCGGCTGCCCCGGGGCCAGGCGCCTCCTGCGGGGGCGCTCCCAGTCCGGCTCCCCTGCTCCGGGTCCAACACGGGCCTCCCCTGGGCGCACCTGTTGAAAAGCGCCTGCAGGGTTGCGTCAGGGTGCTGCGCAGCTCCCGCCCTCCCGCTCCCCCGGGGACGCGTGGAAGGGACCCGTTGCGGGCGCCGTGCCCAGCGGCCCTCGGCCTGCAGGCAGCCTCGTTCCGGCACGGCGGGGGGGGGGCAGGAGAGAGGAGACGGGGCCGTGCGGCCCCTCACCCCGTCGGTCCTTCCGCCAGCCTGGGTGCCTTCCCAGGAGAGAGCGTGTTTATACCCTGCAAAGGACTCCCAGAGTACTCCGCTCTTAAAGGGCAATTTCTCCTTTGCCTAAAGGGAGTCTTATGTAGAGCAGAGCCATAATTATCATTAATAATGAGGAAACGGGCTGGCAAAGGGCCAAGCCGTGATCTGTTTGTGCAGCTGATGGGGGAGGTGGCTCAGCGCTGGCTGGGAGAACAAAGACCTCGGGAAGCCCGAAACGGGGACGCAGCCCCCTGTCCCCCCCGCCCCGCCTTGGTTGCCAGAGGCGCCGGGGAAGACCCCCGCCGAGGTCGGCAGGAACGAGCGGGCGCACGAGCCCACCCCAGCCAGCCTGCTAGGGGCTGGGACCCACCTTGCGCCCCAGACTGCAATCAGGACGCCCTCGGATGACGGCACTCCGGAGCGCTGCGGCGGCCCAAAAGCTGTGGGGGCGACAGCCCTTCCTGGCCACAGGTGCCACCGGCTCAGGTGCTTCCCCGCATCACCTATGCTCCTTTCGCTGCCCTGGACTGAGAGGGCTGCCCCTCGGCAGGCCTCCCTCTGTGTCCCGGCTCATCCTCCTCCGTCCTCTGTCCGCTCCCTCCCTCCTCCTCCTCCGCCTCCTCTTGCAGGTCAGGTGGCTCGCCCCATCTATGGGTCCCAGACCGGTGCTGAGCATCGCCCAGGCTGGTGGTTCTCAGGCACGACGAGGCTACCTACCCCTCACTCGCCACTGGGGCTGGTGAGGAAGGACACCCCTTTCCTGAGGGTCTGGAGTCTGCAAGGGAGGGCACGCCGGAGCTGCTTCTGGGGGCCAGGGAGGCTCCCAGGTGGGCGGCCTTCTCCCAGTGGGACGGCCCCCTGCTCCTGGGGGGCTGCAGGGGCTTGCCTGGCGGTGGGGGAAAGCGGCAGCTGTGCTCCGAGCAGTGCAGAGGGACCAGGACCGTTTTGAGTTCCCATGCTGCTGGGCATCGGAATGGCAGCCTTGGTCCACTGCCAGGCGCCGCTCAGGGCAGGAGACGCGTGCCCCTCCTGGGGGCTGTCGGGCCTCGGCAGCGGCCCTGGCACGGCAGGCGATGGAGCCGGCCCGCCGCTGCGTCTCCCCCCGAGCAGAGCAGCCGAGGAGGACGGGCAGGGTCGCTGCTCTTGAATCCCGCCGTTTCCCCTCCTGCGAGGAAGCCGAGGCAGCTCGGGCGGTCCTGCGCCGCTGCATTTTTGTCCTGCCAGGACAGCCCTGTGAGGTGGGCCGGGCTGGGCCGTGTGTGGCCCCGAGTGAGCCCCATGGCCAGGCGGGGATGGGAACCCACACCCAGGGGCCGCATCCGGTCCTCTCCGCACAACGCCACGCCGGATCGGGGTCACTCGGCCCCACCAGAGGGGCTGCCCCATTTTTCTTGCGCACGCAGGCAGTCCCCCTTCGCTCAATCAGCCCACCGGGGGAGCCGCACACGCCTCCCGCCGCTGCCCCACGGCGCGCTGCTTCCACCGGCATCGTCTGCCGTGCACGAGATCCTTGGCAACGACGCGCCCCTGTGCAGGAAATGAAATGGATCCCAGAGAGATAAGCTGCGAGCACCTGCCAGTCAGCCCTCTATCTCGGGGGGCATCGGGAGGCCCGTGATGAACCGGAGCAGCCAGCTCAGGCGGATGCAGAGCTTTCCCTTCCTTCCTCTCCGTTTCCATGAGTTGTTCCTGAAGGAGTTGACAACCACAGCAACAGACTTCCCAGTAGGATCATCCGTTACTGGGAAACACAACAAGGAAAGGAGAAGAGGCGAGGTCCACCACGCAGCGGCAGCCAGGGCCAGCGCAGGCTCCCAGGCAGCGGGGCAGCGAGATGGAGGCCGTGGGAATGAGTCCTGGCGGGGCCTGGGCAGACTCAGGCCCCACATGTCCCCTCTTCTCGCTCTCACTGGAACCCGGCCCCGCTGAAGCAACGTCACTCCCGTGTCTCCCTGCCAGGCTGGCCTTCCTAGGCCTTGGACCGAAGGCCTGACGCTTCCTGGCAATTGGCCTTCACGGCAGAGTCGCAGGAGCGCGGCACCAGGCCGAGCCTGGACGAGGGCGCATGAGACAGGCTCCAGCCAGAGAGCTGGGAAGTGCCCTCGCCAGCCCCTGGAAGGCGCCCCCAAGCGATGGAGCCGCTGCCCGGGGGGAAGCGGAGCCCTTTGCCCGTCCTTAATCCTTCCGTCGGTTTGCCGCGCTGCCCTGGGATTGGGTGGGATCCCTGCTTCAGCGCCAGGCTGCCTCGCGCAGAGAAGCCCCTCGTCTGCGGCCCGGTGCGGGACCCTCTCCTGCAAGCTCAGCTGTCGCTCTCCATCACTGCTGCAGCCCTGAACATCTGCCTGGAGGCGGCGGGGGGCGCCCAGAACGCCCGAGCCGCCTCTCGCCCTGGGATCGGCCTGCGACGCAGATTTGTTGCAGCCGAACGACTCTCCGGGGACTATAAATAAATGTACACATGTGCTCGGACGTGTGTGAGTGTGAGAATCGGCACAGCGGAAGGCAGCCGACCCCTTGACCTTGCCGCCGCCGCCGAGGGGAACGGGCCCCACGCCCAGAGCGGCCTCCGCGTGCCCGCAGGCTCCGTCTTTACCCTGGCGGGGCGTCATGGCAGAGGCCCTTCAGCAGCGGCTGCTCTGAGGAAGAGGCCAGCCAGCCGGGGAGCCGCCGCCGCTGCCTGTCAGAGCTGGCAGTGCTGAGCCGGGCCCAAGCGGCGACTCCGTGACTCTTGGCGAGGGAGGGGCAATTCTCCTCGCTTTGGTCCCCATGGTCAGGTCCCCACCTCACGGAAAGGCCTGCGATGCTCTCGCATGCACAGGCTTAGCTTGCCGCTGCATTGCATGATGGGTTCTGTAGTCACGAGGCTTTGCACACAGTGAGGCGTTCCCAGTTACGCTCGGAGTATTGTGACGGCCCGTGCGAAGGCGTGCGATCGATTCAACCCAACCGCTGGACGGGCAGGTGGGGCCGCGCGGACAGGCCGGCTTCTCGGGCATGTCCTTCAGCCTAGTGTTTTCTCTGCCGCTGCGGGAGGGTTTAGCGGAGCGCAAGGAGCTGTGGCCGCCACATATCGATGGCCGCGCGAATCAATGCTATCTCCCTTTTCCATGCCTATGTGCCCATCGATTTCTGTTGTTGTTGTTACCTCTCGGCTTATGTAATGTCTGAACTTTGCACAACTCAACCGTTTAATGTGCAGAAAAGGAGGCCCGTTGCCATGAAAACAGATCTCTGGATGACAGCATAATGCCGAGTTATCCCTGTTTCCTTGGACTGCACTGAATGTATTTTAACCTTGATAAGTCAATAACTTTGTACAAAAGGGAGCCCGGGCTGATCGGCGCTGAATGCTCTGAAACCGGGGAAGGGACGCCTCCTGGTTTTCAATTCCCGGGAAGCCACTCCAGTTCCGCAGCCCAGCCCAGGTATTGGGGGGGGGGGGGGGACGGCTCCCTGAACGGCCCCTTTGTCCACTTCTGTCTCGGGATGGGTCGCAGGGTTCTCCTGCACGTGCTGAGAGGTGGCTGAGGCCGGCGAGTGTCGCCCAGGGAATACCCACGCGGGGAGCATGTGTGGGCCCTGCCATGCGCCTCTCTCAGGTGCATTTCTGGGGGCAGGAGCAGAAGGAAGGACGGGACCGGCCCCTCCCGGCTTCCCACAAGGGCAGCTTGAGGTTGCGGGGGGGGGGGGGGAGCAGGGTAGCTGCGGGGGGGGGAGGAGCCTGCGGGAACAGCCGCTCGCAGGGGGTGGCCAAAGCTCTCCTGGCCTGAGCCCAGTGGCAGGGTGGCCAGTGGAAGCCTCCGAGGGGCGTTCCTGGGGGGGCTGCTCCGGCATGGGGGGGGGGGCTTCCCTGTTGTTCCCTGGGCCCTGAAGGGGCAGGCCGGGTCACCTCCCTGCCCATGCGCCTCAGCTGGGCAACGGAGGTGCATGCATTGCGCATGGGCTGCTGCCCGACAGGGAGAGCACATTGATGTCCTCTTCCCTGTTCCTCAGCCAAGAGAGAGGATGCAGGAGCAGCTCGCCTCCTGTGGAGAAGAGAGACCGCCCCTGTCCATAGGGTGGGGGACATGGGCTTCCCATGGGGGCATCTGGCTGCCCCCCCAGTGCTGGGGGATGCACTAGAGAAGCCCCCTTGGGCCTGATCCAGCCAGCCCGGCCTCGATGAACCCAGAGACAGACGCTGCGAGGGGGTGTCGGTGTGGAAGTTGCGGGAAGAGCACGGGCGTCGCGGAAGGGCCCGGCCATGCAGGCTGGGGGTCCCCGGCCTGGGGGAGAGGCCGGGCCAGGGGTGTCCTTGGCTGGGACGCGGCGAGCCATGGCCTGCTGGCAGAGACCGCGCCGGGCCGGCCAGGTGTCTGGGGCGGGCCGGGGCTTCTCTCTTCTTCAGCCGGGCAGCTGTGCTTTCCCAAAGCTGGAACCCTTCGCTTGTGCCCGGCGCAGCTCCCTCCGCCTTGTGCAAGAGGTGCAGCGCATGATGTCACGCCAGTTACTGTCAGCTTGTTCTGTTTTTACGTGCAAAATTTACAGTGGGGAAAACCAGATTCAGAAATGAGCCGACGGGGATGGACTGGCTGGTTTGCGCCTTGGATCGGCCCGCGAGTCCTGATAGTTACTTCCTGTCATTGTCTGCCTTGTGCGCGACATACGATTTGCCGGCTGCAGCTGGAGGGCCGGCGGTGCAATGGAAGCATTTGCTGGAATCGTGGCCTGGCCCCTGTGCTTTGCAGGTCCAGAGGCTCCCAATTAGAATAATTGGCTGAGGCTGAGCAGGAATTAACCAGGTTTATACCTAGTGATTATTGGTGAATAAACATGACAGAGTCTTGAGCAAGAGTGGAATAATGGATGGGATCGGCCTCTCTTGCCCAATCGGTGCTTCACTGCATTGGCATCTATTTCAGAAGGATTGCCAGAACTTAATTATAAGCACTTACGTTCCAGGTATATGGAGGGCCACGACTTCTTTTTAATCAGACACTTTTTAATAAGTGTCTTAACTTGGTGAACTGCTGGAGGCGTAGCAGTTGGTGTGCGTCTTGCCCCAGTGTTTTGGCAAGGCCCAGTGGCGACTGCATTTTGGGAGGAGGTAGTAATATGGATAAATGTTGTGATAACAAGGCCTTCCATATTTACACATGTGCCAGCGTGTCTTCGCCTTAGCTGCTGCCTCTAAATGTTTTTGAGAGTGGGGAGTGCTCAGACAATTCTGTCTGAGAGTTCAGAGATTGCTGCCAGTCAGTGCCAGTAACACTGGGCCAGGAGGACGGAGGGTCTGACTTGCTATTACTCATTTATGTAAAGCATTGTTAATTGAGTCTTCCTGTCCATGGGTGTACAATGTAGAAACATATATTTTTGGATTGAAAGCAGGAGGGCAGGAGCTATGGATTGTTCCTATGCCTTCAACCATCAGGGAGATTTTAGTACTGATTACATGTATATCCCACCCTCTCCTGCAAGGAACCTCGGATGGCCTACATCTTCTGCTATGGTATTCACACAACAACGCTGTTCAGTCCTGCGCTTTAAAAATCACCAGAAAAGGGGGGAGAGCACGCGAGAGAAGTTTCTAACAATGGACTCCAACCCCCATCTCCCCTACAGGCTTTCCCGCAGCGGCCTAGGTGCGCGGGGCATGCCGGCCCTTGTGGTCCTCGCCCGGGCGTTCGCTTTTCGAATTTTGCCGCGAAGGAGGCACGTGGCTCCCGAGGCCCCGCGAGGAGGGGGAACGAGCGCGCTCGAGACGCTTCGTGGCGTCGCCCGGGCAACCGCGGCCCGGGGATAATGGGGGGCGTGGCCGAGCCGCGTGAGCCTTGCGACGGCGAGGGAAGGAGCGCGCGCGCCGCCTGGCCGGCTTGGCACCGCTCGCCGCGGCTCAGTGTCGCCGGAGCCGCCGAGGAGAGAGGAAGCGGCGGCGGGAGCGGCGGCGGCGGCGGAGCCGGAGGCGGCGAGGCCCGCGCGCAGAGGACGCTGCGGCCGGCGAGAGGAGGGCGCGCCGGGGCCCTCCGCAAGACCGCGCGCCGTCTGCAGCCGCCCCACCGTGGGTGCAAGCGGAGACCGGGCGGCCGGACATGGCGGCAGCGCGTTGAGCCTCGTCGGCCGTGCCTGTTGTGCAGGGAAATCGGAGCCTCGTCCTCGCCGCCGCCACCCGGGCTGTCGGCGATGCCGGCGCGCGTTGGAGGCTGAGCCGGCGGCGCTGGAGGCAGCAGAAGCTCCGGGGCCCCGCGGAGGACGCGCCTGGGAGACTGTCGGCCTCCCTCTCCCCTCTGGTTCGGGGGGAGGGAGGCGGCGGCGGCGGCAGGAGAAGGGCGCGCCCCCGGCCCAGCA
>NW_025335909.1:8968038-8989124 GCF_004798865.1 Varanus komodoensis
GCCGGGCTGCACGGCCGGGCTGCCCGCAACGAGGCGCTGTCTGCGGCTGCTTGCGCTGCTGCTGCCGCCACCGCCGCCGCCTGTGAAGCGCCGCCGGTCGCGGCCGCCCATGCCGGGCCGGCTCGGCTCGGCTGTGCCCGGGAGCTGCTCCTGCCAGACGGCCGAGGCGGAGGGGCGGCCGCGTCGGGGGAGCCGCGCGCCGCCAGCTGGCCGGAAAGCGACGCGAGACTGCTTCGGGGGCTCAGCCGTCGCCGCCTGCACGCAGCCCGGATTTTGGCCTTTCTGCTGCTTGCGGCCGCTCGGGATCTTCGGCGCGTTCCTCCACCCCGCTTTCCCTGCATGGCTCCAAGGACGAGGCGGGCGAGCCCGTTCATGGCCGGGGCGCCCTGAAGACGGAGGAGGCCGAGCGGATTAAAGGAGCACCTGGATGGTAAATGGGGCGCGCGAGGGGGCGTGCGCGGCGCGGCGGGGGCTCCGCGTGCCCCCACATCTCCGGATCCCGTTTTTTCCTCCTCGGGCGGGTTATTTCGTAAAGCGCTTTCTGTCCGTCGGGCTTGCCTGGAGTTGCAGCCGCGGGGAGCTCGGCCCGGTGGGGCACTCGATGGGAGCGGGGGGGGGGGGGCGGCCTGGCTCGGGCTCGCCTGCCTCTTCTCCCCCTCCCCTGCAAGTGAAACATCCCAAAATAATCCCAGAGGGTGGGTCCGCGTGAGCTGCCGCCCCCCGCATATGGGGCAGCGGAGGCGCTCCGGTTTTGCCTGGCCGGTGGCCCTTTTCCCGAGAAGGGCGAGTTGATTTCTTGCCAAGCTGAGCGAGCTCGGCCAGCCCGACCGGGGCAGCCCAGGCGAAAGCTTGCGGGGGGGTGTCGGGGGGGGCATCTGCGCGTGCTTGCCATCCTGCTGCCTGGCTGGCCTCGGGGGGGTGCCCCTCCCCCGCAGGGGGGGCACCTGCAGCCAGAGGGGGCGGGAGGCCAGTGGCCTGCGGCAGCTGCGGGCGGGGAGGCCAGTGGAGCAACTGAGGCAGGCTGAGCAAAGGCGGCGCTGCGGGGAGGCCTCCGCCTGCCTGGAGTGGCCGGGCTGCCCCCAGGCAGGCGGTGCCGGGCTGGGTTCCGCCGGAGCCGCGCCTCTCCTTTGTCCTGCTGCGTGCCCTCCAGATGCGCCGGGCTGCGGCCGCTCGCCCCCGCCCCGGCGAGCCCGGCCGGCGCTCAGCAGTGCTGGGCCGTCGTCCGGAAGAGCAGGGGGGCACCCAGCGGGGGGGGGGCTCGGCATCGGAGCACGTGCTGGACGGCCGGCGGGCCGCTTCCCCGGCCTCGGATGCCGGGATCTGGAGGCGTGGAGCCTCCAGTCGCCGCGCCGGTCTACCCCACGGCCCGGGGGAGTCGCCGGGGGCGAGGGCCCCTGCCCGCTTTTGTGGGGCGGCGTCGGTGGGCGCTGCCGCCCGCTCAGGAGCGTGTCCATGCCGGGAAGAGGCGCCTTGTGCCGCTTGGCGTTCCCGTGCCTCTCCCTGCTGAGCAGAGGCAGGTGCGGCGGGGGCCTCGGGCTGCTTCCCCGAGGAGCGCGGCTCCCCTTGCGGAGCCGCCGGCTGGCTTCGGAGGAAGAGCCGCTGCGGGACCGCGAAGGGCAGGAGCCGACGGGCTGCGTCATGGTGGCTCGGGTGGCCTTGGCGGAGAGGCGCCCCCCGCCCCCCCCCCCCGGGCAGGCTCCGTGCGCCTGCCACCCGGCGCTGCGTTCGCTGCCCTCTGCAAAGGCGTGTGTTTTGCTTTGCTTTGCTTTGCTTTGAAAAAGAACGGTCCCCTTGCACGGCGCGGGCATTCCTGGCTCGTAAGAGTTAACTTGCAACCGGGCTGCATCCCCCGCACCCCCACCCGGGCTCCGCTCCTTTCACATGACCGGGGATGAGCGCACGAACAGCTCTCTTCGCCTCGCCTCGCCTCGCCTCGCCTCTCCAGCTTTCGCGTCTGTTGCAAAGAATCCGTTCAGCCCGAGAGCCTCGTAATCCCGAGGTCGGAGGCATCTGGCGAACCAGGGAGGAAATGCAGGCCGGGCGTTAAAGGGGCCGCGGCTGGAGCGCTTGCCAGCCTTTCCGGCGGTGGTGGGGCGTCCCTGAGCAGGGGGGAGACGGGCACCTCCTGCGCTGGAATCCGGAGGGGGCACAGGCAGGCAGGCAGCGGCTGCTGGGCTGCCCGGGGCCTGGAAGCACCTGGGAGGGCAGGCAGGCCGGCTCCAAGCCCCTCCGGCGCTGGCCCCTGCCACCGGTCCGGCTTCTGCGGGCGCCCAGTGCAGGAGGGCGTGGGGAGTGCCTGGGGGGCAGGCCTTCTGGCGCCCGGCCGGTGGGCTGCCCCAGTGGGAGCCCCACAAGCAGGTCAGGGCCCCTGCACCCTCCCCTCTGCACGGGCCGTGCTTCTCCCTGCCCTGGAGGGCGCAGCACAGCGCCATGGTGAGGGGCCTGGGAGCCGCCTCGCTCCACGGGGGTCCCCAGGTCCCATCCAGCCGTGGCTGCGCCTGGGCGCACGTTCCCCCCTCAGACGCTGCTGCGCCGGGCAGATGCGGCTTTCTGGGCGCTCGCAGGGCGCGCGCTCCCAGGGTCGTGGCCAGGTTGCCATCTTGGTCTGCGTGGCTCTGGCTGTCAGCGGCAGGAGAGGCTGCTCCATTGGCAAGGGGTGGCGGGTCGGCTGCCACAGGGAGTGGCTCAGGCCCATGTGCAGAGTTTCGCTTTGGCCAGGGAGGGACTTGCGAAGGGACTGGAGCCTGGCAGGCTGGGCGGGCGGGCGGGGGGTGCAGCGAGCTGTGGGTGAAGGCCCCCCGGGCACAGGCATGCTGGGAGTCTCCACCACCAGGAGTCCCTCTTGCCTGCCCTTTGGGTCATGCGATGCCTGGGCCATTTGTGGCGCTGCAGAGTCCCAACTCCCATCAGCCCCGGCCAGCACAGCCTTCGGTGAGGGGCAGGGGAACTATAGCAGGGCAGAAGGTCCGGGTCTCCACAAAGTGCTCTCCAGATCTAGGCAGAAGAAACGCCGTCCAAAGGAGTCCTGAAGTGCCGTTAAAATCTTTGTGCTGTGGGGGGGGGTGCAGTGCCCGCCTGGCCGGGGGGGGGGGTGAGGTGAAGTGCCCAGAGCCACAGGGACCCTGTCCTAAAACATGTTGCGTGTTATGGGGTGCGGGGGGACTCCCTTGGCTCTTTCATGGAGGGTGGCCAATTGCCAAAGCTAAAAGCTCCTGTCGCTTTAAGAGGTGTGTGCAGGACCGGGAACTTCAACAGGTGTAGCTTGTCACCTGCTGAAGGCCGCCAGGAGGGTCCTGGGTTTTCCTGCCCCCGGGCTCCTTGCAGATCTTTGCTTGCCTTATCAACAGGGAAGGGGGCCTCTCCCTGGGGGGGGGGGCTCCCCGGAGTGAAAGGGGGGGCGTGGGCAGCTTCTCTGGAGGGCTGGAAGGCGCTGCGCACCAGAGGGGCGGGTGTCCCAGCCCTTGAGCGCCAGGCCAGTCCTCTGGGGGGCCACGTGCAGCGCCAGGCCTGGCTGCTCGCTGCTGCGTTGCAATTCTGGCCTGCCGGTTTTGCTCCTGCAAAAGGCCCCAGCGGCTCACGTCGTCCCCCTCCCCCATTTCATCCTCGCAACAACAGCCCTGTGAGGTGGGCGGGCTGGCCTCCGTCACGGGCCCAAAATCACCCCAGGAGCTGCATGGCTGGGTGGGGACCGGAAGCCACATCTCCCAGGCCCCCCGCAGCCCCTTCCCCTGCAGCGCGTGGCTTTGACTTGAGGTCGCGCTTTAACCCTCTTGGCGCCACTCATGATGCTTTCGGCTCTTCAGCTTTCAAGATCGTCCTTTGGTGGGGAGACATGCAGAAGTGGCGATCGATCGATCGGCTTCTGGGGAGAGGGGAGAGGCCAAGGGGGGGAGGCGGGGGGGGTTGGATGGCCACCGAAGCCTCTGGCAAATTGGCACGTGGTTTTCCCTCCTTTGGAGCAATCCGTAGACAATCATTGTGTGTGTTGATGTCGTATTTTTGGAGTTGTGGAGGGGAGAGCTGGGAACGCAATGAAACGCCTTCCTCCCTTGATCTTTATACCTTTTTAAAGGCTCCAAGAATTTGGTCTACTCCCCCACTCCCGCTGCCCCAAAGACCCCTTGCTGGTTTTTATGGGTCGATAAAGCTCCACTCCACTTCCTTTCACTTTCTCACCACCGCAAGGTATTTTCGCTCTAAAATGGGAGGGCCATTAAACATTTAAGCCTCTGAGCCGCCGGGCAGCTGCCCTGGGCTGCCGCAGGAGGAGAAACCTCAGGAGGACCGGTTCGGCTGGACACGCTCAAGAGAGGGGGTGAGGAGGCAGCTGAATGATCTGGCGTTCTGCTCCTCTGGAGTGGCCCGTGTGGACGAGCGCAGGCGCGGCCTGCAGGGGAACCACGGGCGCCTGGGCACGGCGGGGGCTTCAGGGCGCTTGGTGCGGGGCCCCGGCTCTCCGTCTGCCAGGGGAAGGCTCTGGGATGGGTGCCCCACCTCTGCCTCCAGGTGGGAGAGTCAGGGGGGGCGGAGGGCCTGCTCTCCCAGCAGGTGCTTCCGGGTTGAGGCCGGTGCTGTTGCGCTGGGCGGTCAGGTCATCCCCGACGGGGCGGCCCGCGGAGGAGAGCCCTGCGAAATCCGCCCGGCGCTTCCGGGCTCCAGGCTGGGGCCTGTCCTGCGTTGTGGGTGCGCCCCTCCTCGGTCTTCCTCCTTCCTCTGCCTGGGGCCTGGCCGCCTGCTCCAGGGAGTGCTGCCTTGGGCCATTCTTGTTGCTTCGGGAAGATCTGCTGTGACTTGATTCAGGGCCCCTTCGGTGGCTGGGGGACGCGTGGCCTGTTCCCCGGGACGTGGGGCTGATGAGGCGCCAGGTGGCCGCTGCCCCTCCCAGGACCGAGCCGGGTCATGTCCTCGTTGCCTCGAACACACTGCTGCTTGCCCCCTGAGGAGGCGCTGCCCCGGTGCGTTGCTTAGTTCAGTGAATGGCTTGACGCAGGATCATCCAGGCCTGTGGCCCTTCCCCATTTCCTTGTCTAAGCGTGCCTCTACTTAAAAGCCACCTTCGTGTGCAGTGGCGCCTTCCAAAGGACAGGAGGCCAGGTCTGCGCCCCAAGAGGCTTACAATATAAATGCTGCCATGGGAGAAGCAGGCAGGGTTAAATGGCGGGAGGAAGATGAGCTTGGTCAGTTGCGGGAACGTGGGCTTAGTTATACAGGGCAGCCTAGGCATTGTGCCGAAAGGTTGGAAGAGGTGCTGTTAGAAACATAGAAACAGAGCGAGTCAGAAGGGGTCTCCCGGGCCATCTAGTCTGACCCCCGGCTCCAGCCGGCTCCGCTCTCGACATGCCCACCATGTGCATGTCCAGCCTGTCCTTGGACACGCGCACCGATGGGACCTCACCCACCTCCCCTGGAAGCCCATTCCACACCCTCGGGGTCCTGACTGTCAGGAAGTGCTTCCTGGCATCCAAATGGAACCCTGGGATTGTCCCCCAGCCCTTCCCAGGAGCAGGATCCTTCATCTTCAGATTTCCAGCCTGGCAATCCAGTGGATTTAATATGGATCGGGGAAGGGCAGGAGTGACCGGTATGTCGCCGTCCGGATACCAGGCCCTGCAGTTACGGCTGGGAAGGCCGTGATCTTCCCGTTTGTTCTGTGGTGATGTTACATGAACTCTCGAACACTTTGCTGCATCCGGGGCTCGTTGCTTAAAATTCTCTGGTTCTGCTTTTTGTTTATTATTTAAAATAGGTCAAGTCCGTGGTCCTTGTGATTGGTGGGATCAGGGCTTGGGTTGCAAAGTAAAAGCTTGAATTCGGCTCCCCCTCCTTCCTTTTGCTCACATGGTACCAGCCCAGGCTTTGTACTATTTGTATTTGGAAAATGTGTCTCTGGGCATGTGCGGAATTCCTTCTTGCTACCTAATAGCGCTCTCAGATCGGTGGTAAATTAAAGAGCCCGTCAGGGCAAAGGGCCAACTTGGATCCCCTGGAAACCTGTTAAGCTCACTTGGTGGAGGCAGGAAAGTGCCGATCTGTCCTTTTCTGCCTCCAGAAATTATGCGATACTCCGGGCAGCCTGTTATGTCAAATATAAATGACAAATTGCACGGAGGACTTTTCACGCAGGCAAGCAAGAGGGAGAGAGAGAGAGGAGATTTCTCCTTTCTCTCCTGCCTCTCACATTCCTCGGAAAAAGCTAATATTCGTGCAAGGTAATTCAATCAAACAGTGATTCCTGTCGGCTAATGCGGCAAGGCCGGGAACAGCGGCAGGCGTACAAAACCTGCTTTATTACCTCCTGCCTGCCCGGGAATTGCTTTTCTCCCTCGAGTGAGCCGGCTAAAGCTGGCTTTATTATGTTAACCTATTTGCGTGTCAAGAGCTATTGTGCAGCTCCCTATCTGTGTTTGTGTTTGCTCGGTGCTGCAAGGACGAGGCGACGCTGGAAAAATGGCCGGCCGGCTGGTCAGCGCCTGGCGCGCCGCTTCGGGGGCACCGCTCCGTTGCTAAGTGACTCGCAGCCCCCGTAATGGCTTATCTCCCGAGGAGATGTCCTCCGTAATTATCACCCTGCTGACATCTCCCCAAAGCAGCCTCCCCCCTCCAAAACAAGGCAGGGAGGACGGACGGACGGACGGACCGCGGCTCTGCTTCGGTGCCTGCCCGCACGGAGCCACAACGGGGCAACGCGATGCGGCAGGCGGCGTCTCCTCCCTCTCCGGCCCGTGGCCCCCGAGCCCGGCGTGGCCTCGTCCGCCGGAAGCACGTCATCGGCGCGCCGCGTGACCGCCGGCACCGGCCCGGCCAATTTGCCACTGGGCAGGCCGGGGGCCACATGGTGCGAGGGCCCTTGCTGAAGCGCACGCCGGTCGACCTTTGGGGGCAGGTCCCCGCACGCCCTCCTTCCCCTCGGTAATCTCCCCCCCCAAGAGCCGAGGGTGCCGTGCGTGGGGTGCTGGGGGGTGGCACGTGGTGAGCTGCAGGGGCTCGGGGCGGCTTCCCCACGGCCTCCCGCTTCCTGCTGCATCGCCCCTGTACATTTTGCTCCCCCCGCCTGTGAAAACCACATTCCAAATTGCACCGCCCGGTGGTTCCCTCACTGCCGCCTTCCCCAGCCAGGAGGCCCCGAGATGTGTGGCTGCAGCCTGCACCATCCCCGGCTGTCGGCCGTGCTGGCTGGGGATCATGGGAGTTGTCGTGCACGCCTCCGCAGTGTCGCCAGGTCAGGCGCACGATGGAGGTTCAGGCTGCGTTGCCCTTGGCTGGCTGAGGTTTAAAGGGGTCTTGGCTGGACCCCAGGAATGGGTCCGAAGTCCTGGAGTCGGGCTGAGCACACGCTGCTTCTGGAGCAGGAGGGGTTCAGGAAGCCCCACGGTAGGCAAGGGGTTCCTTCCTTCGCACTCCCAGGAGGCTTTGGGCGGAGGAATTCGTGGGCCTCCTCGAGAGCAGGATCTGTTTGGCGTGGTTGATGGACTGCTTAGGTGAAGCCGCCACTAAGCGATGCAGTGCAGTGCGGGATTTTCATTTGGCCCCGCGCAGCCCTGCTTGAGTAGCGGGCTCCCCGGCCTTCCTGGGGATGCTTGTTGGGGAGAGTCTGCCTTCAGGAGCCCCCCAAAGGGGAGGCACCTGCCCAGTCCGCAGTGGCGGGCAGTTCCAGGGAGCGGCTGCAGCAGGAGAGCTCTGCAAGCCGCCCGGAGAGAATTTGGCCAAGGGGGGCGGCCTCTCAGGAGAACAGACGAGTCGGCGTGCTCCCCCCGGCATCAGAGATCTGATCAAGTACATCTCAGTCAAAAAAAGCGGAGAGAACATGGAGGACTGACTTAACTGGGGTCTGCCTGGCTGGCTACGGTGTCAAATTAGTCGAGGTCCTTTTTCTGAATGTGGGGGGAAGGCGGGGCAGAGTCGTGTGCTGGGTGCGCTGATCCAGCACCAACCGACAGCATCAACTCACAAAAAGGATGGCAGGATTCCCCTCCCCGCCGAAGGCTGATGGCAGAGGAGCGGAGGCCGGGCGCTCACGCAGAGGCAGAATGGGCAGCCTCGTTCTGCGTGTGGGCGTGTGGCGTCTTGCTGGTGCTTCTCCAGACGTGCTTCAGGGCCCCGATCCATTTTGGCGCACGGCTGGGCGACGGGGCTGGCGTGCTCCCTGCACCAGAAGGGAGCCAGAATGGGGAGTCATCCAGAAGCCCGGGAGGGGTCCTCGGTGCCCTTTTTCGTCCTCTTTTCCGCAGCCTGCGCACGCTCCCCAGTCGGGCTGCCCGCCACAGCCCTGGCCAGTGCCTCTAAAACTTGGGCCCCGTTCCCTTTACGGAGTCGGTCCGTGGCCGCCGTGAGGCCACGGAGCCTTGATGCCCCCCGGAGGTGCCCCTGCAAGGAGCTGGCCGCCTTCCCACCTCCGCCGCGGGCAAGAGGGTCCCTGGCGCTGAAGGCTGGGCTGCTCGGCTCCCCCCAAGGCCTGCTCTGTGAAATCCCGCCGCGGCCGGGGGCAAAGAGTGTGCCGAGGGGGCTGCCCGGGTCACGGCCACCCCCCTTAAGACAGAGCGGCCTGCCTGGCTCTGGAGCGCTCGGCGTGGCCGGGGCTCCAGTCAAAGCCCCTCTCTTTCGGCCTCTGCTTGCTCCATCGTTTTGGCATAGCTTTTCTGGGCAGTTCCCAGCGATTAAAGTTGATGACATAAACCATAAATGCTTGCAACTACCCTGGAAAAGAAAAACAAACTCACACCGAGGGGCGTTGCAGAAACCCACAAATCTTGATTTTAAACAAATTTGCATATTTGATAAGCCGCAGTATGAATACCTGTATGAGATGGAAGATCTAAGAACTAAAATCTTAAATGCAAGCAGCCCTGCCTCGTTAGAAATGCAAGCCATTAATTGCGATTACTCCCCCGTTCTCTGTTGTTGTAACACGTTGGAGACAAAACAAGCAACCCCTTAAATTACAGCCCCATTAATTTTTTTTAAAGAAAAACTTGTTCTCCTTCATAAAACCCGTGCCCACCTATTGATTAACTGAAACTATTTCCCAATTAAGTCCTGCACTCGTGCTTGGAATATCTTTTTCGTGCCCTACTTCCACCTCAGAACATGTGAAGTGAATGCAGTGCTTCTGAGCGTATGCAGAGTGCATTACTCCGGCCAGTGAATAATCTTGACCTGTTCCTTGTAGTCTCAGAGCGAGGACCTGGCCCATCTTTGGGAAAGGCGTTTGCGCTGCGCTGGAAGAAGCAGACGGGCGAGACGCCCGGCCCCTCCCTCCCTCCCTCCCAGGGCTTGAGCCCGGCACCTATCCCTGAGGAACTGGACTCCCGGTGGTGCCGCATGGCGGTTGCTGGGCAACACCTGCGGGCCGCCGGCCAGGCTGCCCGGGGCCTTGGGGGGTGGGCCGCCACCTCCCGTCGTCTTCACCGTCGGCCGTGGTGGCCGAGCCCGGTGGGAGCTGTGGCCCGCAGGTCGCCCGCCGCTGCCGCCTGGCACAAGCTCGCCTTGCCGACGGGCTCCGGGTCGCCTGCGCAAACGGCCTCGCGGCCTGTGGGGCACCGGAGCGAGGCGGCGGCGGCGGGACGCCTGGCGGCGTGTGGCCGGGGGCCTCCCGGGTGCCCAGGCGAGGTGCCCTTCTCTGCCGCGGCCGCAGCCGAGGCCCTGGGGCACATGACCGAGGGGCCCCGGCCGAAGCGCACAGCCCGTCTTCCGGGGCCAAGCTGCTGCGCCGGGGAGAGGCCGGGGGCCCGCAGCCCCATCCGCCCCGGCCCCTCCCCGCCGCGCCTGGGGCAGCCCCCCTCCCCTCCCCTCCCCTCCCGCTCGCAGGGTCTCTCTGTGGCTTTTTGCCTGCGCAACGCATCTATTTATGGCTGGCTGTAAACAAGCTTCCAATAAAAACAAGTTAATGACCTGAGACCGACAGGCGCCCTGCTGGGAGCGCTTTACTGCCCTGGAGACACCTCCTGCCAGCCAGGAGACGGTCCTGCCCCGTCTCCCCGCCGGCTGCCCCTGTCCCCCCACCGGCGGCTGGCCTGCCCTCTCCAGGTGGAGGAGCTGGGGGGGCTCCTCCACGGGGGCTGCTTTTTGCCGTGAGACCCCTCCTGGTCCTGCACCGCTGGGTTGAGAGAAGCAAGGGGCAACCTGGCCGTGCGCGTGCCCCCTGCCCGTTCGGGGCCCTTGAGGAGCTCAGGCCCTGGGCCTGGGCACCCCCCCCGCCCCCCGGGACTGTCTCGGTCCCAGCCCCAATCCCCGGCCACATAGGCAAGTCGGCTTGTACGGCCCTTGAGGCGCTCAGGCGTGGGGTGGCCCCCCGTCTGCATGGCTGGCGGGGGCTCCGTTCTGCTTGGGGGGCTCCGGACGAGCGCTGCCTGCCTCTCCCCAGCTGCCGTCATGCAGCGCTCCGAGCCAGCCTTTGGCCGGGCAGAGCGGGGAAGGTGAGCTGGGGCGCCTGTGCCCCCCAGCCCTGCCCTCCGGGCCCCGGCTCAGCTGACCCTGCGTTCCCTTTCGGGCCAGACAGGAGGGGGCGTGACGGAGGGACAAAGCGGGTGGCACGCGAGGGGAGCGGCGCCCCTTCCCAGAGGACGCCTCTCCGGGGGGGCTGGCACAGGCGTGTATTTTCCCGCGCAGGAGGGCATGGCTGCCTGAGTGGGGGGCGGGGGGAGGTCGGGACCTCTGTGGCATTTGCCTCGCCGGTGGGCCGGCCCTGGGGCGGCTGGGGAAGGGGAAGGCCCGGGGAAGCGACAGGGCGCCTCACCTGCTGAGCCCCCTCCAGGTGTCTCTTGAGTGGCCCGTATCGAGTGGCCCGTGAGGCCCCGGCACCCGCCAGCGTCGGGGCCCAGATGGTCCTCCTGGCATTTGGCCCGTGGGACTTGCGGGGTTGCTTGGCCGGCCGGCCGGCTCGCCGAACCAGGAGCTGGGCTCGCATGTCGCCCCTTCCCGCGCGGAGAGGCGGTGTCCGGGCCGGCCTGTGCTCGGCGGGACCGCTGGAGCCGTGCCCCCGACCGGCTGGGAGATCCAGGGGCGAGGTGGGCAGAGAGGCGAGCCCCGCTGCTCCCCAGCCCGGCTAGCAAGGGGAGTTGTGGCTGGCCCGGCGGGGCCCGTCCGGCTAGCAAACCTGGCTGCACAGCATCACTTGGTCCAGCCGGACCGGGGTCCGTGGCCCCATTGAGCCGGAAGGACAGAACATGTCGGAAAGCAGAACATTTTTCCATGCCTTGTTTTCCCAGGGGAAATTTCTTTGTCAGAATTTCTTTATTAGCGACAAATAGATGCCCACTCCTGATGCATCCTACCGCCTGGCAGTTTCTCAGCCTTAATTCGTGCTTTGCAGGTGATTATCTTTAGAAACTTGCAAGGGAATTAGCATATCATTTATTGGAATGCTTCTGTGCCCTGAAGTTAAATGGAGCTCAGAACAGTAACAGAAGTTTCCCTCGCAGCTTCATTTTCTTTGGTAGAAGACACTCTACATTTACATCACAGTAAGTGTGCTTTAATTTTTCCGGTCAAATACTTGTATATCGAGACTGAAAAATGAACATGGGACACTATTTCGTAGTTACTAAATACTAGCAATTAAACACGCTAAATCTGTCCACCATGGAGGGCATGAGAAAGTTTTCCAGTGCAGACCAAACATTCTCCAATGCCCATTAGCCTCGGTAAATGATTAAGAACCTCAGAAGAGCCACAGCATTACCCAAAACCTTGCTGGGCAACCTTGGGAAGTTCACCTTCACTTATCGCCCTGTTGTTTAGGTGGCTTAAAGGTGGAAAAGGTTTGTGTGGCTCACCACCTCTGGTGCGATCCACGCGCTCCGCTGCGTGGGTCCCAGTTGCGTCCGTGGGTGGGACTTGCATGCGGGGCCAGGAAACGCTCCGTCCGCCTTTCCCTGCTCAGTGCTGAAGCCGTTCTGTTGACTGACGTCATAAATGCATGAAGCATTTTGTTCGAACCAGGCAGCCTCCCTGGGCCATTTTAACAGAAAAAGCCTGCCGCCGGACTTGCTTTGCTGCTGGTAACCGAACACGAATCAAGCTGTAGTATTCCGTCGCGCAGGGGCCTTGTCTGCCTCGCACATTCCAGCTCGATTTCCTCCCTCGCCGTGGCGTGCGTGGAACTGGCAAGGCGTGTCTCCCAGGCAGATGCCAGCGCACTGTTGTCCCTTTGGCTGCGTCGATGTCCCCTTTCTCCTCGATGGCTCTGCACAGGTTAATGGACGCCTAGTTTTTCATTCAAGAGCAGTCTCACCAGTGCCAATGAAATCATGCTTCTAGACCTCATTGATTAGGAGAAGGTGTATAAGAGGCATTAGGCCATATTCGGTGAAGCATTCAGACCCAGAGGAAGGCCCGTGTCTTTCTGGAGGAGCAGGGGATCTGGACATGATATCACTTCTGCAGGTTGCAGAATAAGCTACGCAAAGTAAGCAGAAAAGCGTATTGCCTTCAGTTCGCACGACTTCTCCAAGTCGCCGCATCCTGCTTCTCTTCTTCTTTAAAAATTGCATGCATCTCCTGAGGCCTTTCCCATGGACCCCCTTCTTCACAGGCTCAGAAAAATCCTTTTACATTAATAAGAATGTCAACAGCCACAGTATTTAAAATGGCTGTGTGCCAATTGCACCATGGTGGGACTTCTGACCAGGAGAAGGTGGCTCAAAGAAAAATCTCTGGCAGGTGCCGCAAACAGCAAGGCGGCCGCCTCCGAGGGCCTCCACTGGCCAGGCGTTCCCCAAGACAGAGCGAATGCTCTTAAAGCTCTCACTAACCTACCTCACAGGGTTGTTGTGACGATAACATGGAGAGGTGGTTGACTCCGTGAGCTGTCCCGGGCCCCTTGCGGGAGAAAGCAGGTGGGCTGGAGTTGCAATGAGGACTGCTGGCCCGTCTCTGGCCTGGCTGGCGTCGCCAGAGCACCCCTTGCTGGCCTGCACGCGTGTGGGTCGGGGGAAGGCGTCTCGCCCGTGCCGGGAGCTCTGCCCCTCTTGCCTCTCCTGAAGGAGGACGCCTGTGGTGGGCCTGAGCGAGATGGCTGTGTGGCTGGGGAAACGTTGGGCGAACGTCGAAAGGAGAGTTGTTTGCCCCTGGCTTCCAGCCTCAGAGGGCGAATAAGCGGAGGAGTGGGCCGCGGAGGAGGCGTGTCGCTGCCGGAGCTCTTGGCGTGGTGTGGGGCTGGGGAGCATGGGTGCATGGTTGTTGCGCGAGCTTTTTCTCGTGCAGCAGAGGAGGGACGGCTTGGCTGGACCGGCCTTTGTGAGCAGAGCGGCCGCGGAGCGTGGACTGAGGGCCGCTCTTTGCGTCTCCTTTGCCCCGGGACCGGCCGGGGCTTGGGGTGGAGGGCGCGGGTGGCAGCGTGAGCCAGGAGTCGGCCCGGTGCCGAGCGCCTCCGGCCCCGGCCCTTGGGTGAGCGGGCTCGGCCACGTGAGCCGGTCGCGGGCCCGGCTGCGTAGCCAAGGCAGCAGGTGACTCTGCCGCTCCGGTTGCACCGTGGCCGGTGGGCGGGGGGAGGATATGAGGGATTACGGATAGTGGCCATTTTTCTAACTCAATAACAGGCCAGGCAAGCCGCAGTCTGCAGTCCGGAGATATAATTAGTTTGCAGCCGCCGCGCTTCCTTGATTTAGCTTCCTAGAGCCGAGCAAGACAGGGCCGTTAGAGCCAATTAGCAGTAACATCCCGGCAGAACCTTGATGAGCCAGATAAGTGCTGGCTTTCTGCAGCCGAGGAAGGAGAAATAGGGGGGTGGACTGAGGCGTGGGAGGAAGTCCTCGGGGGGCCGCTGTGCCGTGGCTTGGGGATGGAGGACGGAGCTGGAGGTGCCTGCGGGTCCTGGTGGGGCGAGGTCCGACAGTTCTCGGGGGCGGCATCGTGCTGGCCTTGGGGGGCTGCGTGGGGCGGCGGAGACGGCCACCCCTGGCTGTGCAGGCCTCACCTGGCTGGCCCTCCTCAGAACCGGGGTGGCCCGTCTGGCTTTCCAGGATTGTTGGGTCTCCACCACCTGCATTCCAATGATTCTCTCGGGCCCCTTAAGAAACACAGGAAGCCGCTGCAGCCGGGGACGACATTCGGCCCGTTCCAGCCGCTAAGCAAGCCCTTGATTTGCTGTCCTGAGGCTTCCGCCGGCCTGCTCCGTTCGCCGCCTTCTCTGCACGTCCTGCTCTGGCAGGAGGGTCCCCGGTGGGGTTGACGCGGCAGCGGCCCTGTTTGAGGCCCCTTCGGTGCGCCAGAACCCGGCTGGAGAGCAAGCTGGGACCAGCGGACACGTGGCCACGGGAGTCCCTGGGGTGAGAGCAGCGCCTGCTTAAGAATGGCCCCCAAGTGAAGCGCCGGGGGGGGGGGGGGCAGCAGGCAGGACCTGGTTGCGTTGCGTTGGGTCGCTTCTGTCCTGCGTCTCAGCCAAAATGTGTCAGAGCAGCTTCTGTGCAGGTCATGGAACGAGGCAGCCCAGTCCACAGGCTTCCAGTCCGGAAGGCACAGCACATGAGGAAAGGGCCGGAAGTTTTGAGGTGAGCGGGTTGGGCTCTGGACGGCCCTGTGCTCTTGGCGCACTCGCAGGCTCCCGGGGAGCCCTTCCCGCTGCTCCCGGGGGCTGGTGCATCTGGGGGGTGTCCATCGGTGCTTAGCCACTCTGAGCCATCCTCTGTCGGGACTCGCTCGCCTTGTCAGCGTCTCCACCGAGCAATCTAATTTTGGATAATTGACAAATCAAGCCATGCAAAGTGGGACTTTAATTGCAAACTGCTTTTATGGATTGTGCTCACATCTGTGCCGCCATATGCAAAGGGATGGGGGGATCGTTATTTCTCCCCCCAACAAATCAACTTGGAAGGACATGCGTGCGCATCGCCCCGTTTTGTTTCTTCGAGTCCCAGCCAGCCGACGTCTCTGGTCCCAGACAAACGGCGGTCTGGGTCGGATCAGAGTTCATCTCTTCGATGAGTTTGGTTAGTGGTCATCTCAAAGCCTCTGCGCAGGCCTGGGCTTGTTTTCCTGCTGGCGAGCTCTGCCCAGGACCGCGGGACGTGCTTTGGAGTGAGCGTTCATTGCGCCGCCCTGCCCTGCCCTGCCCTGCCCGACCTCTCGTGCACCTGGGGTCACCTCAGTGCAGGCGGAAGGCCGTGGCTTCGTGGCAGGGGGCCCGTGGTGCTTGGGTGCAGGCCTGGCCACCTGCGTGGGGCAGGTGTGCACCCGCCCCTTGCGTGGCACATGGTGGACCTGCGGTGTGCGTAGGTCTGCCCCCGAGTTTTGTGGGAGCCTCGCTTCCCCTGCATGCCCTGGCTGGTGGTGTCGGCCGCTCTCGTGGCCTCGTGGGCACATTTGGGGATTCCAGAAGCCCCTGTGGAAGGCACCACAACATGCCGTTGCACCGAAGGCTGCCTCTTACTCAGCAAAAACCTCTGTTTTGTGGCTGCTGGACGCTGCTCTGTTGCTTTAATGAGGGCCTGTCTAATTCGGCTAATTGCTGGTGGCACGGCAGAGCTGATGCTTCCTCTGAGAACAAGTTTTGGCAGGGCTGCTTCTTCCTGGGGAAAAAGTTATTATGCAGATAAATTTCTTTATACATACCGGTGTACAGGCTCTTTTAAATTGCTTCCTAGATGTTAACACGTCGTCAGCAGAAACGGATCGTCTGTGCCCGTTTGATAGTTAAAAGTCTGACAGTTCAACCCGGGAAGGATAAACATCCGTTTTGTATAATGCGATGGACCGAGGGCCTTAAAATGTGGTGGCCGTTTGCGCAGGGACCCATGCGGAAGGAGGGCGCCACCCTTTCGTGGACACCCGAGTGTCCTAGTGGGTCTCTTTCGCCGAAGCCTGTGCGGAGCCATCGCAGTTGCGTGCATTCCCTGTGTGCTCGTTTGTGTAGATAAAAGCAAATGCTTGTACACATATTGAAAACACGGAAGATTTTGTGGGTGCTGCAGGTACCACGTTTGGGGTTCCCTGCCTCGGGATTCCATGCGGTGTGAAGGCAGCAAAGGGGGGGGGGTATCCACAGTAGCCCGAAACTGAAGCCTTTGGACCACTAGAAGCACTGATAGTAGCCGAGAAGCACCCGCCGGACGCCTTTTTGTAGTTCCGTCCCAGACGTGTTTCCCGTCCTTTTGCACACCCGAAGCGGGATGGGGCTGCAGCTCCCGCCAGAGAGAGGCCAGCCGGCCCGCCTCGAGTCCCCTCTGCTGCGCTCCGGCCCGGGATCCTGGAGGATGTCCCACTTTTCCTGCCAGGGCGCCCTCGCCGCATCTGGGGCCAAGGAACCCGGGGAGAGCCAGACCGCCGTGGCCTGGCCTGATGCACGCCGGATGAGCAGCTGTGCCCCGTGCCCGGCGGCTGCCCTGGCTGCGCGATGCTGCCCGTCTTTGGAGCCACTCAGAGGCACTGACCCCCAGCCTGCTCCAGTGGCAAAATTTGTTACTGCAATAAAGCTGAGGGGTTGTTAAAGGGATGTTGGAGATATAAACTGCCTACTAAAATTCTCTGCCGAAGCCTTAGATGGCGTGAATCTCGGTTTAATTGCCTCTTGGCTGGATTTATGCAGGCTATTCACTCACTCTTGATTTAGCAGACATTCTTCCACGCGCCTCGTGCCCTTGCGCTTTTGTGGCTGGGAGGCTTGGCGGAACCGGAACCGGAAACGTGGCCAGAGAGGAGGCAGAACCTTCTTGAGGATCGGTTCAGAACTTGCGTGATCTCCGAGCAGGTTCAGGAGAGCCCAGGCAGGCCCAGGAGGGGTAGCTGGCTGGATGTTCTGTTCCACAAGACTCTTCCCTTCCTTCTTGCCCAGTTTGATGTGTTAATTAATTCAAAGTCAAGCTGCTAGCCCTTATGGCCGAGAAGGTGGGCACAGAAGGGGAGGGCCGTGCTTTCCGGTAGCCTGTGCACCAGGGAGGGGCCGGCGTGGTGTGGGGTGCGTGGGGCCGCCAGAGAGGGGCTGCCCTCAGCCCGCCCCAAACTCCTCAGAGGAGGCCGCTCTCGGTCCGGTGCTGCCCGCAGGCAGTAGCCTCCCTCCCTGGCTCGCTGGCAGAAGGCCCCGCTCGGCTGCTTCACACATTTCTTGGCTCCCCGGCTTTTCTGCTGGCAGCATCGCCGGAGCATATGCCCCCTGCCGCTCCCTGGCACACTCCCCTTCCCTCCGGCGGCCGCGTGCATCAGAGAAGGGCTGCGGCGCAGCTTGGCCTGGCGGCTGGCTGGCTGGCCGGCTCCGGGAGGAGATGCTCTTGGGTGGGCAGGCCAGCGGCAGACGAGGTGGGCCCAGCGCTCTTCCTTCGGCGTGGCCGGGCCGACCGTGGAGCGTAGGCCTCGAGCCGCAGGGCCAGCCACGGGCTGGTTTCGCTGCAGTCCAGCCGGGAGTGGCTGGAAGGTCGCCTCGCACTCCAGCGGCCGGGGCGGGCTGGGTCTGCACAGCCCAGGAAGGCAGGCCAGGCTCCCGGCACAGGATGCTGGGCCCACAGATAAAGTCACCTGCGCTGGGTGCTCATCTTGCCACGGCAGGGCGGGAGAGCCTGGCAGGCGCGGGAGGCTCACCTGGGCTGCCCTTTGCTGACTGCCGAGCTTTCCGGAGGCCTTCCCAGCTGGACCGGAGGACGTGGGACCGTCTCTGTTGAGCGGGGACGGAAAGGGAGCTGCGGGCGAGGCTGGCAGCTGCGGGCGCTCGCCCAGGGCCGGGGGCAAAAGCTGAAGCAAAGCGAGCGCAGAGCTCTGGTACCCGGATCACCGGTGCCCGTCCGGCAGCGTGCCTTCTTTCCCTTCTCCCGTGGGGTTTGCCCCCCTGGCCTGGGTGGGCCCCTCCGCCCGTCTCGCGGGGCTTCTCTCCCCGGAGCTCGCCAAGGGCCACAGTCACCGAGCAGCGAAACGGGCGGAGGGGCGTGAGCTGCCCTTCCGGCGTGCGTGCGTGCGAGCGAAGGGGTGCGCGTGACACTCGCACGCACAGAGGGCCTGTCCTGGCGCACCCCCCTCACCCGCCCGCCCAGCTGTTCCCGGGTTATTAATGCGCAGCGCTGATCACGGGCTCGCGTTGTAATCATTAGAACTATTAGAAGGGAAATGTTCGCTTGAAGCTAATGTCAGCCTCTCTCTGTTCTGCTTTGCAAACGCTCACAATTAATGCCAATCAGGAGCCAGGAAGGAGCCAACTTGAAATCGTGTCTGTTTGATCTCATTTGTCAGCTGTTGCCGTTCCGTGTTGTACATTTTCATACAATTGCTATAAACAGAGAAGGGGAGAAGGGCGGGGAGGGGGGGGTGCCGTGTGCGTTGCTCGCTGCCTCCCTCCCTCCCTTCCCCCCCCCCCGCGCTCCCCATTGTTCTGCAGGTTCGTTTTAATCATTTTGCATTTCTCTGCCTGTCATCTGGTCCTCGCGCCAGAAAAAAGTGGGCCTTTGTAAAACAAATACATAGATCTTGATAGATGCCTCATTTTCTGATCTGGTGGTTAGGTGAGATTATCTGCAGCAGAATAGGAAGGCCCGGCTGAAAGGTCTCTTTCTGCAGGGAGCCTTCCTCTTCCTCGGCTCTGCATGCCGGCCGGTGCTTCTGTTCGGCTCCTGCTCAACTTGGGCCGCCACCTCTTTTAAAATGCCCTCTTACAGGAGCTTCTTCGCATGTGGGGTGAGAAGCACAAAACCCGGAAGGCAGGCCGAGGAGGGAGGGCAGGGTTCCGCCAGCACCCCCCCCCCGCCTCCCAGGGAAGCCTAAAGGAGAGCACTGCGCTGGGTCTGTTAGATGAGGAGGGGGCGGCCTTGGCAGGCCTCGCCGGCAGCCCCAGCCTCAGCCCAGGCGCCTCCGCAGGGGTCGGATCGAGCCCTTGCCCCGCGCAAGAGGGGCGCGCCTCCCCCCATGGCCTGCAGCCCTTGCACCACAAAAAGATTTGGCTGAGCGGCTGCGCCGAGGGCCCTGCGGCCGGGCCGGATCCGGCGCCCATCCTGCGAGTAGCCGACGGGCCGGTGCTGCGGCGGGAAGCCCACGAGAGGGCAGGACAAGGGGGCGCTTGTTACTGGGGGGGGGGCACCTCTGTGGCAGGCCGCGCTGCAAGGCAGGGCTCGGAGAGTCCTCTCGCTGGGTTTGGGCTAAACCCCTCTGAGTGCTCTTGCGGCTGCGGGTTCAATCCATGAGTTATGCGTGGTGTGGAGAACGACTGTCCTGTGTCTGCAGTGAGCCCACCCCGACTCCCGCCCGGGCGCTGCTGCCCGTCTGTTTCCCCCCCTGCAGTCGCACCTCGGCAGCCCCCATGTGGCCCCGCGGCACCAGAGCGGGAACGCCGGGCCTCCCGCGGCCGGTGCGGCTCCCCCGTGCTGCAGGGCACGGGCAGCGAGCCCCGTCGCACGCGGATCGGGCTCTGGCGGGGGTTCGCCTCCCGTACGTTCCTCCCGGCGTCTTGTGTGCCACGGCCCCCGAGAGCCCCGGGTGCCACAGCTCCACGGCGGCTCCCCTGCGGCAGGCGGCCCCGCCATGTGCGCCGCTCGGTGGCCTGGGCCCGAGGCTCCCACTGGGACAGCTGGTGTCCCAGGCGCCCCGCCCGGCTGGGACCGCTGGCGGGGACCCGAATGCCCCCCGGAGGGGGCGGGCCGGGCTTTGTGTTGCAAAGCAGCCGTCGGGTGATGGACGCCCCCCGCACTGTAACCCGATTACGGGTTGGGGGCTGAGGCGGCTTTAAGACATTCCTGCCCAGGCGTCCTGGAGCCCCTGAATGGGCACCCCATCTGTCGCCTGCAGCCTTTTCTTCTGGCCCTCCGTGCCGCGGAGAATCAGCCGCCGCCTTCAAAAGAGCCGCCCACTGCCCCCCAGACCCCGTGCTTCCTGAAGCCACGCCGGCAGGCCCGTCCGGGGCGGGGGGCGGGGCGGGGGGCCCGTCACACGGGGCCGTTGTGCATGTTCGTCCCACGCGGGGGAGACGGGGCGCGTCCGGGCGTCCAGACGCCGGCAGTGAAAAATGGGCGCCCGCATTCAGCCCCGACAGCTCCCTTTGAACGCGCCTCGGCCGGGCAGGGGTCAGGAGGGCAGCCTGCGGGGGCTTCCCTGGGCAAGGGGGCCGGTGACCGGCCCCCTCCGTGCCGCCGTTCTGGGGGGGCACGCATGCCGCTTTCGTGGGGGGCCGGCTGAGGTTTTCAGAGCCCACCTAGTTAGCCTGGAAGTCTGTCCTGCACATGCATCGCGGACCCCAGACCTCCGGGGGGCTCCGTGGCCCACCTCCTTGCTGGCTGAGGGCACACGCTCAGTGAAGGCACCCCGGTGTTTCTGGGCCACCCGATCGGCGCACACGGAGGGGGACTCGGGAGCACGTGGCACCTGGGACAGACAAGCGGGTGCGTTCTCTGTCACCCTGCGGGCCCCAGTGAGAACTTCTGCCTTCCCAGCACCACCCCTGACTTCCACCCCTTGTCGAGTGGTGCTTCTAGTCCTCAAGCGGTGCTGGCCAAGTCCCCAGTTTTGGCAGCCAGCAGGAGGAAGCCAAGCCCAGATGGCCAAAGCCACTGGGGATCCGGGGCGTCTCGGGGCAGCCCGGCAGCTCTGTCCTTCTAGGGAAGGGCCAGGTGGAGTGCGGCTGTCCGGGCGGAATCTCGGCCGGGTGCGCAGCTTCCCCAGAGGAACCCAGGAGCTGCCTCGACCCAACCCACTTCCCATCTGGCCGCGGACCGACTGTGATGCCTCCGGCCAGAGCATCTTCCCAGGAGGAAGTCCGTTGTGGCCTGCCTGCAGCTCCAGCCTCTGCTCATTATGGTGCACGTGGAATAAAACCCCGTCTTGTCTTTGGCTGCTTTGGCTGATGGAAGCATTTGCGCAGCTGAAAAGACGGCGCCGGCCTGGTACCCCTGCAGTGCACACGGCCCCATCCTCTTCTCGGGGGGGGGGGGTGTTGTCCAGCTTCTGCCTGGTTTTGGGAAGTGCCCGATGAGCATGAATTTCGGACTGGCCTCGTTCCCTGTAAGCTATGGGAAGGCAAGAGCCCGGAGGAGGCGATGCTGGCGAATGCTCGGGGCTGCTGCCCGGAAGGAAGACGCAGGCTTGAGCGAGCAAGCGCTGAGCAGGGCTGTCAAGACCGGGACGTCTCGGGGGCCACTCCCGCCTGGGACCCCCATGAGCTGGAACTGCTTGATGCCCCCCCCCCC
>NW_025335909.1:8989224-9043000 GCF_004798865.1 Varanus komodoensis
GGGGGGGGGGGGGTCTCTTTGGACCTTTCTGGACGCCTGCAGTTGCTTCGGCACTCGTTGGCTTCTCCGTCTGGGCGCCTCCTGAGCAGCGCAGGCAGTGAGCAAAAGACCCTTCGTGGCCCCAGGGGCCCCATTGCTTCATGGCACGCTGACATCAAAAGTTCCCGGAAGTTTCCTCAGCCTCGCTCCCTGGAGACCCGCATCACCGGCAAGCAGGAGCAGCTGTTTTAGGAGCCTCTCCGTCTGTGCTCGAGAAGGGCGACCTTCGCCCGCCCGCCCGCCCGCCTTGATCGGATTCTGGCCGCCGACTCGGTTCGGCGCTGCCTCTCCTCTCCCGGGACGGTGCGAGCCACGGTGCGTGGCCACTCCTGAGGATCGCTGGAGCGGTGCTGCGGACCCAGGCAGGGGCTCGGGAAGCGAGGGCCCTCCGGAGTCCCTCCGGGCAGCGAGAGGGAGCCAAGCCGGCCCCCCGACCTCCCTCGGCCTGCCGGTTCTCTTGCGCGCGTGGCCCGCAATGTGCTCTCGCTCGAGGTGTGTCTGACGCCGCGGGGTGGGGCACCGGGGGCAATGCGCTGGCGCACCACAGGCGGGCAGCCGCGCGTGGTCGCCCGCAGCACGCCAAGCCGTCTCCTGCAGGGCTGGCCTGAAGCAGCTCCCCGGGCGGGGGGCTCTCACCACACTGGCTGCCGCTTCCTCAGAGCAAGCCAGAACGGCATTTAAAAGCAGCTGGTTTCCCCTGCCAAGATACATTGGGAATGATGATGCGTCATGCCAGAAATGTTGTGCCTGAACTGCGTTTTTCCTCCTCTCTCCCGGACCCCGTCGCTTTTCCTTTTGTGCTGCGTCTCATATGGCAAGCTTGCAGGCAAGGGCGGATCTTAGTTCTTAGGTTTGGAAGCCGCTCAGGGAACCGCTTGTGCTGGTGGACTTGCGACCTCTGGGGCAGTCCGGGGAGGAACATGGCTAGCTGGGGGAGCTGGCAGACTGAAACTGGTTTCACACCAGTTCTGGCCCGGGACCTTGCTGCGGCCTGCCTGCTTGGTAGGGGGCTGAAAGCCCTGCCAGCGGGCGGGCGGGCGAGGAGCCCTGCACCGCTGGGCCTTCTCCCCAGAAGCGGCTGCATTCCCACAGCCCCCATTCGTCTCAGGGCGGCCTCAGGTCCCACCGCCTGGAATCGCCTCCAGGGATGCTTCAAAAGAGCCAAGCGGTGCTTCTGGAAGAGGCTGTGCCCAATCAATCGGCGTCTGACAGTGGCGTAATTTACAATTCCATTTGTAATTTTCCGGCAGACATCTGCCTGGGTTCCTTGCAAATCAGCAACTTTCCCCCACTGGCTCCTTGCCAGGCGAGTGGGACGTTGTTTTTCTACAGCTCAGATCGCTCTCTGGTGTCTGTCGCCGTGCCTGGGAGCAGACGCCGTCTCCCCGCTGCCCTGCCTCGCCTCCCACTGCAGAATCCAAAATGCTCGTGCACACGGGGAGCGTTCTGCACCTGGGACACAGGCAGTCCCGGAAAGCCCAAATCCCCGATGGCCAAGCCAGACTGGGAGCTGCAATCTGTGCAAAATATGCCAGAGCACCTGCCTGACCGTGCGCGGGGCTCCAGGCCGGATGCTTGAACCCGTGGCCGGAAGCCTTGGGGCAGCTTTGCTGACCTGCTGTGGCCCCGGGGAGCCGGAAGAGCCCCCTAGCCCGGGCAGGGGGTGCCTCCCTCCCGGCCAGTGGAGGGGCTGCCGTGGTGGCCGGGCGGCTAGTCCTGCCCCCATCCTCTTGCCGCTCTTCCACTCCCCCCCCACAAAAACAGCCTGGAACCCGGGCAGGCGATGCCCGGGGCCACGGTGTTCGCCGTATGCGGCCGCATGGAGGCCTGGGGAGGGCTCCTGGCTCGGTTCGCACGCCCCGGTTCCTGCGCTCTGCCCACGACAGGCAGGCCCCAGCCCCTCGAGGTCTTGCAGCCCCGAGCCTGTCCTGTCCTGGGTGGGCTGTTTGGGGGACCCCTCCTCAGCCTTAGGGTGCTCGGCAGTTTCGTATCTTCAAGCTTCCCCAAGCTGGCGCTGGGGTCCGGGTGTGCCTGTGCCAGGGGAATCGTGCCAGCTTCGCACATCCTCGTTCGTAGGCGTGTGGCGGGTTTTTCATGCCGAGGCCTTTGGGAGGCGGTCTTGGTGGCCGGTCAGGATCGAGGCATGGCCTGGTCCATGGACGGTCCGGCTGTGCAGAGCGCGGTGGAAAGGGGAGTCTGCGTCTCGGCTGGGGACGCCGAAGCCCCCGTCTGGCAGGCCTTTCCCTTTCTTTCCCCCTTTTTTGACCCAGCCGCCTCACGAGCTGTGTGGGCCACCGGTAGCTAATTTTATACCTCCAGTTCTTTATTTTAGCTTGGCGTGTGTGCCAGTAAAGATCAGAGCTGAAGGGGGCACCTAGGATAAATATATGCAAACTAGATAAATGTGCAGGTTCTGGTTTTTATTGCTTAGTGCTGCTCATTGTCAGCATTTTTTTTTACTTGCAGCTGAAGGAATGAGTTGGAT
Organism: Varanus komodoensis; assembly: GCF_004798865.1. NCBI lineage: Eukaryota > Metazoa > Chordata > Lepidosauria > Squamata > Varanidae > Varanus > Varanus komodoensis. The sequence goes on from NW_025335909.1 coordinate 8,991,749, forward strand.
GGGCAGGAAAGGTGAACGTGAGCAGAGGGGCCGTTTTGGCTGCCTTGGTTCTTTGCAAAGAACAGAATTTATTATTTGCATTTCCACTGTCCTTGGAATTGCAGTGGATTTATCTTTCTTAAAGGAAAAGCATGCTTCTGGCCCTCAAGATTGCAAAAGAGCTTGATAAGACCTGTTGCAACTGTAGAAGCCACAATAGCTGGACTTTTCATTCTGGGGGCGTGATTGAGACTTTCTTACTCAGCATTGTTCCTTATCCCTTCCCAGGCTGAAGAGAAACAAAACTTTGTGCAAGCTGAGCAAGATAACATGACTTTTTCTGCTTGCAGAAAACCGGAGCATAACTCGGCACGGGACTTGAGACAGCTCCCGCATAAAAAGACATGTGTGTCCCTTCTGAAAAGGAACACGGAGCTGGTGATGTCACAGAGCACTGAAACTAGACCCTGGGGGTTCTTTTTTTGTATACACCATGAGGACTAGAAACTCTGTATGGGAAACTATTCTCATAAGCCTGACTCCGTGCTTTTTATTGCATGCCGTCTTTGCTTACGGGAACCACTAATGCCTCGTCTGTGCACCAGCCACATTCTTGTGGCATCTCGGGGCAAAGTCTGTTTTGGCTGGGCTTGCCTTCCATCCCACCTGCCGTCTCCGTGTCTTCAAAACCCTTCTGACAGTCTCTTCCCTTTGCTTTTGGCCTTTCAATAGCAGTTTGGGGAAGGAGGTGTCCTCCTGTGCCCCCGCCCGGAAAAATAAATATGGGGAGTCTCCTGCGTTTAATGCTCCAGCCGCTAGCGCACCGCCTTGCTTGCTGTGGACTGTGCACCTCGCTCGGACTCTTTCCCGACTCGCTTCCAATATTTATAGACTGCCTTTCCCAGGGGAGCCGATTTAAGACAGTTTTTTAAACATGCCAATACGGCATAAACAGGAAGCCCGTGCCGGCCGCTGTGGGAGCGCACAGCCTGGGGAGGGAGGGCTGGGCAGAGCCCCCGCCGCCGAGGCCCCCCGGCCGGCCGCAGGGAGAATCCTGCCTTTGCCCTCGCACCCCCCGCCGGCAGTTGCACCGTTGTTGAGTATCCCGGGGAGGGGGACGCAGCCCCGGAGGTGTTGAAGGGAGCCGCAAAGCTGGCCGCGGAGGGGGCGGGGGAGGCGCGCCGGAGCACGGCGGGGTGGGACGCTGCTGCTGGGGGCGCGGGGGGAGCTGGGGGGCAGCAGCGAGCGGAGGCGGGTGGTGGTTCAGGGCCTGCGGAGCAGCCCAGCGTCTGTCCCCAGCCGCCCCGACTCAGGCCCCGCGTAGCTTCTAGCATGGTGCACCCCTTCCTTCCTCAACGCAGTGCCCTCCAGGTGCCTTGGCCCACACCTCCAGCCATCGCTGCCCCTGGGGCAGGCTGCCTGGGGCTGATGGGAGTTGTGATCTCTCTCATCAGGAGGGCACTGGAGTGGGGAAGGCTGAGATAGACAGTACTGAGCTAAGGAGTCTCCTTGGAGGACCGCACCAAGCGGTTCCTATAGGAAGAGGGGTGGGGGGGGGCTGAAGGAGGGGCAGTGTGGGGGCAGGCCTGGTCCGGGAGGCCGAGGTCTCTGCAGGGAAGGGGCAGAGCTGGGGGGGGCGGGGCGGGGGTCTTCCCGGAGGGCGCAGGGACGGGCAAGAGCACCGAGTGCCAGCCGCTCGAGAAGTTGCCATGGAGCCGAGGGGGGAGACATCCTGGCAAACCGGAGTGCAGCGACTCGCCAGGCCCCCCGGTTGCGGCAGGGGCTCGGTTTTCACCCTGCGTTTTTATTTTCAGCCCCAGGCCAGACTGGATGTTACCTGGGGGGGGGCCACCCTCGCCCGGGCTTTGGCCCCCGCTTGTAATCAGCAGCACCCGTGTCCTTTTAAGATTGTCGGGCTTTTAAAGATCACACGGGAGGCTAGAGGAAAATTACCCTTGACTCGTCCATGCTAATATAATCTCGAACCACCATCTTCAGGACCGCAGCTAAAATTGCTTTTTAGATTAACATTTAATTATTAACAGGGTGCGAGCCGCGCGCTCTCCCCACCGGCTCGGGGCTTGTGCGGGGGGGTGGCCCAGGCCGCCTCCCGCAGAACGGATCGGGGACCTTTGCGAGTGAGCGCGGGCGGGAGGAAGGTCACCGGCGCCCCTCGCAGAGCCGCCCGCCTGGTTTATTGCAAGCCTTTGGCAAGGTGCTGCTGAACTTTCCCGTTTTGGGTTTCGTTTTATATTTCCCATAATTTACCGAGGGGTGACCTTTCCCCAGATTAACTCATTCCACCTCCAAAACTGTCAGCTTTGCTAATTGACTCGCTGCTCTTTTTGCTTTTCAAGGTTGCGCGTAAATTAGTCGGTCGTTTCCAGCAGAGCAGCTGGGTGGGGGGGTACTCCCCCCACCCTTCTAATTATGCCCAGCTGGGCAGCACATGAAGAAAGAGTGCCCCTGGCCATGCGCAGAGTGCATTTGTATCCTCTTTCGAGCTCTTGGGGTCGAGGACGCCAGTCTCATGCGGTGCTGGATCTCCAAAGCTCTTGGGTCGCTGGGCAGAAAGCAGGATCCGCCCCAGGATGATTGGGCCTTGAGGTGCAGCGAGGATGCTGAGGGCTGGGGGGCCATAAAGAGCTGGGGGGCCATCAGTTGCCAGCTGAACGAGGGCGACCCGTGTGGTTTGCAGCTGGAGCAGCGACTGAGGCGCTGGCAGGGAGTGCTTTCAGTGTCTCCCCGGAGAGGCCTGCTTTATCTGTTCTTTATTATTCAACATATTTCTACACTGCTTCTCAGGACAGGAGCCCCCCCCCCCCCGGTTCCTGCCACAGACAATAATTTGGCGCTTGTTTTGCAATGATGCTTTTCACACTGAGATGGTACCCGAAAAGCGCACGTCCATAAACGCAGCAAACGCCGGCAGCAGCGCGAGGTCCAGACGGGGCCCACGAGCACCCGAACAACCCCGTTGTTCTTCTCGGGCTTCTCGGGTGCCGTCTGCCGCCAAGCGGGGGACAAGGCGTGGGCCCCAGAAGCAGGGTGGTCCCGGGGCGGCACAAGGGGGGCTCTTCAGCTCATGGAGAAATCGCAGTGAACACGCAGCCTCCAGCGCCCGGTTGGCCCGTCCAGAGTTGTTCTGCCAGGTTTACATGTCGTTTGTTTGTTTGTTTGTTTATGGTATTTGTATGCCATTGAACTCAGTAAGCTCCCAAAGCAGTTCACATACAAATATTGTGAGTCCCATTTAAAATCCTCTCTTAAAACAACTCCGCTTACAGTAGCAAAACAATTCATTGCAGGCCAGAAAGAAGCCAGGCACCCAAATGCATTGCCAGGAGGCCTCGGAAGCAGCCCCATCCCCTGCCTTCCAAACTGCGCTGGGGAGCAGCGGGCCCGGAGGCTGGGTGCCGCCGCCAAGAAGGCCGCGCACCTGCTGGCCAGAGGGGAGGCCGGGGCAGCTTCTGCCTTTTGGCCTGGGGCTCTGTGCCCAGAGCAGGGGACGGGGCGGTGGGACACGGTGCCGCCGGAGAGGCGTGGGGGAGAGGCGGGGTGATGGGGGCCCCTGCGGAGCAGCGCCGCAGATGTTCCCAGGAAGGCGGAGCTGGGAGAAGAGGGGCAGCCCCCCGCGAGGCAGTGGGGTGGGCTTGCATCATGCCGGAGCCGCAGGACCCGCAGGGGCAGAAGATGCCGGCGGGCCTCCTTTCTGCCGGGCCGTGCAGCAGGGCGGGCAGAGGGGGCTGCGTGCTCATGCCCGCTCTCTTTGGGGTGGGGGTAGCTCCTCTTAGGGCTCGGTGATACCTGGGCGGCTGGCGATCGACGCTCGCCCCGGTCGGGACGCACGCGGGCCGGGCCTGCGCCCCCTCGCGCGGTGCCATCTGCCGCAGGCGCGTCCGCTGCGGGCTCTCCGGGTTGCGCGTTCCCTCCATCCTGCGCCGCCTCGTCCCAGTTTCCTTTTATCTCTCAGCCCGGCTATGCAAAAGCCGATATCGGCAGCTGCACGCCGCTTGATCTCGCCAGAGGGACCTTCGTGCAGCCTCTCGCCAGAGATAAGGCCCCGCTTATCTGCCCACTGATGTCAGGGAGGGTGCCAAAGAGTTCTATCATTGGCGTGTTAAGACGGGCGTTTTGTTTTTTTTTTAAATATTATTAAAGTCACAAAGACCTTGGGCTTATAAATAGCCCTGATTTTAACGATAGGCTTTCAGAATTAGCAGGCAGTGGGGAGAAAGCTGTGAAATGGGGGCTTGCAGACGAGGCCGTCGCTCCGCAGTGAATGTTAGAAGGGCTGCTATTTTTAAAGTCTGCAGAGTGTTGGATGTTGAATCTCTCATATTATCATATATGGAAAACAGACACGGAAGAGGCTTGGGGGGGGGGGGGGTTGAGCTGGCGCTGGCCCCCCAGGTGTCGGCAGCACTGACCTTCAGAGGGGGCAGCCCCCGAGCCGAGCGCCTGGAGCCCCGCCAGGTGCGGGATGGCCGTCCTCGGCCGAGGTCGCTTTTGGAGGAGCTGTGCCGGGGCTGCACCCCGACTCTTCCAGGGCCCCAGCCTCAACGTTCCCTTCCCAAATTAGTTAGCATGTGGGGGGACTGATGGGGGAAGGGGGCTGGAGAGGGGGGGTTGGCCTCCCTCCCCTGTGCTCTGGGCCTCCCCAGCTCCCCTTCCACGTGGCAATCAAGCTCAGCTTAGTGGACCCCACTCCGGTGGGGTCCCCGGGTGGGCTTTTCCTGCACGGAGTTCCATGCCATGGGAGCGGTTTTCTCCCAGGGGGGCAGGATATATTAACGGGCGCTTTCCACGAAAGTGAAATAAATGCTGGTTATTCTACTCTGGCAGTCTCTCAGCCTAGATAGGTCTGAATTAGGTTATGCAGATGATATGCAGCCCCCGGAGGGGAGGCTGAGCAGCAGCTTGCTTGGCGCGCAGCCTGGGGATCTTCCGCATACCGAGCAAGGGCACCTCTGAGCATGCAGTTCTGGGGGTGGACAGCAGGCAGCCCTCACGCTCGTGTCCTGCTGGCGGGCTGGCACCGAGGGGCCCCGGTCGGATCCAGCAGCTCCAGCCCTGCTGTTCTCTGATCCTTTGATTTCATGTCCTCCCAAGCTCAGCAGCTGCTTCTGCGAGGAAAGCGAGACGTTCTCGTGCGGAGAGTTTTCTGCCCCCAGAGGTCCCCCGGCGCTCGTTGGTTTCCCTCCCAGCTTGTGCTGGTGGCAGGACACCCCACAGGCACTCAAACTGGGTCACTGGGGAGGGGAGGGGAGGGGAGCAGCCCCCCACCCGGATGAGGTGGGAAGATGGATGCGGAGGGCCAGGCAGGAGAAGCCTGGCGGGGGACGCCCCCACTGCCGCGCTCTCATGCCGGAGGGGCAGGTGGGGCGTACCTGTTGGTCGGCGCCCGAGCGCTCGGCGGATGGCAGATGGGCCAGGGCTTATGACGGGGCTGGAGCCATGCCGTCACCTTGCGAGGGAGGTGATGCGAAGAGGGATTGCGGCAGGGCCCGAGCCCTGGCCTGCTGCAGACGGGGGCACCCCTGCCCTTGGGTCTGGGGGCTAGCATCTCCTCGCCCCCCGGACCCACACCCCACAGCGGCCGCTGCGCTCTGCCTTTCGCCCTGCAAATGCCAGCGCCAGAACCGGGGGCCCGCAGCTTGTGGGAGCGGCTGGGCCCAGGTTCTGCTCTGAGCAGCCCTGAAAGGGACCGGCGAGCCATCCCAGAATCCGGAGGCACCCCAGGAGGCCCATGAACAGGGCAAACGGGGGCCCCGCTCACAGCTCTGCCTCTCTTCGTGCCCAGCGGTTTTGCTGGCTTCCCCTTGGCGCTCGTGCGGTGCGGCTCTGCGCTTGCCGTGGGGCAGCAGAGTGGGGAGCCAGCCCTGACCCCAGAGAATTCCCACTCCATTCCTGCGCAGGCGTGCGTGCGTGCGTTTCCCCCCAGCAACATAATTTCCGGCTGATTGCAATAGCATATTTTAAAAATGCCAGAAATCAAAGCTGGGAAATGGATACTGCTGCTTTTTACCGCAAGTTGCATTAGCAAGGGGTACGTAACGAACGCTGCTTTCTCTGTGTCTCTCTTCTTTTCTTAAAGGCAGTAATAGGAGAAAATTGGTTTTGAAACAGAATAAAAGTGCCTTTCAGGGGAAAATCGCTTCTTTCAAGGTACCTTTGCAGAAAGTAAAATAGTCAGTGATGAAAAGGTGGTTGTGTGATTGTCTTTCCTTTTTTGGAGAGAGGAGAGGCTGGTGCAGATGGGGAAAGAGGAGATTGCGATAATTACATGGTAACGAACTCTTGTTGTGAAATTAGCATCTTAAGAAAAATAGTGAAAAGGGCTTTTATTCATGAATACTTCATTACGAAGAGGAGAGCACCCATTGGCAGCTGGGGCACCTGTTCGGAATCAAATAACTCTTCTCTTGCCCACCTTTCCCTCGAGAGAGCGCCATGTTTCGCTGAGCTCTGTGGCCCTCTGGAAGGGGATCTTTGGGTAGGGTTTTGAAAGGGGCCACCGAGGGGCTTCCCGCAGAAAGGGGCCGGCACTGCTCTTGCGCCGGGTCTGTGTCGGCACGGCCCGCTCGGAGGAGAGCATGGGGGGCGGGGGCAGGGGGTGCTGCAGGGGCCCGGGGTGTCGGGAAGAATGGCTCCCTTGATCATTTGCATGAAAATAGGATAAATGCAAGGAAGGAAGTTTTCCGATCGGCATAATTTCTCCTCTTGTGCACGCGAGCGGGTTCTGCGTGAGCACAATGGCATATTTGGTTTTCTGTGTCTTAAGTCTTCCGTCCGTACCGTATTCTCACCCACGAATTCTTCTTACTTTTCAATCACATTGTAAAAATTATTTCGCAGGGTGCTAATGCCGCCAGTGTCATTCGGCCCCCTTGTCCCTGGGTGTTCATGCAGACCCGGCGGGGCTTCCTGCGAAGGTGCCGAGTGTGCGTGCCTCAGTCGCAGGATTCAGTGGGGCGCCCCACGGCGGGCTGCATTCGGAACCAGCCCCAAAGGCACATGGCAGGTGCAGTTCCATTTAGATGCCGGGAAGCACTTCCTGACAGTTGGGACCCCGAGGGCATGGCATGGGCTTCCACGCGATTGAGGCCCCGTCGGTGCGGGTGTCCAAGGATAGGCTAGACACGCGCATGGTGGAGCCAGCTGGAGCCGGGGTCAGACTGGATGGCCCTTGAGGCCCCTTCTGACTTGCTCTGTTTCTGTTTCTGTGCCTCCCCGCTGCTGCCCCCGTTCTTTCTGGCACCAGAACAGCTGGGAAGCAACGGCTTGCCTGCCTGGTTGCTGGCTGTAAGAGCCCCCCTCTGGGCGAGTCTCTCCTTTCCAAGTCCGCCAGCCGGACGAGGAAGCAGCAAGCCAAGCCCATCCAGAAGCAGGCACTGCCAGCCGCTGCCGTGACTCATGACCCTGGTTTGGCGGGATGGCGGGTTTGATGCCAGATGGACATGGCAGGGAGGTTGTTCCAAAGATGGGGCCCCCACAGAAAAACCTCTGAGCCTCTGGTGGGTCGGCCTTTGCAGGAGGCCCCCGGAGGGCGAGCGCAGTGCCGGGCGGATCGCGGGTGGGGGAGGCGCTGCCGCAGCTTCTCAGGCCAGCCTAGGTCTCCTTTCCCCCAGAAGGAAGCAGGTGGGCCACTGAAGCCCTCCGCAGAGCAGGGGACCCCTTGGCCAGCAGCCCCTCTGGCCGCCTGCCGGCTCGTGCCAGGCCTGCTCCCGCAGCGCCTTCTCTCCGGAGGTCTCCCGTCCCCGTGTGCTGCGGCTGGGAGGGAAGGCAGGAGACGAGGCTGTTCGGCGCGCGAGGGGGGCGAGGCATGGAGTGAGCAATTCCCTCACGTCCACACCAATTTTTCAGCCGGGAGATGTGGGCGAGCCGCTTCCGCCAGCGTCTGTCCGCTGCGTTCGGGGAAGGACGCTCGGCTAAATCGCGCCAGCCAAAGGCGACAGAGAACACGCTCCTGCTTTATTAGCAGTGATGGGGGAACATCCCCGGGGGCAGGTGGGGGAAGCTGCGCGGAGGGCTGCCTCCCCCTCGCCCTGTGAGCCGCGGGCCGGCGGGCCGGCGGCATCCGGCCCCGAGGCGGCTCCCGAGGAGGGCTGGCGCGTGCCTCATCGCCTCCGGCCCCCGGCAGTTCCCTTCTCGGGCAGGCACTCCCATCGGATGCTGTCGCTTTCCCTCGCATGCCAGATGGCTCGGGACGGGTGGGATCGCTGTCGGGCTTTGCCCCGCTGGCAGGCTGCGCTCCTTGTGGCGCCGCTGCTTCCCCGCGTCTTCCGCTGCCCCCGTTGCCACTCCTGGAGAGACTTGGTGCGTCCAGAGCGGAACTTGTGCGAGAACGGTGGGGGTGGCCTGCTCCTGCCCCCGGCTGGCAGTGGGCCCGATCCTCTCCGTCCACCCCCTCTTGGAGCTGCGGTGCAGGGAGGCCCCTGGGAGCAGGGGACGGGGGGCCGAGGGAAGCGCCGCTTGCTCGCCCGCCCTGTTCTGTTGGTGTCAAGGCGAGGGCTTGGGGCAGTTGCTCTTGCCCTCACCTTGGAGGCCCCCATGCCCCAAATCCTGCCCTTCTGCGTGGGGATAGAAGGCTGAGCATACTCTGAGCCCAGACGGAAGAGTTTGTCTGCACATTCTCAGGGACTATGAACACGCTCCTCTTGGAGCATACCGGCCCAAGCTCCTGCTCAGGGGTAAGCAGAGGTTTTGGCCCACACGCCCCATCAGCTTTGGCCAGCAGTCAGGAGGATGGGTGCTGCACTGGGAGGGCCAGTGGCCTCCCTCCTCCGGCTGAGCCTCTGTTTCAGCCTTCCACCCTGGCGCCCTCGGTGTGCTGGACTGTGGCCGGGCTCGCATGGCGCAGCAAGCAGCCCTGTGCGGCTTCCACGGAGCGTGAGCGTTTGCCGGCCTAACAACGACAAGCGTCCTGGGGTGACGCAGAGCCCATGCTCCCCGCCCTCCCCTCCCGGCCTCGCCACTCCTCCCAGGAGGCCCTGCGAGTGAAACCCCCGCCTTGCCTATGGCCCACAGCGGGCACGTCACTCAGCCAATAGGAATAAAGCCAGCCGTGACATGCCTGTTGCTAGGGGGCCAGGGGCCGTCGAGATTGGAGGCTAGAAGCAGCCCCTTCTGTGGCTGCTCTTGCCAGAGGACTCTATGGCATTTCCATCATGGCCCGGTAAAATGTTGTTCCCGGGTCTGGTTGACCGGAGCCGCTGCAGCAAGCGTGGAAACTGAGCGTAGACCGCGGAGCCTCCTCACCCAGGGCTTCTCATGTGTGAGCCCGCCCTGTGACTCTCAGCTAGCTACAATGGGAGTTGTAGTCACACTCGCCTGGAGGACAGCTGGGTGGGGAAGCGCTGGGAAAGTCTCGGGCCAGGGAAAACGGATGCACTTAAGAAAAAAACAAAGCACCAAAGCTCAGAACTTCAGTCCTGAAGCCAGCGTTTAATTTCTTTCAGAAATCATCATCTTAAATGTCCATTAAAAAATAGCTTGCTGTTAAATTGCTGTCTAGGTGCAGTAAAATATAAGCACATTAAAGGCTACAGTCCTGATCTCTTAAAATCCAGTCTGTGACTCTCTTTCTACGATTCTGAGAAAACCTGTTTTTCTGTGCCACAGAATAAGTCTGGGGCAAAAAATGTGACTTTCGAGGCCAGCTGTAGGTCACAGTGTCTTGTTTTACGGGTTATTAATAGTTAGATGTTGACACCCGCAGCAGCCTGGACGTTGGCTTCCTGGGCCACGGGGCACGTGGCTCAGCTCGGCACTGCGCTCACCACGGCCAGCGGCTCCGGATCGGGCCCCGGGGTACCATCAAGGCGGTCATGTGGCACGGAGCCGCATTTTTAAGTAGTTATCGCTGCCAATTCGTGGGCGTGCTTATTCAGAAAAGGCAGGAATCAGGAAGCCGACACTCCGCGTAGGTCCCTCCGCTCGGGGATGCAGGGGAGATGCGGGAAGGCCCGGCCGGAGCCTGCGGTGGGTGCTCTTCCCCTTGCGGCCGGGTGCCGTGCTTTCCCGATGGGCAGCGACGGCTCGGCGTGCAGCAGGCCCCCTCCATGCACGGCCCGGTGCGCCCACCGCTTCCCTGGGGAGCCCGGCCTTTCTCTGCGGCAGGCGGGCCCCGGGAGGTGGGGTGGGCCTGCCCTGGCAAGCGGCTGCCCGGGACTTCCAGCATGGGAGCCGGAGGGAAGCGGAAGCCCTGCTCCTTGGGTGTCTCCAGTCCTCGGCCCGTTGCAGCGGTGAGCCCCTTCCGGAAGCCACCGGGGCAGGGGGAGAGGGCGTCGGGGGGCTGAAGCAGAATGCACGCCATGCGCTGCAAGACTTGGAGGGCAAAGCCGTGCGCTGAGCTCGGAAGGAGCCCGGGGGGGGGGCGTGGCCCTCCCCTCCCCTTGCCTGGACTTTGTCCACCTGGAGGCTCTGTGCTCCGTTCTGGCCGCGGGGGGGACCGGAGCCGCTCCCTTGCGGGGGGCTCCGGCCTTCGTGTCGGTGGGGGGGGGGCGCTTGGAGAGCGTCTCTGACAAGCGAGAGGGAACCGCTGCGAGGGGACACGATCCGTTTCCCTTCTGCCTCTGGCAGTGCCGTGGGGCCATGGACCAAGCCGTCCCGGGGTGGCGTGGGTCCTGTCCTTGGGTGGGCCCACGGGTATCCCTGGCGGGCCATTCAGCACTCAGCACCTCGGCCGTCCCGGTCCTGCACCGAGAAAGAACAGGCTGCCTCAGTTCTGTGGATTAAGGAGCTTCGCACAGTATCTGTTGCTTGACATAATTTATTGAGATGTTATCTTCACCACCGTGCATAATTTATCCCTGCCTTGCTACCCCGGGGAAGGGCTGCAGAAGCCCACTAGAAACGTGACTCAGCATCGTGGCTTGGTTGCTTTGAGATCTGAGCCTGCATTGCCGTTGTTCTCCCAAGCACATCTTTGTCCCCATGAGGTCTAGAAACTTGTGTTTTGTTTGCCATCGAAGGGCGTTTATTTTCAGGCAGCAGGATCACGTCTTTGGTGCTCTGAGGAAGCCATGGCACGAGTGCAGCCCCGTCCTATCCGCAGCTTCGTTTATGGCGCTCTTTAAAACCAGGAGGGCGTTCGGCGTCATCCCGCTCGGGTCGGCCGCCTTTGCTGCTGGATCCAGAGGACGGTGTCCCAGGTCTGACCACACGATTCTTCTTTCTGATCCCTGCAGAGCGTTGACTCCGCGTGAACCCTGCCGGCACCACCAGAATGTTGGCCTGCCTGCAGAGGACCCAGAACCCGCCGAGCCAGCGCCTGGCCTGCCTGAACAAGGCCCTGGAGCCGCGCAAGGGTGAGTCCCTGCCGCCCACTTGCCACTGAGCAGAGGCCGCCAGTCCCCACGATTCCTGCTCAGGCTGACGGGGCGGGTGGGCTTCAGGAGGACAAGCTTCCGTTCTGCAGGGGGGGGCGCAGCGGGGAGAGCGCACCCCACAGCAGGGGCTGGCCTTTCCTCCAGGCTGTGGGGGAACAGAGGCAAGGGGGCCGATAAAGCGGAGCCGGTTTCTTCTCTAAGAGCCGGAAAGACGAGGGCTATTCTTAGTTTAGTGCTCCCCCCCCACCCCCACACACAGTAAAAGTCAGAGCAGCTTCCACTGCTCACGAAGCAGCAGCGTTGAGAAGCGGGTTTAAAACAGCCCGTCCTTTAAAAAAGGCAGCAGTTAGAACTGCCGCAAGTCAGCAGAACTGGAGCTGCACTTGGCGATAAAAAGCAATTAGCACCTTTTGAGCATTCAAGAGCCTGAAGCGAAGGATGACAGACGGAAGGGTGGCTGGAAGCGTTCCGACTGCCTTTGCCCAGATGCTGAAGGAGGGCGGGGGGAGGGATCTCTGCTTTCCGGGTGCCACCCCCGAGGAGGCCCCGCTCGGACAGCCGCCGGCTGCTCCCCCGTCAGCGCAAACCGCGCTCCTTAGGATGGGGCCTCCGTGGTGCACGTGGAGGGAAGCCCTTCGGCCAGGTGAGAAGCCTGGCCGAGGGAGTCCGGGTGGCCGGCCGGGGCCCCAAGGTGGGCGCGGTTCGCCTGGAACTCTCCTCCAGCGTGGCTGCACCGAGAGAGATGGGTTGGAGGAGGCGCGGGATTCAGCAGGACGGGTCGTGGTCTTGACTCTCTCCCGTAGCGGGGTTTTCGGTTTTGCAGCCACTCAGATGGTCCCCAGCTTCCCTTTCTGCATGGAGGCACTCGGAGCAAGGAGCTTGTCCCCCTCGCCGTGCCGCATGGGGTGGGGGGTCCCGTGTGCCCCCCAGAAGGTCGCCATTCCCGTTTGCCATAATGGTGGGTGGCGTCCGTCCTTGGAGGGGAGAGGCCCGCAGCCCTTCCCCGCGTCCATGTGGTGCCATCGCTTGAAAGAGGGATCCCGGCGTGGCGGGGAGGGAGGCCCAACGATGGAGAGCCCCCCCGGGCTGGCCTTCCGGAGCAGGGGGACCGACCGGCTCGCCCCATCTTGCTTGGGTGATCTCTTCTCTTGCTGAAGCAGATTCCCGTCTTGCTAGCAAAGAAGAGAGACGGCAAAAGCGGTGCTGGATGGAATCTAAAATTTGGAGGGGCTGCTCGGCAGGAAGATCGGCCTGCCCTCCCGCGTCTTTGATGTCGCATTAGAAGATGCCCCCGTCACTCGTTTCCAAGGAATCGCTGCCCTCGCAGCCCCCCCCCCCCGCCTTCTCCTCAGGTCCCCATAATTACTTTGCTGGGTTTTGCTTCGGCTCTGCAGTTCTTGAGCGGCCTTTCAGATAAGCCGTAAACTAGTTACATTAAAATAGGTTCCGAAAGGTCACTCGGCAAAGCACCTGTTTCTTGCGGTCTTTGTCTCTCAATCCAAAGCTATGATTAAATGTATATTTAATGAGCCTGGCTTAGGCGGGCGGCTTTGACCTCTCCGGCTGGCAAAGGCGCATTAAGATTCTCGAGTGATGAATGTGTGTTTTAAAGAGGATGGCTTTTTTCTTAAATTCCCCCATCCGCCTGTGCCACATAGACGGTCCCTTCCCCCGAGCTCAGGTGGCGAGGACCGGAAAGCATTTTTGGCTAGTGAACTGGCAACGTGGGGTCTTCCCCGGATATGAGGGGGACTGAACCTTCCGCATCAGCCTGGGGATTTTCCTGCTGAAATGCGGCCCGCCGCAGGCACGCAGTGGGGGCGTGCGCCCGTTGGACCGGCGTCGGGAGCGCATGCTGCTGGCCCGTGGCCTGCCTCGGACGTGGCCGCACTGGGCGCCCGCTGCCCCCGCCCTCCCCGCCTCGCGCAGCATGTCTGCTCTTGGGCAAATTAAACGGCAGTTTGCAGACGCGGTGGAGAGGGGAAACTGGGTCGGGTTGTCCACTTAATGCTCCGTAGCCACTGCGGAGCACTAGGAAGCTTCACTGGCACCGTGTTCCGGCTTAAGACCGAATCCTCCTCCTCTGCTTCCTCCCCCCCGTGCAGCCCGCAGAGGGCACCTGGCAGGTGCCGTCTTCCCACAGGTGCCCACGCCTGCTCTAGGCAGCCCTGCCGGGCCTCCTGGTTGCCCATGTACCTGCCAACTGTGCGGGTGGGACCAGCTGTCCTTTCCCAAGCCGCGCGATCCCTGACAGATCAGGGGCCTGGAGTGCAAGAATTCTGAGCACGGGGAGTTGCTCTGAGTACCGGAACGGAAGGGAGCTCCTGAACGGGAGGGAGACCCACTGCTCCCTCCCCCCACCCCATCAGCCCCCCTTTTCCCATTAGGACATGAGCGGGCTAATTGGACAATGCAGAGCAGCCGGGTGTCCGGCGCCCCCGTGGCCTCTGGCACACCTGCCCGTGTGGATCTGTCCACCTCCTGCCCCAGAAAAGGGACCTGCGGCCTCCTTGCAGCCGTGGGTCAGAAGGGGCAGGGGGCAGGGTCTGGGGCCAGCTGTCTCTCGGGGGGGGGGGCGTTGGCGAACTGGGCAAGGTGGTGCCACCTCCCCGGCGGCGCTGATCCCCGAGGAGGTGGGGTTTCCTGGGCAGGCGCTCAGGCTCCACGTGACGCCAGCAGGAGCACACTGTGCTATGCCCATAAGAGGATTTGTGTCGAGGTACTTAAGTTGCATTACCGATGCTGCTGGCAGAACTTCCTTTTCCTTGAAAGAGATTTCAGGTTAACTGGGTGCGACTTTTCCTTTCCCCCCGAGCTTGTTCCTGACCCTGGTCACATGGTCTGGCCGCCCTGCGCAGTCGCGCCCGCCTCTCCGCTTGCGCGATCCTCAGGCCGCCTCTCGGCTGCCCCTCCGGAGAGTAATGGCCGCCTCTCGCTCTCCTTGCTCCTTCGCCCGGTATGCGTTTTCCTTTAAGTGCAATTTCCCCCTTTGTTGTTGTTCTGCCTGTGGGAAATTGGTGTGCGTGTGTGTGTGTGTGTGTGTGACCCAGTTCCCACGTACTGGCAACCCATGGTTTATTGCATGCCGGGTTGATGCGTCGTGTTGTGCTCCACCCACAAATAACCCAGAAAGAGACGTCGCGGTTTGTTGTTGGGCTGTGAACGCTGGCTTGTTGGAACCGCGGGTGGCTGTTTTGCGTGAACCAGACCTGTGGATGCTTTGCAGACTGCAAAGGTACAAAGTCATCGGGACGCCACCTGCCAGCGCCACAGGGGTTGGCGAGCCACGCGGGCGCATCATGCGTGGACCGGGCCCGCGCGCACGAACCTGCCTGCTCAGGCGGGGGGTGCCAGGTGCTGCGGCCCAAGCGGCACTGGGCCAGCGTCGGGGAGACGGACTCGGCCTCCTGTCGGTCCGCAGTCTTCCTCCTCTGTTGCTTCTCTAAATGCTTGCCTGGGTAATCGAAAAAGATTGCACTTCTTAAAACTTGACACAATTTAGAAGCGCCTCTGATTGCTTAATTTGCTCCGGAGTATCTCGGTAATTATCTTTATGGGCCTCCTTTCTTGTCCTCTGGCATCGCTTCTGTCAATAGTAAATGAGCCGGCCTGGCTGGCCATGGTGGCAGAACCTCATTACCCTGCCCACTGCTGCTGATTAATTTTTGTACCAGTTTCACATTGGAGGTGGGCCTGCCCGTGCTTGCGCCCGCCTGTGCCAGCCCTGCCGCAGCCCCCCTTTCCTCCGGCACACGGGGGAAGCCGCTGGGGGCAGGCGAGGGAGCAGGAGGGGCCCGGAAGCCTGGGAGGGGGCGAGGGGCTGCTGGCCAGGCGCAGGGGAACATGGCAGGTGCCCGTGGCCTGGGGACGGGGGCAGAGAGGACGGGGCCGAGGCCGGGGCAGCGCCCGGAGGCCCTCCAGGGACGCCCCTGCTGTGTCAGGCCCCCCGCAGGTGTTGCTGGGGCCGCTTTGCAGGTGTGGACTTGCGCTGGGCTTTCAGTGTGCTCGGCCGCGGACAACGGCTTGCGGTCTTTCCGAAAATGGAAGCACGGCACGAGAAGGGCCGCTGTGCGGAGGATCGGGGCGCGGAGAGGAGCAACGGGGGGCAGACGGTGGATGGGGCGGGGCGGGGCGGGGGCAGCCTCGAAGCCCCCTTCTGTGCCCCTTGGCATGGAGCCTGGCTGCGTGTGATAGTGAGGAGCGCGTTGCTGGGCCAGAATTTGTCCGGCGTCCCAAGAGCTCCATGCGCACCCCAGCCGCCGTTCTTCGCATGCCCAGGAGCGCGGCTTCTGGCCAGAGGTTCCCTCACTTCCTCGGGAGGCGCCTGGTCCCTGGGGGAGAGGCCTTTTCGCGCTGGCCCTTCGTCTGAGGAAGGCGCCCCAGGGAGCGTGCTTGCCCCCCGCCCGGCTTTCACTGTCGCACGCTTGCCCCGCCAGGGCTGCTTTGCTCCTGTCCCCGTGGGCTCGGTGTTTCTCCCCCCTGCTCCTCGTCTGAGGAGGGGCAGGGTCTCGCCCGCTGGGAGACCCTCCCCGGGGAAGAGCAGCACGCCAGCTTCTTCCTGAGTGCAGCGCGTCGCAGCCGAAGGAGCGCCCCGCTTGCCTCGGGGCCTTCTGCTCCGAGCCCCCCGGCGGGGGCATGCCCAGCGCGCCGTGCCCGGCTGGCCGACCCGACTCCGGCTCAAGAGCCGCGTGGCCCAGCCTTCCCGTCACCATCGGCCGCTGCGGTTTCAGCCACCGTTTCCGCAGGCGCGCTCGAACCTCCTCCGAGTCTTGCCCACGTTGCCTGAAAACACAGGGGCCCCAGCAGCCACGTCCACGAATAGACCTGTGCTTGGTGAATTTGCCTACGGTTTCTTAAGACTGTAAGCTCCTTGGGGCACTGACCTCTTTTAGTTGGAGAATCACACATGAGCTGTTTCTTCACGCTCTGCTCCTACGCAACACTTTCTGGAGATCGTGTGGTCTGCCAGAGCCACGTTACACATCTGTTTCCATGCCCTACAGCGTCGATTAATTAAATACGTGGGGGGGGGGGCAGGGCAGGAGAGGGGGAGCGTCCCGCCAGGCCTCCTGGATGGGCACTGCGAAGCTGATCCCGGCTTTCACTCCGGATTCTGGGTGTTGGATCCTGTGGCGTTGTCCATCCTGGTGTTTTCTGGGGCAGCGGCTTGGCTGGTGTCTCAGCTGAAGTTTCTGAAACGGCTTCTCTGCAGTGGCTGGGAGCAGCAAAGGCAGAGAGAGTGAAGATGTGGCTGATGGAACCTGTGAAGAGAGCCACGGTCCACCCGCCACAGGAGGGGTCGAGGAGGTGGCTGGCTCCGCTCTTTGGGGCTGGGACAGCGTTGCGGGTTGCCTTGTAAAAGGTCAGACCCGGGGGCATGGAGCCCCGGCCGCTGGGAGGCAGGAATGCAAGGGAGAGTCTGGAACAGAAGAGCGCAAGGTGCGCATGGATGTAAACCGTGGTAGAGAGAACCATCTCAGCGTGTGGCTACATCATTGCCCGCTTCGCAGTGAGAAGCGGCTGCCCGGAGAACGTAGGGGAGGAGCACGAGGTTCTGATGTCGCTGGGCTTGCGCACCCACCCCAGAACCCCAAAGGATGCAGCAGGGAGACCGACTCCTGCTCCTTCTAGCTGACGTAGCGTGGAGCACTGAAAAACAACCGTGCCGGTGAAGCAAACGCAGCTTGTGGTTCCCACAGTGCCAGCCGGGACGCACTGGGGTGGCGAGAACATCACTGGTGCCCGCGCTGTGGGCTCGTCCGCACGGGACGGGTCGCGGGAGCCCTGCAGTTCGGAATTAGCGGCGATGTCCTCGCGACATGCTGGAGGGCTCTGCACAGACGGACTGACGGACGGACTTGATTTCCAGCGGTGGAAGCATTAGTCTGCCTCCGTGTCGCTGGTCGGGGTCAAGCTTGTGCTGGTCTGGTTCTGCAGGCGACTCCCCCGGGGAGGCCAAGCCGCTGCCAGGGCCTGTGGCTGCGGGGGTTCTGCGGCTCCGCTTTCCGAGCCGGCAGCCACCGCCGCACCTTGCAGGTATTCAGGTAGCAGGTTCTCACCCTGCGCATGTGGGCTGGGAATGCCCCGTAACAGCCCCCTTTCCTTGCCACCTTGCTGCCCAGGTTAATCCTGGGATCACTGTGCGGCACATCTGCTAGTCCAGGGCCGTCCTGGCTTGGTTCCTGCCAGGCTGTGCTTCAGCGTGCGTTGTTTGTTTTTGCTATATTTTGAAATGTTGTGTGGTGTTAGGAATTTCCCCCCATCGCATACACGCTTTCTTACACAATCCCCGCCCTGATATGAGTAACCGATTCATCCTGCATCTTGCGCCCTTTCTCAGCCTCTCCTCCCACCCTTGAGCGGAACCTGATACCAGGATCCCAGATGAAAGATGGAGCTCCGGCCCAGGAGACGCAGGGAGGGCATGGAAGGACTTGGGAAAGGAGAAGAAAAAGGACAAGAGCATCAGTGTTGATAAGATTTTCCAGAAACCTCTTTTCAAGCTCCCATTCATGACACAGGCTCCTTTGTGTCCCCTGAAAAGATTTCGGCAGCTTATCTGCTAAGGGCTTTCAGCCACTCGGCCTGGAGCTTCGGTGCCCCTTCTGAGGTCTCTCTTGTTGTTGCCGCTGCGGCAACCGTGTTGAGACCCGGCTGGCCAGAGACCAGAAATTGGCGCGGGCCGCGGACGGACGGCTGCTCCCACCGCAGTCCAGCAGGGCCGGGGTGCGCACGGGGTGCGGGGGGGGGAGCACGCGGCTCCGTGCTCCTCCCGGGCATCAGCGGATGTGGCTCCCTGCCCATCATGGCTGCAGCGCCACCTCTCTGGCCCAGGGCGGCTCGGGCACAGGCACCGCTCCGCCTCATTCGCCGCTGACTCGGCAGGCAGCGGCGGCGGCTCCCCGGCTTGCGTGACAGCACGTCAAGGGTTAATTTGCAGCCTGTGTGCTCTTGCAGGGTGGTGTGAGGGTTGCATAACCCTCAGATAGACCCCCTTCCAGGCCTGCAGGTGGCCGTGGTGTTCTGGGAGTTCTGCATCTCTCTTCTGTCTGCTTCCCTGTGGCTGAAGTAGCGGTTCTTTTTACAGGTTTTGAGCTTTTTACAGGCAAACTGCTGAGCTCTTTCACTGATACCAAGTGGGATCTAAGTGTGAGAAATGACACACAGGAGCGCATTTGGCACACAAGCCCGCGCATGTCTCCTTACCGTAGTGGGACACCCTTCAAAGGAGGCGAATGTAGAACCGCGCCACCCGGCGGCTGTTGCTCAGCGCCACACGCTGCCGGCTGCGCCAAAGCGCCTGGGCCACAGACGCTCCGGCCACGTCCTTTTCGGGGGCTAAATGCCAGCGGGGGGGGCCCTCTCCCCCTGTGGCCCACTGAGCTCCAGGGCAGGAAAGGAGAGGTGCCCTTCTAATCTTGGCTGAGCTGGAGGTTCCCGTTGACGTGGGACCCACCGTATTTCAAAGGGCGGGCCGCTTTGGTGGCTTCTGCTCTGGCAGGGGCCAGCTCGAGGTGCCCCCACGGGGAGCGGGACAGGAGGTCAAGAGTGCCGTTGCCCAGTGACTGGTAACAGTCAGATAAATTGCCCGGAGGCAGGGGTGTCTGGGGCAGGAGGGGAAGGGAGTCCGGGGCTCGGAGGGCTGGTGCAGTGCCGTGCTCTGTCCGGATCACGCAAGGCCAAGGGAGGGGAGAAGGCATGTGCCGGAGGCTTTGCAAATCCCCCCGGAACCCGCTGGTGCTGCCGAAGCAGCGCCCTCCTCGCCGGCACGCGGCGGCCGTCTCCTGCAAGGTGCTGCTCCGCAGGAAGAGATAATGGGCGCCGTGTGTTTAGCAGAACCTGCCGAGCAGCAGGAGGACCTTGACGCTTGCAGTGAACACCGCATTCTCGCCTGACTGACTTCTGCGCCTAACCAGGAAGAGGGCGGCTTCCGGGGTGCGTGGCCAACCTCTCCCCCCGGTTTTCTGGCATGGGGCAGAAGGGGGTCGCCGGCCCTCTGTGCTTCTGAGGTCGCCTGCAGGAATCTGCGGCAGCTCTCTGGCTGCTGCGCCCGGTGGCCCTGTGGGCCCGGCTTTCCCCAGGGGAGGGGTCCCAGCAGAGACGCTTGCCGTGCCGTCCTTTGTCCTCTCGGCAAAAATGGACTTCGCCGCTGCCTCTCGGGGCTCGTGGCTGCTGAAAGGCCGCTGTCCCACTGGGGATGCCGGCGGCATGTTTCGCTTGACTGGCTTTAGCTGCATGCCCTCCTCACCTTGGGGCATCGCTGAGGGATGGGAACGGGGGAAAGGACGTGCTGACAAGCCTCGCCCTCTGGGGGAAAGCGCACTGTCTCTTTCCAGATGGGAGGAAGGATCTTTGGGGGATCCCCGGGGGTGCCCGACCGTGGCCTGAGGGTGCGGAATGCACAGGGCTTGGGGCTCCGCCGGCCCCTCCATTCCCGGGAGGAAGGGGACGCGCCCCCGTCCCTCCTGCCCCAGAGGAGGAGCTGCCACAGAGCCTGTGGCACGGTGTCTCCCCGTGGCCATTTATGGGTTCAAGGCCGCTTCTCCTCCTTGAGGAATGTGGGGTGGCTGCGGGGCGCGGGCAGGCCTCCCTGCGCGGTTTTTTACTTTACGCCTGGGCGTGGTGGGTGCCCCGGCCCCGCTCCACTTGCGCATGGGACGCGGAATCGGCGTCGGACGGCACGGCTGCGCCGAGGGCTGTGCTCAGGCTCCCGGGTCTTTTGAGGAAAGGGGCTTTGCCTCGCGTCGGCCGGGCTCTTTCTCCTAGCTCTCTGCTTGTCCGCTCCTGGGCTTGCTTTGGTGAGCTGCCCACGTGCCCGTTCCCCCTCGGCGGCCGCAGGGTCCGGGCTGCCGCACCTGCTCCTTCCGGGCATTGGCGTCCTGGAGGTGGGGGGTGGGCTGGGCTGGGCTGGGCCAGGCCGGCCTTCCTCAGCCTGGCGCTCTCCAGCCGTGGCTGGGCCTTGTAGTCCCGGGCCTTGTAGTCCGACACGCCCAGAAGGCCGGGGCAGGCCGTGCCACCAGCGGGGAAGTGAGGTCCAGGGAGGGTCCCTGGGAGGGCCCGCAAGCCCCCGGCACCTGCACGTGGCCAACCCACAGGCCAAGGCGAGGAAATGGAGCTCATTAGGAAGAGACTCTGGCTTTTTATGGGGCTGTTTAACGAGGAGCCCGACCTCATTTGGCTCCCTCTTTTACAAGCCTGTATTCCCGGCCATAAACGGTTTTACTGCCCTGCCCTCTCCAGCCCTGGCAGGGAGCTCAAGGTGGGGGCTCGGTGTAGGCCTGTCCCGGGGGAGCCCCAGGGGCCGGGGGCTTCCGGGCCTGCATCTGGCCATGAACTGGGGGCCGGGGGTTGTGGCCAGCCTTGCGGGAAAATGTGGCCAGCGTCGCCCTGTGCCGCGGCGCTCCAGTCTGGAGCCTGGTTGCAAACTGGGGGGGCTCCCGGCCTCGTCCCCACAGTCCCTTTCTGAAACTGAGCCGGGCATCCGGCTCGGGCGGCCCAGAAGCTGCTCCATGGCTGGGGTGAGAAGGGCACTGGGGAGACGGGGGCAGTCAGTCTGGCCACTTGCTTCTGGCTGGCGGGGCTCTCCTCGTGCCTTGGCCCCTGCCCCCCCCCCCCAGGAAGCTGCCTGGCCAGGCCAGCAGCCCCTCTCCAGCGCTTCGGGCAGGGGCGCCTCCCAGCCCTGCCTGGCACGGATTGGGCACTGGCCCCCCCGGCCCAGCCAGCTTTTTCCGCAGCAGCTGACCAAGGGCCCAAGCGCCCACCCATTCGGGGTCTGTGGGACGACCCCCTGGATCCGAGGCTGGTGGGAGGAGGAACTGCCTCGCTGCCCGCCCTCCGCAGTTCTTCCTCAGCTGCCAGCCTGGCGCTCAGAGGGCGGGCGCTTTTACCAGTGGGGTGGCCACGTGCCTGCCATTCCCTGCACAAGCACAGGGGAGCCCCGCCGTGCCCCTCCCGTGCCCCGGCCCCACTCGTGCGCACGCGCCCGGCCCCGAGCCTCTCCCAGGCGCCTCCCGCCCGGGGAATCAAATATTCATGCGCGACCATTCAGGAGGGATGCGGCTTCCATGACAGAACAGAGAGGCCGGGAAGCGCCGCGGGCACGCTGCGGGGCCCTTCGGTTCGGCTTATGCGCGTCCTCAGAGCGCCGCTCCCAGCATTCTGACAGCTGCCGGCCCCCGCCTGCGCCCCCCGGCCCCCATCCGTGCTGCTTGTATGTGCTGGCGAGGAGGAAGGTGCTGAGAAGAGGCAGAGAGAATGAGCCGGGCAGGAAAAGCTCCAGAAAGTGTCGATTTGACGAAGCTGTGTGCTGCCTGGGGAATAAGGCCAGTTTTTTGGGTTTAGGGGGGAACTCCAGGGCAGGGTTAGGGTTAGCAAAACAAAGGTGCTTCTGAGTCTTCCGAGGCCTGGAAGGTGCTCAGAAGGGGCAGATAGAAAGAGCCGGGCAGAAAAGCCTCCGGAAAGTGTTGGTTTTAGAAAGCCATGTGCTGCCCTGGGAGTTGAGACAGGCTTGCTCTGATGGCGGGCGTGCGCGCCTCGAGCCGCCTGGCTTGCCCTTTCCTGCCCTCCGGCTGCCCTCTGGCCTGAGAACCTGCCCAGCGCATGGGACTCGGGACTGCTGGGGAGCGTGGCTCGTGGGGTGCGTGCGCATGCGTGCGCATGAGGGAGCTGGCGCGTCACTCGGGCACCAGCCTCAGAGCTGTGTGGCGTTGGGGCAGTGGACTGGCGGCTCCCCCCCCCGCCCCCTTTGCAGACGCTTCCGGGTCCAAGGAGCCGAGCCTCGGCTGCCAGCGCACGACACGCCACGGCTCCCTTCCCGGCGCCGCGCTCCTTGGGACCAGATCCATGCGAGGAATTGCCAGCCGAGCCGACAGTTGGATTTCGAGGGGGCTCGTTCCCCCCAAGGGCCTGCGCTTGCAGGGGTCCTGCAATTAACCCTGTCTTGTTCTCCTGGCACAGTTTTAAAGTGTGCAGTTCTCCAGATCGGGGTTAATTGGGCCCCCTGGCAGCTGGGCCTGGGCGAAGGACGCCGTCGTGTGCCTGAGCAGGATGGAGCTGGTCTTGCGGCGCAGCCAGTTTAATTGGGAGCGGTTGTGAGGCTGGGCGGGCCGGCGGCTCCCAGTTAGTAGCTTCCCCACTCCCCTCTCCTGCCAGGGGATGTTTCTGCCGGCTCGCCGTGGGACGGGCTCTCCACCCTCATCGGAGGCACAAATAGGCCCAAATCCGGCTGCCGTTGGGGGCCATCCCGGTGGCCGCCGGCTCCCAAGACTGTGGGATGCCGCGGAACGTCCACGGCGGTTCCCCAGCCGCGAGGCCGGCAAGCCCCAGTCCGCAGGGCGGGATCGTGGGCCAGGCGGCCCTGTTGCGCGCGGATTCCAAACCCGATGCACCGGAGTCTTGTCTGCTGCAGCGAGTTCTTTTGTCACCCAGATTTTCTTCCGTGCTCCGCTTTGGTTGGGGTCAGCTCCCACTGTGCCCCCGTAAATGCCAAGCGCCTGCCCCGAGCGACTGGGGAGTCCCCTTTCACGCACGGCACCTCTGGCTTGATGCAGACATGGTGCCGTTCTCCTTCCTCTCTTTTATCGTGCACATTTTAAAAGCACGCCGGCTTCACCTTATTTACATGGAATTCCTCACCTTGAGAAGGTCTCTGCTCTTAAAGGAAGCCCACAAATCATTTGACTCCCTGCGGTAGAGCGGGAGGATCAGGTGAGGTACCTGAAGCACCACCTGGTCAGGTTTTCTTGGATGCAGGCAGGTGCAGGTGCAGGATTTTGGATATGTGCTCGGGCAGGTCCCTGCAGCTGTGTCTGTGCCGGATCCGTGCCCTGTTGTCTTATAAAAACCAGCACTGGAATTGCCGGGGGCGGGGGCTCCTTAGGGAGGGCATGGCTTCACTCACTTGAAAGAGTTGGTGTGCAGCCCCCCTCCTGTGAGGCTCCCCCCCAAAGGAGCCTAACAAATAAAATAAATAATAGAATAGCTAAGAAGCAGATCAGTTTAAAATTCCAATAAAATTCAAAACAGGACTTCAGGAGCTGAGCTGATTGAATTATTTAGCCCTTGCGGCAAGCAAGGCCTGAGAAAGGGGACGAGCTGAGGGGCACGGAGGGAAGACGAGGCTGCTCCTGGTGAGGGCACTGGACTCTTTCCTCTCAAACGCAGTAAAAAGGGCACGGAGGGGAGGAGGGGGGCAGTTAGCAGCTGAGGGGGGGGGGGCGGGTGCATGATTCCCACTACTCCTGAGTTTCCAGAGAAAATTTCCTGTGGCATCAGAAATAATAGTCGACAGAAAGAAGGTGTCCTTGTCAACCCTACGAAGAGCTTTAGCTGTTCAGTGAAATGGGCATGAAGTTGAGAGGGTAAATGCACCTGTCCGTGGAGCCATGTTGGGGCTGGAGCAACATGAAGGGTTACCGGCCCAAGGACGCTGCGTTCACACAGCCCGGCCGGCCACGGTTAGCTGCAGCGCTTTCTGCTTGGCAGCTGCCAAATTCATCCCCAGTTTTCTAGAGAATTTCTAAGAGGAGATCAGTTTAATCAGAAAGATGAAGTTATATATTAACTCGGGCTTTTTCTAGGTTAATGTGCACACGAACTTGCGTAAAGAACAACAACTTCAGAACTTGGACTTCGTTCATGGCTTCAGTTGGTCTCCCCACTCAAATAATTAATGCATTTGAAAAATTAATACCTCACCTGTCGTTCCACATTTTTGGATGCAAAGCACAGCATGCGGGGAAACGATGCCATCTTTGGCAGTAGCTGCCGGATGCGGATTCCTTCTCTCGGCAATCTCACCGCAAGAGTGTCGGTCTCTTGACGCTTCCTCTTGAGGAGCCGAAGCGTTCGCACGCTGGTCCGCTTTGTAGGTGCAGCTGTTCAAGCAAGACTTCCGAGGCAAAAGCAGCCTAGGGCGCGTTTGTTCTCAGAAGGGCCTCAAAAGTTAATGGCAAAGAGCGACTTCCGAACTGGGTTTAAAATGAAAGAAGGGGTTCCTTTTGCATTCCAGTGAGAACCCCCCCGATGGCCAGCTTTTCTACGAACGAGGAACGCTCTACCGGGCAGTGCCGTCCAGCATCAGGACCGCTCCGCCTGGGTGCCCCCCTTGGCGGAGGTCGTGGGCGGCAGGGGGCCGCTTTGGGCCCCGTTCGGGGGTCTGCTGGGGGAATCGAGCGTGCGAGCTCTTGCCCGCTGCGCTGCACTGCTCCTGTTTTGCACCAGCGTGTGGCATTTCTTCGGCTCTGCTGCCCCAGGACTCCCAGGGAGGGGCCCTTCCTGCAGCCCCTCTGCCGCCCGGGTGGGGGATCCTTTGCTCGGCACGGAGCCGCCCGGGCAGCCCACTCCGAGTCGGGGCAGGAGGTGCTGTGCCTCGTGGGCAGGACGAGGCCATGCCGTCGCACCGCTGGCGGAGTGCGCTGCGGCGAGGGGGGCGCGGGAGGGATGGGCTGCCTGTGTGTGACGGGTGATTGGGGGGAGTCATTGCGGCCCGCCAAAAAGCAGTAAGCACTGCGTGGGGGGGGGTTGCCAGCGGAGTGTGGCAGCCCGCCAGGAGCTCTCTCCGAGAGGGGTGGCGCTGCAGTTTTCCCGGCGGGGGTCACTGCGCCACCCTGAGATGCCACAACACCCTGAGATGCCACGCCGGGCAGCCTCCGCCGGGGGGGGGGGGGGAAGATGCCCCCCCCGGGGGCCAGGCGGCCCCGAGGGGCCCCGGGGGGGGGGGGGGGGGGGGGGGGGGGGGCAAGATGCCTGCCGCAGGGGCCAGGCTGGCCCGAGAGGCCTCGGAGTGGCCGGGTGGGTTGGAGGGCAGGCGCGTCTGTGTGCGGCCCCACGGCCTGCGGCCCGTGGAAGGGCGCGTGTGGCCCCTGAGTAGCCAGACAGGCTGACCGACACAAGCAGAGCAAGAACCGTGAGATAAATTATGCAAAATTAGAGGAAACGTGCACGTTTGCATAATTGATGCGGGCCGCAGGGTTCAGCTTTTCTTAGTCCAGGATTTGGATTAAGAGCAGAATCTTAACAGCTTTCGGCCTGGGCTGCAGACCGTTCTGAAACCCCGTGGAAATTCTTGGGGGGTTCAGGTGCGCGTGGCGGCTCCTC
Source organism: Varanus komodoensis (assembly GCF_004798865.1). Taxonomy (NCBI): domain Eukaryota; kingdom Metazoa; phylum Chordata; class Lepidosauria; order Squamata; family Varanidae; genus Varanus; species Varanus komodoensis. The sequence continues at coordinate 9,017,158 of NW_025335909.1, forward strand.
AGAGGCAGGTGGAAGGAGAAGGCCGTCGAGAGGACCCCCGAGAGCGGGTGGCCCCAGCGACGGCTGCAGAGCCAACAGCCCGTTCAGGGAGGGCCGGGCCCCTTGCTGCCCCCGTCCGCCTGGGCCAGCTCGAGGTCACGGCCCCCCGACGCTCCTGGCCGGCCAGTCATCCCTGGGCGCTCTGCAAACCACGTCCTTCGGTGCTGGAGCGACGCGGCTGCTGCCCTCGGTCTCAGGGAACAGCAGGGGCAGGCCCCCCAAAAGCCCCTGGCCTGACCCACACTCCCCGGCCCCCTGCGGTTGCACCTCCCTCGACTGAAGCCCTTTCGATAGGGATTCCGTGCGTGTCGCCAGCCAATTAATGCACTGTTAATTGAGTATTTGCAGTGCTGCGCCTCCAAGGACGGTGGCCTGGCATGAAGGGGAATGCAGATGTGCTCTGGCGGGGGGGGGGCGGTGCAGGCGCCAGATACCGGGCCCCTGCACATGCAGCCCAGGGCAGGGAGCGGGGCCGGGGGGCACCGTGGGTCAGTCCCGTGACTGCTGGGCAAAGGCTGCCCCAGCCCGGCCCCCAGGAGCAAGGAGAGCGGAAGCTGCCTGGGACGGGTGGCGGAGCAGAGACCTGGGGCGCGGAGGGTCTCGGGCCAGGGTCTCTGAGCATGTGGGGGAGGCTCGGCTATGCCGAAGGGCAGCCAGCCAGCCAGGCCAGCCCCTCCGTGGAAGGGCTCCGGGCCTGCTCTCGGCCCCGGTGCCGAAAGCCCCACGCGCCCCCAGCTGCTGCTGGGTCTGCCACGGTGCGTTGGATCTGCTGCCGGCAGGCGGCCAGGCCGGAGCTCCTGGGAAGCTCTTGGGCCGCAGTTTTGCCCGCATGGAGTTGGCTTGGCCACGATTACTCACGCTCTAGTAAACCCCCATTTTAGGCTCTTTCCGTCCATTGTGCATCAAGCTGCCCTTAGCAATGGGTCAGAAGCTGCAGTTGGTCCAGAATAAGGGCGGCCAGATCCTTGCTGGGTATCTTGATTTATTCGCTGCCCGTCCTTTTCAGCCCGCCTGGTACGGAAGATTAAAACCATGCAAAGTAGGTGCCAGAAAACCGGAATGTATGGAATCCGTGAAAGCAGAGCTTCCCAATTAAAAAAATTACCCCTCGTGCCAACCACATCTTGATGGGCATCGGCCTGGGCTTTGCCTGCGGCAGCCGGTGGCTGCACAGCCTTTCAGGTCCCCAAATCGCTCCGGACGGAGAGCCGGCCTTGCCGAACTTGCCGCAAGAAGTCTCCCCGGCCCGCCTCCGGGTTCCCCTGCCACAGACCGGTCGTGAGGCGTACCCGCACCGTTGAAGACCTTTGCATTCACTTTGGGCTCTCAAATGACTCTTTGAACTGTTCTAGTGGTTGGTGCTATTTCCTTGTTCTTCCGTTTTAATGTTAAAAGTGTGTTGTGAGCGCTGCCTCCCACGGAACCCGGTGTGCCGGCCTTGGCGGTACTGATCGCCTGCTGCATCATTTATTCGGAGCGTTAACTCGCAGAAGTGCCGGCGGCTGCTTTCCGCCAGGGAGGCCCAGAGTGGCTGAGGCAGCACCAGGAGAACCGGGCCGCCCTGCCGGCCGACTTGCGATCTCAGGCGGCGGGACAGACACGGGAGTGCAGGGTCTTCGTGCGCGTGTACTTCCCAGGGCTGGTGGCGTGGCCTGCCTCCCCCTTCCGCCCGCTCAGCCTGCTGGACTTTGCAGAACCGGCGGCGCGGGGCAGCCAGCTTCCTGCCCGTGCCCAGCGTCCGTAGATCGGGGGCCCAGAGCCATCATGGCTAGTCCATGCTGGCAGATCGCCCTCCCCAAGGAGCCCCGAACAGGAGCCTGTGGGTTTGGACGGCCCTGGTCGCCGGTCCTGGCCGACTGCGCTTTGCGGCTCGGCAGCCGTTCCCCCGTTTGGGCCTTGGTCTTGTCTGTGGCGAGAAATGGCGGCGTCCTGAACCTCGGGCAAGGGGCCGTGGCGCGCACGGTGCGCATGTGCTCGCGCGGCCGCCTCTGCTGCCCATAAATTGCAGGCGCCCATTAAGGTCCCTGCAGCAGTCATTTAAAAAGCCAGGCGGATGCGTCCGCCGTCCATTTCTCCATTACATTAATGTTATGGGCTTTTTACAGGTGTCTTAAATAGACATCGTTATTAACGAGTCTATTAAGTCAATTAAAATCCAGTCCTTTGAGCTGGATTTAATGTAGCCACTGGGAGAGGGGAGAGGTGACGGCCGGGGTGGCTCTGGGTTTCTGCCGTGGCCTGGGGGCGCTCGAGCTTTTCCCCCCTGGAGGCAGGGAGCAAAACGCAGTGTCTTGCGGCCCAGGCGGGGGCTTTTAGCAAGCGCGGCCCCTTCCCTGGCAGACACCGGGCGGAAGCAGAGCCAAGCCCCTGTGGTCTCGGGACTCTGCACTTGGAGGGCCTGTCCTGCCCCTTTTTGCAAGGGTGAGAGGCCCCCCCCCCCCCCCCGGGGGCCCCCTGGGGGTCTTTGTCCCCCCCCCCCGGCAGAATCGGCGTTTTATGCAGCAGCACCCTGCCGGCCTAGCCCCCTCCCCACAGGAGCTGGACTGGCTCCCGGGCTCTCAGGGGGGCGAGAACAGCTCTGCTTTGCCCGGTCTTCAGTCTGGGATGCACCTCCTTGGGTTGAGAGGCTTCTCCGGTTTCATTAGCTGACTTTGTGCACACGATCTTTGAAACACCCCACGCTCTCACAAATTGTTCCCCTCCCTCAGTGGGCACGAGCGCAGGAGCAGGGTGTCCACGCCCCCCAGGTGTGGAGGGCAGACCGAGGGGCCCACCCCACGTTCCGCTCGGCGGCCCCCTGGCCCCCTTGGCCCGTCTTCTGGGGGGCCCAAGCCCCCAGTCGTGTCCCGTGTGCTGCTGCCTCTCAGCAGCTCAGCGGCGACTGTCGCCCCTTTTCCCAGCTCCCTTTCAGAGGCAGCCTTTTCAAACACCTAATTTATTCCATCTATTAGATAGATTTTGTAGATTTAATCATGTTCACAGTTGGTGGCTCATTGGATACTCAAGATAAACTCCAAATGAAAGTATAATGGGAACGACAAATGAGTTTTCACACCAGAAATAGCAGAAACTTGCTCAAGAAAGGAGTTTGAGAGGAGCAAAATACATATAATTTCTCTCCCCTCCTCTCCTTGGCGCTGCCTTTTGCTGACTACAGTAGGTTACCACAGTTAATTTCGCCAGTTTTGTTCATCTGTAAAATTGCATAAAAGTGACATTTTTTGTGCTCATTATAAGAAGTGCTGATTTATAGCTGGTAAATGGAATTTTTTTCCTTCTCTTTTTTTGGTGAAGCTCTCGTAGTGGCGTAAAGCACCCATGAAATTGCTTGTATAATGTAGTTTAAATCCAATCTCTGCGAGCCGAGCAAGTCCCCCCTCTTCCCTGAACCTGGTAAAGAGACATTTCCACTCTCCGCGGCGAGTTTACTTGGGCCGCTCGGAGGGCCGGCCTCACGACGGGGCTGCTGCGGACCGCCCTGGACGGCCCCCGGCCCGGCCCGGCGCTGCGGCTGGCTCAGAACCTCGGCCGCGCAGTGGCCTCCTGGCTGTGCCCAGTCACAGCATCCTCATCCTCATCCTCATCCGTGCAATTTCTCTTCCGCCCCGTGGCTGAACCTCTCAGGGTGGCTGACAGCCGTTGGCACCGACTGGACAGGTTTAAGGTTTCCATGCTGAAATGCAAACTCCTTAATAACGGGGGGCCGGGGCCAAGCCCTGGAGGGAGCACTGGACCAGTGCCACCTTGGCCAACCTGGGTCCTGGCTTGCCCTTCCACAGCCAGCCAGATCCCAGCGGGGGCTTCTCGGTGGTGGCGCCCACCCGCTGGGACCCTCCCAGCTCCGGCTCAGGAGGCAGAAGCGCCGTGTGCTCCAAAGACCTCTCGGGGGCCCTTGTTTGCACAACGTTGCCTTGCCCCGGAAAAGACGCTTGGCTTCGCCCTTTCCTGTTTGGCCTCGTCGTGATACTCGCAGTCCCTGAATATTTTATACTGTTTGCATCGTCTGTTACGTCTGCAGCCGCTTCGCGGTCCCACTGCATCATGCAATATGGAGGCATCATAAATGAGTTATAAACAAACGAACGTTGCGCGGCGAAGAGAGGGGCGCGTGGCCTTTATGATCTTCTGGGATCCGGTTCAGGAGAAGGAAAGTAGGTTTGGGTGTTTTAATGGATTTGACAAATGGGCGGAGCAGGAACGGCCTGGTGGATCCTGCATGCCAAGAAGCCGGCCGCATCGGCCTGCTGGTGGTGCAGGGGGAGGGTGGGTGCTGCCTGGCTTCCCGGAAGCACGGTCCTAGAATCTGTTGCAAAACGAATATTTGGCGCACCTAACCCGGTTTGCACGTCCCGGTGGCAAATCATGGGTGGATTAGCCCATGGCTTGCCGAGGTCGTGCCAGTGAGCTCTGTGGCCAATTGCAGCAGGTGGCCGGGGTCCCCAGCGGGCGAGCTCTCTGCCTCAGGTGGCTGCCTGCCTGGCGGCTGGAAGAGGCCTTCAGCTCCACCGTCCTGCACACAAAGGCTCCCAGGTCAGTGCAGGCTCTCCGACTTTGGGGCTGCAAAGAGAGCCGCTGCTGGATTGAGGCTGGCCCTCCATCGCTCAGTTCCGCCCGCTCCGAAACGAATCCATGTATCCCAGTCTGTTCTGAAGGCCCCTCTTGTTTCCAAAGGAAGTCCACCGAAATATAAGCCAAATTCGGGCACACTGAACAAAGGTGGGTGGCTATTTAGGCCGCTTGGGGGGCTTCGCGCACAAGACCCTCCGCTGGAAAGGTGCGGGGGAAAAAAGCTCCGTGCCTCAAGCTCAGGCCGACACGCCCCCTGCAGCATTCACTGGCCCTCCAGAGCGTGTGTGAGAAGGCTGAAGACCTGAGCGGCTTCGTTGGTCCTCCCTGCTGCAGCCTCACGGCTGGCCCAAAGGCCGAGCGAGCGGAGGACGCGTTAAGCGAGCTGTGCGTTTCTGTCCCATAGGCCTGCGGCGCCTTATCATGTGTGTTGCTCTTTCGTTCTGTTAGCTGTGCGGAGAACCCCCTAGCGGCCCCTACAGATGGTTAGAAGCATTACAACTGGGTTTGCTTATCTGTATGCACCAGTCCCTCTACATTGGGTAGGCACCATCCCAAGCGATTTCGACGGTGCGTTTACTGGACGGACTGAAAGTTGGGTTAGAGAGCACAGAAGGGGCAGCCGGGGACAGTTGCAAGCTGCCTTCAAAGGAGAACCCGGGGCAGCGCATGGAGGATTAAAGGCCTCCTCTGCCACACGGGGCACCGGCGTTTCGCCTTTGAAACGGCGCCGATCGTGTGGGTGGCGTCCACGCCGAGCTTAGTCGAGAAGAACGGGGGCGAGTCCCTCCCTCAGCCCCCTGCCCTGACCCTGCTGCTCTCTTTGCTCTTCCAGGTGAGACGATGCCCCCCGAGCACTCCCCGCGGTACCCCAGCCCGGCCGAGCTGGACGCCTACGCACAGAAGGTGGCCAACAGCCCCCTCTCCATCAAGATCTTCCCCACCAACATCCGGGTCCCGCAGCACAGGCACCTCAGCCGGACGGTGAACGGGTACGACACGACGGGCCAGCGCTACAGCCCCTACCCCGCGCACGCCGGCAGCTACCAGGGCCTGCTGGCCGTCGTGAAGGCCTCGGGCAAGGGCGGCGTGGTGAAGAGCGCCGAGGGCAAGCGGGCCAAGATGTCCCCGTCCCACGTGGCGGCCGCCCCTTACCCGCCGACGAGCACTTTAGCCCTGGGGCCCTCCTGCGCGGCCCAGCTGAGCTACCACGGCGCCCCGAAGCAGATGGAGGCCCCCGTGCCCGCCAGCCTCTCCGTGCCCGCCCCGGGGCTCCCGCACGCCGGCCGGGGCCTGGCGCTGGCCCAGCCCAACCTGCCCTCCATCCAGAACATCCTCTTCCAGCTCAATCAGCAGTGCCAGGCCCAGGCCGGCCCGGGGGGGCCGCCCAGCCCCGCCAAGCACGGCGCGGCCACCGGCTTCGCCGCCATGGCCACGGTGGGGGCCACGGTGGCCTACGCGGGCGCCGTGCTGCCCGAGTGCCGCAAGGGGGCCGAGCTGGTGGCGGGCGCCAACCTGGCCGCGGGGCTGGGGGGGCCCAAGCCCGGCCTCTACCCCGACGGCATGGACTACCTGCTCTGGCAGCAGAAGCAGCCGCCGCCGCAGCCGTTGCGGGCCTACAGCGCGGGCAGCGGGGGCGGCGGCGCCGTCAGCAAGTCGCCCGAGGCCTGCGCGGGGCTGCTGCGCGCCTTCCCCGGGGCGGGCACCGGCGACAAGGTGAGCTCGTCGCCCTTGAACTGCGCCGGCATGCACGGGAACTTCTCGGTGGGGCAGTACTTCGCGCCGCCCTGGAACAGCATCTTGGTCACCCCGAACAGCGACTGCTACAACCCGCCCGAGCTGGCCCACGGGCCCCGCGAGCCGGGCCCGCACCCCTCCGAGGGGCTGCCCAGCCTGCCCAGCAAGACCCTGTGCAACGCCTCGGTGCTCAGCAGCAGTCTGCAGTCGCTGGAGTACCTCATCAACGACATCCGCCCGCCCTGCATCAAGGAGCAGATGCTGGGCAAGGGCTACGAGACCGTCTCCGTGCCGCGGCTCCTGGACCACCAGCACGCCCACATCCGCCTGCCCGTCTACAGATAAGGGCGCCACCCCCCCCCGCACGGCCGGGGCGGGCCGGGGCACGGGGCGGCACCGGCGAGGGGCTCGGATCGCGTGGCGCCGGCGTGCCCCGGGCTGCCCGGCACGGGGGGCGCGCCTCTGCCGGCGCAGAAGTCTTGCTCTGGTTTCTGAGAATGTGAACGGGGAGGTGCTGCCCGGTGTTGCTGCTAACCCAGGGAGAGGCCTTGCGCCGCGAGCGAGCCGGAGCGGAGCTTGGTGGGCGCCGTGTGTGCCTGCCGCCCCGGCTGGAGGCGCCTGTGGGGCAGCCACCCCCTCCTGGGGGAGCCTCTGTCCGGCGTGGGGTTCCCCCGGGAGGCCAAGGCCCCGTGGCTGGGCTGGGGGATCTGGCCCCCGCCCGCGTGGATCCAGGTGGCTCGGCGGCGTGGCTTTCCCTGCTTTCTAGTTGAAGTCTGTAACTTGCACTGTCCTGATTTAAAGCTAATAATAGGGGAGAGGAGAGCGTGGAGGCTATTTAAGGAAGGAAAAGAAAACACTTGAAAACTTGAAGCAACTTTTTCGTTTTAGTTGAGCTCACTGTACATTTCTGTGTTTGGCTGCTACACAGTGGATTCCCTCTGCTTTGGCAGAGCCCCGGGTGATGGTTGCTTTTGGAATTAAAACCTTATGTTTTATTATTAATATTATTATTAATCATCATCATCATTATTTTAATGGCAATTTCATGGCCTCTGTGTGTGCGCGAGTGAGTGAGTGTGTGAGAGAAGGCTAGGTAATTTTGCTAGAGAAGTCTCTCCAAGCTGGCACCATTCAGATGTGCTGGACTAAGGTTCCTTTCGTCCACATCTGGCACGGCCAACAAAAGTGGCTGTCCAGCACGTCTGGGGGCGCCAGGTTGGGGCAAACGGAAAGGTCATCCTGGGAGGAGACCCGTTTCCCCCTCGCTTCGCCCTTCGGCCGCCCTCCACGGCCCCCACGGCCGTTCCCCACAGCAGCTGGCCGCAGGTGCCGAGCCTGAGAAGGCCGGTAGGTGGGCGGCCGGGAAGGGCGTCTGATTTACCTCTGAAACGTTACGAGCAGAAGACTTTGTTCTTTTTGGTTCTGTTCTTCAAGGAGCTAAAACCTGGACGGACCCGCGACCTCCCGGTCGGCCGAACGCAACCTCTCTCGCGTGCTTCCCCCCCGTGTGGCCAGTTGTTCTTGGAATTCAGCTTAGCCCAAATGCAAACTAGGTTGAACAGACGGGGCGGGGAGGAGGCGGGGGTTTCTGGGGTGCTGGTAGAGAGCGGGAGATGCGCCGGAGGGGGAGCGCTCAATCGCTGATCCGGCCGGTGGAAGCGGGCTGTGCCCATCACGCCTCGCCCCGCGGTGTGCAGGACGGTGCGGATCCTGAGACGAAGACGCGTGTCGTGCTCCGCTGTAGCTTTGCTCTGTTCTAGAGACGGTTTCCCGGTGAGGAACGCAGAACCCTCTTGAATGAGCCTGGTGTTTTCCAAGGGCCCCCCACCCATTTCAGGATGTAACGTTTTGCATACTTTAATTTTCTCTCTTAAAAAAGCTCTTGAAAACCATTTCTTTTGCTCTGCTATTCAGCCCATGCAATTATGCATTTAATAGATTTTATTCAAGGGATCTGCTTTGCAGGAATTACAGAATTCCCCCTCCCCACTCCTTGAAAAAGAGAGCGAGTGGGGAGCTGGCCCATCCATCCGAGTGATTGTGCTCAGATAAGAGAGGTACTGTGTCCTTACCCACCTGTTCCAGCACTAAGTGCATTTACAAGTCTCTGAGAATGTGTTTTTATATGAAAAAGCGACCATTATATTCTACTGTGAGAAGTGCACCCTGCACTATATTGTTTTAAAAATGAGAGAAAACAAAAAGATAGAAAAAAAACAGCAAACGGTGTCTCTGGATGTTGTCTTTCTTTTTTCTCTCCCTCTCTCCCCTTTCCCCACCTCACCAAAAAGAAATTAAACCTGGGCTTTCACTGGATGTCTGGTTCTGGAATTTGCTTGCACGGCTTCCTGGCCTCCGGGCGGGAGGGCCGCGCTGGGGGGCATCTCTGTCGGCACTGGGGCCTGGCGGAGCTGCCCCTCCCCTCGCTGGAGGAGCACTGGCACTCCGTGGGTCCCCCTGGTGCGCCGGAGGGCCCGGGGCGTGAGCCGGGGAGCCCTGGTTTGCTGGAAGACTCGGCAGGGTGCTGGGGTGGGGTGCTGTGCCCGCCGGTGCAGGAGCGCGCACGCCTCGTGGTCCCGGGGCCACAGCGCTGCTCGGTCAAGGCCCGGAAACGCACCCGGGCGTGCATGGAGACACGTTCCGGCAGTCCGGGGACCGAGCCGCGGATGCGGGGACGGCGGACGGGATGCTGCCTTGTCCAGCGAATGTTGGAATTACCACTTTGCTGTGCCGCCCAGCAGCCAACACTCTGGGTGGCTTACAAGATCACGGAGTCGACGGGCACGGAGAGCACGGGAATTGGCGGACTTCCGGAAGGCCGCGTTGCTTCTCCCTTTTGTCCCAGGCGGGGTGGCGTGTGTTTTTGTCCGGTGGCCTCCTGCCCGCACCGACGGCCCCACTTCGGCCGGCCTTCTGTGCTGGGCATCTGCGGAGAAGGTGCGTGGGTTCAGCAGCCGGGTTAAAAAGGGCTGTTTTCTGGATTGTCGCGCGGTGGCTGTCGCCCTGTGGTCGCGCTGAGGCTGCTCCTCGCGGCAAGTTGCCCGCGTGTGGATGCTTGTCTGGAAATGGGTGTTTTTGAGAGCGGGGTTGCCTTTTGGGGGCAGCGTTGCCTTTGTTTGCCGGCGTTGCTGGATGTTGGCACAAGGTGCCGTGTGCGGGTCCTCGCGGGAGCTTCGTGTCAGTTTCAATACTTGCTGCAAAACCGCCTTTCCGTGCCTGGCAGAATTTCCCCCGCGTTTTGGAAGCCCTCTAAAAGACAGGCCCCGTTAACCTTTCCTCTTCTCTGCTCTTTGTGCACTCTGCTTCCCTGCCCACAGCGGCACCAAGTTTGCCCATAATGAAAACTACAGTTCCCAGCATTCCCTGCCCCAGAAGAGCTCATATCGTAAAAGTCACAATGGTGTGTAAACGAGGGGGAACCATCTTCGCTGGCTTCTCTGCTTCTTGGTGTCTCTTGTTTTGAGGAAGGCCGTTTTTAAAGGGTAGCTGATTATTCCAGGCCAGGAGGGTTGGTGCTGGTGCAACATGGAGGGGAATCCCTGGGAGCGAGCGAGGAGCATCTCCTCCCGTAGCAAGTGATCAGCGGAACTCCTTTCTGCAGGAGCTTTGGAGGAAACGGAGGGGCTCTAGAAAAACCTTCAGGACGAAACAGAGTCCGGGACATTTCCCCATAAAGCTCGGCTGATACTGACATGGTGCGCGAGAAGCGGGGGTCTCTCTGACCGCCAAGCCCCCAGAGCTCGCCCCGCAGCTCCGCTTGGGGGCTGCTCCGTGCTCTGAATTCTCCACAGTTGCCGCTCTCCGCAAGCCTCAGTAAATCTTCTGGCCCTCCCTCCTTTCCGCAGGACAAAGAACCGGGCGTTTCCACCCTGCGCCCCGGTCCATTTTCTCCCCAAGGTGGGCTTATCCTCTGCCGTCAGCAGGGGGGCCGGGGGATTTATGCGTTTGTTTGCGGGGGCTCGCCGTGGCCCAGCGGCAGGCTTCCCTGGGCCGCCTCGGCTCGGCCAGGGTCTCTCGGCCGACAGCAGCTGCACGGCCGTTCCCAGGCAGCTGAGCCCCAGCGGGCGTTCTCCCCACGGTGACCCCATCAGCTGTGGGCAAGGCGGCGGCCCCCTGCCGCGAACAATGGGCCCTTTGCGTTGGGATAATAGCGCGGCGCGGAGCGGCTCCTGCCCGTGCCCCCACGCCTCCCGCGCCTCTGGGGCTTGGCGGCGTCCGGGGTCCGCTCTGCAGCACGGCCCTGCAGCCGGCCGAGCGAGGCGCTTGCAGGCGGGCGGCTGGGCACTCACTGGCAGGCGCACGGTGCTTCCCCCGCCGGGAAGGCGATGCCCTGCGCTCCCTGACCGCCTGTGCAAGAGGGCCGAGCGCATCCCGGCCAGCCCGCTGGGGGCGCTGCAGCGCCTGCGGATGCGCCACTGTTGCGCCCCCTCGCCGGCCCCGCGCCGAGAAGCCCGATCTCCCTGTCGTTCTTCTATCCTGGCTTTCCAAGGAGTCCTCGTGCGATAAACGCGCGCGCTGGCGGGAGAGGCGAGATTTCCGAGATGCGGTCGCGTCCCCCGTGTTGTCCGCGCACGAGCCGCCCCGCACCTCTTGAGCTCGGCCCTTCGAACAGGCGCGACGCGGGCGCCGGTCTGGCTGCTCGCACAGCGGTTGCGTCTGGCAAAATTACCTCCAGCACGCGCAACGGCCTGTCTTGAGATTTCATGCTCACTGGGGAGAGGAGGCGGAAGGAAGGCGCGAGCTCGAGGAAGGCCAGGCCTGGGGGTCCCTCTGCCGGCGGGAAGTTTGAAGAATCCCTCTGCTTCCCAGTTCCTTGGGCCTGGTGGGGCCGTCCTGCGCTGGCCCCCGTTTGCTCTTGAGCATCGCATCGTTGCTTCTTTTATCTATTACTTTGATTTCTGTATACCACCCCATTTTCTATCGGGATTGAAACAAACAGCAGGGGAAATGTCAAGGCAGAGCGAGCGTCTTAAATGTGGACACTGATCTGCGAAGGCCTCTTGGAAGGAAAACGTCTCTCTCCCCCTTTTCGAGGTGGCAGCTCCGGCGCATCTCTCTCGGCCCGCCGTTCCAGTTTAGGAGCAATGATGGAGAAGACACTCATCCTACAAAAGTCCTCCCTGTATTGCTCACCCGTTTCACTCTTGTGGGGGACCCCGAGGCAGCCTCCACGGCCTTTCTCCTCTCCGTTTCATGCTCACAACAACCCTGTGAAGTGGGCTGGGCTGAGCCGTGGTGACTGGTCCACAGTCACCAGGGGAGCTTGGCCTGGGGCCACCGGCCTGGCCTCCCGGTCCCATTTTGGCTCCTCAATCGCGGCATCACGTTGTCTCTCCAGTGAAACCCCTTGGAGAGTCTGCCCGACCAGGGCAGGGGCTTTGATGGCCGCCCTTCACCGTCTGGGCACGAACCAACGCCCTCCCAAGTGGCGGAGGCTGCTTCTCCCAAACCTCCCGCCCTCCATGTAGTGAAGATGTTCTAGTCTTGTTCACTAGTTCAATTTCTTTTTCACTAGCGCCCTTGCATTCTTCACGTCCATGAGGACTAGAACCTTTTTAAATGATGGAAGCCGGCGTTCTCGAGGTACCGTGTGCCGTGACCTTTCTGTGTTCGCGTGGCCTTGGAGACTTGCTCCTGAAAAACACTTCCCGCATCCGCACGCTGCTCTTCAGCCTTTCCAGCTCCGGCGCTCGCCTCCTTCCTGACTGAGCGATGCTCAGGCAGCCGAGAAGAGGGCTGGGTGTTCCTGGGGGGCCTTGGGGGAGCAGGGTGCCTGCGAGCGGGTGGGCCACTGGGAGAGGTGAGGAAGGGTCCTTCCACTGGGAATGGCGAGGCAGAGAGGCTGTCGGCTTCGGCTCCTGTAACTCCGGTCCCGTGTTTCTCCTGATATTTATGGCGTGCGGGGCGGGGGGGACCGTAACCACAATGACAGCCAATCAAGGGAACAAAGAGGGATTGGCACAAAAGGAGAAATTCAGCGCAGCGGCTGATGCTACTTCGAGCAAGGTGGGGGAAGGGGGGGAGCCGAAAGCCGCACGCGAGAGCTGCCTGCCTCGTGGCGCACTCAAATTAAATTGTCTGCAGGAAAAAATATTTGCTTAGATCTTGGTTAATAAAAAAATGCCATGGGGGAAAAGGGAAATGAATGCGAGAGCGTTTCATGCTGCCGAGGAACTGAGAACGCGGAGCTGAAGGGCCTCTCGCTGGAACCGCCACCTCGGAGGCGGCTCTTGGCCGGGCGACGAGAAGCCGCCCCCGGAGCTGCTGGCCTCGCTCGGGGTGCGGCGCCCGGGCCCTCCGCTGCGGGGCAGTGCCGGGCTCTCCGCGGGGCCCCGGCGCGACCTGCCGCCGGCGGGGGGCTCCGGGGCCTGGCCAGCTGCCGCCCCGCTTCCGAGCTGGGCCCCCCGCGTTCTCCAGGCGGCGGGAGCAGCTGCAGCGGCCTTTGGGGGCACCTGGAGCGAGCAGGCGCCCTTCAGGCGCAAGGCCGCAGCCCCCGCGGCGCAGCCGTCTTCCTGGCATCCTCGCCGGCACACGCGACCTCTGCACCTGCGCGAAGCCCACAGGTGTGAGGGCGCAGATGTCGCGCGGAGCCGCTGCGGCGAGGAGGCAGCCCGCCCTTCCCGGGCCGATGCGCCGCGGCCTCGTTTCCCTGAACCCGGCGGCTTTCCCAGGGCAGCCGGCAGCTGCCGGGTGGGTTGTTTGTGCCCCGCGCTGGCGATCGCACCCTCTTCCTAAGCGCATTACGCAGCAATCCTGTTAGCCGGACGCCCCGGCTCAGGCAGCCGAGTGCGTGGGCAGGAGCCGGCCTCTCCTCGCCTGGCCCCGAGCTCGGTGGCGAAGGTGGGGTCTTTGGCGCTGCAGTGTGCTTGATGGGGTTTTTCTGGGGGGGGGGAGGGTCCAGCAATGCCGCTGAGAACTGTGGACGCATGGGTGCAGAGGAGGGGAGGGTCTTGGCTTCCAGGCCCCCCCTAGCTGTGCTCTGGCCTCATTCTGCGCACAGAGGCGGGAGGCGACTCTGCCAGGCCCGGCCGGGCCGCTGGGCTCCGTGGCAAGCCCCCAAATCTTGTTACATGCATTAGGGAGCGGCTTTGCGGGCTCCTTTGAACTTGCCGGAGCGACTGCCCTATTTCCCGGGGCCGCGTGGAGGAGGGGCTGCCCCGTGCCGGCGTGAGGCCTCCCAGGCGTGGATTTCTACCCCGCTGGCCGCTGTGAGCCCTCGGGGGAAGAGCGACGTGGCCCCCTGGGACAGGTGTGGATGTCAGGGTTGCCACCCTCGTCCGTCTTTTCAGGGGGCAGGCAGGTTCTCCCATTTTGCACAGGGCCCAATCCAAGCTTGCCGGCGGTGGCTGGCGTGCCACCAGAGCCACGCCAATTCCCACCCGCTTTGGCGTCGAGTCGCCCACCAGAGCGCCACGCTCCGGCTCGAGCTCCAGCCACATTCCAGCCTTGCTCCCTGGCCAAGGGCCGGGATGGGGGAGGCCGGCCCGGCTGCTCCCTCGGCTGGCAGAGCTGCTGGCAGGAGCGGTGAGGCTGGGCGGCCGTGCTCCCGCCTGCGTGTCTAATGCAGCTCCCTTTGAAAGCTTGGAGCCGCTGTTTCATCTCGAGTTTCTTCCCGAGCTAATCCCCCTTTGAAGTGGGGAGCCGCCAACGGGAGCGTCGGGAGCCTCTGCCAGGGTGCAGCACCTCTCCAAAGGCACGTAAGTTTGCTGGCTGGGTTTTCAAAGTTCTCAGAGTTGGTCTGGAGATCATCAAAGAAACGTACTTTAATCGGAAGCGTACAAAATGGTATTTGCGTGGGAGGGAGCGGGGGGAGAAGCTTCCCACCTGGATGCACGTGGGAGGCACGGGAAAAGCCGCTCCGGGCGCAACCTGCGGGGCCGCCACCTCCCACGTGGCCTTCACAGCCTTGCTCCACAGCCTGCTGCTCTGGGAGCCGCAGGGACTGCCAGCAGCATCGGGCACCGAGGGTTGGGTCTGGGCCCCGGCTGGAGACCTGGCACCGCCAGCTGCTGGGTCCTGACGGGTTTGCCAAGAGCTGCCCGGGCACCCCTTCGACCCATGGCAGGAGCAGTGCCGGGCGCCAGCGGGGGCCCACGCTGCAGGTGGGCCGGTGGGGCGCAGCAGCTGCAGTCCTGCGTTGGCGGCGCTTTCCCCCTTGAACCGTGGGCGCCTTTGCTGAAACCGCTGCCGGCCGGCCCTGCTGGCTGCCAGGGCTGCGTCGGCGTCTCCGTGCCAAAGCCCAGGTGGGGCTTCCAACTCGGTTTCCCCCGAAGCCTGGCGGACGCCCGCAGTGGGACAGCCACCCGCGGATCGCGTGCCCAAGTCCCAGAAAGCGGCCTCCGCTTCCTCTTCCAAAGCATTTCTGGCAGTCTGTGGCCCAGAAGAGCGCGCGGGGGGGGGGGGGGGCTCCGAGTTTCCCGCCGCCTCCTCCTCGCCAGGCCAAGAGGCACACAGTTTAATGACATGTTGGAAGGGGTGGGGGGAATAATAGCATTTTTACCCTGCAGAACTGGCCTGATTAAAATACGGCAATAATGCGAATAATTTTGCAAGAAGGAGCACCTGATGGGGACATTAAACACCCAAGAGGAGGCAGCAACTGTAAAATTGCCTGGGCTGAAGAAAGATTTCCAAGCGGAGGAGAAGAACCCACTCCGCTCATCTCTCACTTTGATTGAGCGTTCGCTTCCAAAATTAACCTTCAAATTTATCTAAAAATAAATCCCCACCACCGAGCCACGTGCCGCCTCCCTCTGCCTCCATTTGGGGGCTGGAGGCACTGGCAGGCTTCTCTCCCCCCTCTGGCCACCCCAGAGCAGAGGAGCGCTCCCAGGGGGGCCCTTTCCTCAGTCTCTCCACGGGTGACAGCCTGACGGCCAGTTGCCCCCTTTTTGGAAGAATTGGGGGCTGCTGCAGCTCTGAGGCTTCCTGGAGCAAAGCCGGCCCCATCTGCCCCTGCACCCGGACGCCGGAAGTGCACTGGCACTGGCACTGGCACCCAGCTTGGGGCTTCCCAGGAGGAGCCGCCTGCCCCTCAAAAGGTTGACTTCTAAGGGCTTAGAGTGAGGACCGCTGTCTGGCCCACTGCCGGTTCTGCCGCCGTCGTGCTCGTCACTGTGGCACATGGGTTGGCGGAAGGAGTGTGGGCTTCAGAGTTTCACAGCACTGCTCAGGGGGCACAGGATTTGGCCCACGTCATCTGGCTGTCCTTGGCTTGCAGCCGCTTGCACCTGGCGGGGAGAGCAGCGTGCGCCCCGGGACCTAGCCGAGGCCCGGCGTCTTTGAAAGCAGGCCGCCGGCCTCTTCCGGGCGCCTCGGAGAGTGCGGCAGGAAAATCCTCATCAGTGTCAGGAGCAAGATTAATGCCGGAGCTGCAAAGATGTAATTTGGAGTTTTGCTCCAGTGTGCTGCAGACTAGTTAAGTGCTTACTGGGGGGAAAAACGGCTGCCTGAGAATATTTACTCTGTGATTTCACATCGCTCGCCGAGCTCGGGGCGGGCAGGCGGCTCCGACGCAGCCGATTTATGCTGCACTCCATCACGCCCGAGAGCCGTCGCAGCGCGATTGTGACCCCCGCACCATTGACTGACCCCCCCCCCCGGCGTGGGAGGCGCCCCCTCGCCTTCTCCCGGCCCCCCGCAGAGGCCTGCCCTGCGCCCACATCCCGAGGATGCCAGCCCGGCTGGGCGTGAGTGGGGCTGCCTCGGCGATGGAACCCGGGCCGGCCGGCGGCACTGGGGGTGCGTGGCCAGCGCAGCGCACCCGTGCCTCAGGAGCGCGACGGATCCTTGGGAAGCACGCTCCATCTGTTGAATGGGTGCCTGCTGCACCGCCCAGCAAGGGTGTCTGCCAGCCCCCATCTCCCGTGCCAGCACGGCTCCCTTCGTGGCAGGACCAGCTGGCGGTGGTGGCCCCACGGCTGGGCCGCCCTCCTGCTTCTGGCACATCCCGCTGTCCTGGCCGGGCCTCCTCACTCTTCCCTTCCGATTCCGCATTGTGTCGGCTTTTCCACATCCAGGCCAGGCCAGGCGGCCAGCTGGCGCCCCTCGGTTTTTATTACGAAATAAATAACTAGATTAAAACCCTGTGCAAAATAGAGTAGAAAAGGCAAGCAGGCCTCGGAGGAAGAGATGCACATGCCCACACAGCTCCGGCTGCCCCCTCGAATTCCCGAAAGCTGGAGCACGTGGGTGGGCAGGCGGCCACCCGGAAGGCCGTGGCTGTGTCCCGCTCCAGTGGCGTCTCCGGGGGCTGAGCACCGCGGCCCCCACACAGGCCCCCGTCCTACGCTGCTGCTGCGGCTGCGGGCCCGTGTCCTCGTGCAGAGCACCGTGCGGCTTCCGGCTCGCCTGCTCCCTCGAGCGAGGTGCGTCCGTGCGCTCGGCTGCCACCTGCCGGGGACCAGCGGGAGCCCTGCGAGCCCCTCCTGGGCAGCCGCTCGCTCGGCCCGGGCTAGATGTGGGAGTCGTCCCTCCTCCAGCCCTGGGGGTAGCTGGGCTTCTCCTTCGCCTGGGGCCCCCGCACGCTCTCCAGGGCCACCACCACCTCCTCGGGGTGCGCGTTCTTGTTGAGCTCCACCACCCGCGGCACCACCGTGGACCAGCGATCTGCCGGGACAGAGAGAGTGGGGGTCCGGTTGGCCACGGGCATGGGCCGAGGCCACCCCATGGCCCTCCTCGCGGCCCTGGGGACAAGCCCGGGCTGCCCTCTGCGGCCCTCGGCCCCTCCGCTTGCATCACGGTTCCATCGGCCTCCATCCGCTTGGCCAGTGGCCAGGAACGATGGGACTTGGCGTCCAGCAAGACTCAGGGGCCTGTGCTGCCCTGGTGTTGCTTTCTCAAAACAGACGCAGATGCTCTAAGTTTTTTTAAGCCCGGCTTTAACCGCTGAAATTTCCAGGAGGCGCCCAGCCCCGCGCTGCGTGACCGCGCCACCAGCTGAAGCCCGCCGGGCCCCGTCCCTCTGGGAGAGCCGGAGGGTGCCGGGCTGCCCCCCGTTCCCGCTCGCTGGCCAACTTTGCGACCGCAGTGCTTGCGCGGAGAGGGAGTCTCTATTGTACTCATCCCGAAGTTCACTGATACTTTTGTGAGTGCTGTGAGGCGTTCTGCCCTAAAAGGCGGTTGAAGTATTGTGGGTAAACAGAAGTGTGTATGAATCGGGAAGATGGCCAAGGGCCCCGGAGCAGCTGAGATTTCGGGAGAAGTTGGAGCACTGGACTCTTGCTGCGTCCACTGACTGCCCCGTGTGAATAATTGGCCGCAGAGAAGGGTGAGCACAACTGGCCAAAGTTCTGGGGGGGGAGGGGGCGATGGGGGTAAGCCTGGGAGATGCCCCTGGCCATCACCCCGCCCCACCCAAGGCCCCCTCCCCTTCTGCCCTCGGGGGGCATTCCCTGCGGGTCGTCCCACGGCTGGGGGAGGTCAGTGTGGGCACGTGGAAGAGCCCCACACGGGCCTGGGGGGTTCAGTGCTGGGGCTTGTGCTGCAACGGCCGCCCCACATTTGTGCGCTCCCACCGGGGGGGGGGGCACCCCCCCCCCCATGGCAGGCCACCCACCTCTGCGCAGCCGGCCCACGGTGTGGGAGAAGCCGTAGTCCTGGTAGGTGTCGCTCTTGCCGGGGTCTTCGTTGATGATGCCCAAGTTCTGGTTCCAGTGGGACCAGTTCACCTCGTCAACCCTGCAGGGGGAGGCTGGGCATGAGGCGGTGCCGGCCGTAAGGGAAAGCTGCCGGCCAGGCCAGGCATGCAGCCGGAGGGGCGGCCCCTGCCCCGGCTGTCTCCTTTGATTCCCGGCCGCTGCAAAGCCTCCGAGGCCGACGCCACCCCCGCAGGCTCAAGGGAAGGCTGCGTGTGGCGGGCCCAGGAAGGAAGGGACACTGGGACACAGAACACACCCACCTCAGGACGTCAAGTTTCTAGCCCCTAAGGTCATAAAAACAGTTGAAAGGGTGGGGGGGCAGTGTCTGCTGAATGTGTGGATCGTGGGAGCCTAGTGCCTGTGGGTGAGGAGGGTGAGCCGGCTGCCGGGCACTTTCTGTGCCGTTTCCCAGACAGACATTTTTACAGGGTGCCCGGTTCCCTCCACTCGGTGCAGACTGCCCGCGCAGAGACCAGGGTGCCGTTCCCCGGTGCAGCCAGCCCGGGCTCCAGGGTCTGACCCCACGGGAGCAGAGCGTTTCCCGAGTGCCCCCCCTCCCCAGCAGCGGTTCCCAGCCCTCACCTGAAGCACCACCGCCGGTCGGGGGTCCCGTCCAAGGCCTTCCCGACGGTGACCATCTCGCCCGAGCGGAAGGCCTTCCGGACGAACACGGGGAAGGCTCGCTCGATGTCCAGGATCGTGGTGGCCCACTGGGAGCGGGGGAGAGGGTCAGGGCCTCGGGCCTGTCCCGCCAGCCGGCCGTTCCCCCCCCCCCCCGCCCCCGGCCGCGGGGGGGTGAGCGAGCGGCAGTGAAGGAGTCCCTTCCTCCTCAGGCGCTCCGGAGCTGACAGCCCACGCGGCCTTCCGGCCAGCTTCGCAGGCGCTGCGGGAGCGATGCCGCCCCCGTCCCACTCGCGGTGCTGGATCGCGCCAGGGGCCGCCTCTGACTCCGCTTCCCAGCAGGTCGGGGCCGAGGCCCGCGGGACCCCCAGGACCCCCAGGCCCGGGCGCGCGAGCGCAGGAGGGGCTGCGGGGGCCGGGCCCCACCTGCAGCTTCCAGATCTGCTTGCTCTCCTTGGACACCTGGCCCACGGTCTCCCCCATGAGGGCGATCAGCATGTTGAGCAGCAGCACGAAGGTGAGGATGATGTAGGTGACGAGCAGGATGACGAAGACGCCGGGGTACTTGGCGCTCTCGATCATCTCCAGGTCGCCCATGCCGATGGTCAGCTTGAAGAGGTCCAGCAGGAAGGCGCTGAAGGTGCGGCTGTCCCGGCAGGACGGGTAGGCGGGCGCCGTGCAGTTGGCGCGGTCCTCGCCGCAGGCCTCCAGGCTGGGGCACGGGTTCAGCAGCGAGACCAGTGCTGCGGGCGACGGCGGAGGGGGCAGCTCTGCATGGGGGGCCTCTTTCAGGAGGCTCTGCCCCAAGGGGAGATCTCCGGGCGGCGTTGCGGCTAATGCCCCTGACCTACTCCAGCAGGGCGGCACCGCTGCCCATGTGCCACTCGGCCCAGGGCTGCCCGCCCCCGCTGGGCGTGGGGCGGTCCGGGGCAGAGCTGGCCGGCTCCTTGGCAGGCCTCCTGTGGTGGCAGCAGCAGCCGCGTGCCCAGCGAGGGCTTGGGTGCCAGAGAAGCCAGCCAGCGAGCGGAAGCGCGAGCCCCCCGAGTTGCTTCCCTTGGCAGGGAAGGTGGAGCCCGCCAACTAGGGCGACCCTGACGGCCGTCCTACCTGATGCGTAGCCGATCATGAAGAGCACGTAGACGAGCAGGAAGCGGAAGAGGTCTTTGAACAGGATCTGCGAAGAGGCATGTGCTCAGGAGGCGCCGTGCTGCAGAACCGGGCAGCCCGCGGGCAGCCGATGCTGGGGCTGCATCGGCCTCCCAGCAGGCTGTGCCGGGCCGAGTCCGGCCAACCACGGGCCGGTCCAGGATCTGGTCGCCAAAAGCCTCTGCAAGGCCGTGGCGCGCCCCACGCACAGCAAGCTCGCCCCGTTGGCTGGAGGGACTGCAGGAAGGAGCGGCCGGGGAGGCTGAGCCCAGGCTGGGTGAACTCCAGGACCTGCGGGGTCACGGGGCTACGACTCCCAGGAGCCCAGCCTGATGGGAATTGCGGCTCGGACAGCCGAGAGTGCCCTTCTGGAGAAGCAGGGTTGGCCGTCACCAGGCAAGACTTCCCTTCAGGCAATGTGACCGGGGGATGAGCGACCCCCCACCCTGCCCGGCCCCTCACCTTCTGGATCATGATGCTGTAGGTGCCGGTCAGCTTGAGTCCTCGCGTGAAGTAGAGCGCATTCATCCAGCCCAGGACGAGCGCGAAGACCATGACGGCCAGGTAGGCCTCGATGCCGGCCAGGTAAAGGGCGGCCGCCACCAGCACCAGCACCGAGTAGATGAAGCTGCGGAGGGCAGCGAGGTGGTCAGGCCTGGCAGCGGGGCCGCCGGGCTGGGAGGCCCACCACAGCCCCCACCCCCACCGGTGCCTTCCAGACAGCGCAGAGTTTGGCCCCCCGCCCCATCCACGTCCGTGCAGGCGGGGAGGGGGCAGGTGCCGAAGCCAGCCCCCCCAGCAGGACCGGACCTTCCCCCCCTTGCAACGGGCGGGCCCAGTCCCAGCGGAAGGCCAGCTGGGCCAGCATCCCACACCCCACCGTCCTGCCCGGGGGCCCACTCCGCCCAGACGCAAGGCCAGGAGGGAAGGGCCAGCCCCGCTCGGCCCCCCGGCAGCAAGGCGGCAGCAGGAGGGCCCGCCCAGGCCCCGGCACCCATTGGCCACCTCTGCCGGGTTTGGAACAGGCACCGCAAAGGCCGCGCGCCTCCCAAGCCCTGGCAGCGGAGAAGCCGCACCGTCGCTGCCCCGCCTCACTCACTAGAGCAGCTGGAAGGAGCCGTCTATGAAGAAGGAGTTCACCCCGGGGCACTTCTTCAGGAAGAGGTCCTTGATCTGGGGGGAGGGCGCTGGTGTCAGGGGGGCCGAGCTGGAGGCCACGTGCACCGGGGAGGCGGCAATGGGCCTGGTCCTTCTTGGGGCCTGCTCGCCCCGCTCGCCTGGGGGTCCCAACCAGCCCTCCCCAACCTGGCACTCTCCCGAGGCATCTGACTACAACTCCCACCATCCCCAACTGGCGATGGGGTTGCAGCGAGGTGCATCTGGGGGCGCTGCACAGGAGAAGGCTGGTGTAGGATCGAGCAGAAGCGTCTCGGGAACGAGCCGGGGGCTCCCCGGAGCCCGTGTCCTTTGCAGAGCTCCAGCGTTTATTCTTCGTTATTTCTGCTACGGAATGAAACGGCTGGTGTCGCTCGGAGCGCTTGGCATGCCCGGCTCCCCTGCCACCGGCCATTCGGGGGGCTGAGGGCCCGGCCAGCCCCGCCCCTGCGACAGGGACCCACTGATCGCGGAGGCCGGCCGGCCGGCGCTCTCCTGCATCGGCCCTCTTGCGAGCCCCTCGGTTCCCCAAGAGACGCAGCGCGCCCACACCCGGAGGAATGCCGGCCCTCTGGCTTCGAGGAAGCTTCTTCGGGAACTGAAATAGCCAAAGTATTCCTCTTTTTGCACACCATTTTTTCCCAAGACCGAAACAAACGCAGGGCACCGGGGGCGGGGGGGGACATGGCCACTGCCTTTCACTGACCCGTCAGATGAATCGACAGAAGAGAGTCCCCCAGGTAACTGGCCAGCGCTCCAAAAAGCATCGTTTCGACACTTAAAGATGCAAGGGCTTGTGAAACACCTCTCGGCAGGCACCGCCTTGGAGGGGGCTTCTGCAGGAGGAGCCCCCACCCAGCCTGGGGGGAGGGTGAGTCTCCGTTTCCTGCACACCCCTGGAGAAACGGTGCTGCTCCACCGAGGGCCCCTTCCCACGGCACCGGCTGGCTCGGCCCGCGGCCTCTGGCTGAGCAACGGCCCTGGCAGAGGGGCAGCCGGGAGACGAGACGGATGCGCCAAGAAGTGGGTGGGCGTGCGCCACGCAGGGGTGGAGGAGGGTGGGGGGGGGAGTGCAGGGAAAGCGGGGTGCCCCGGGTGGGGGGCTGGACGGAGAGCAGAAGGTGCGGCACTTACGTTGGTGAAGAAGAAGAGGACTCCGGTGGAGAGGGTGACGACCTCCCCGGCCAGGCGCAGGTAGTCGGTGGTGCTGGTGTACGGGTACGGGGGCTGCGGGCACAGTGGGGGAGGCGGCGCTGAGCGCGGATTCCAAGGGCCCGAGCTGCCCGGCACCCGGGGTTGGGCTCCCCACGTCTGCCCCAGCTGAAGCCCCCCTCAGGGGGATGCATTCAGCCTTCCTTGGACCCGGAAGCTGCCAACTGGGGTTTGCCCCGGGCCGTGGGTGTCTGCCCCTTCTCCAAGGGGCACATGCCCTGCTGAAGCGCCCCCCCCCCCCGGCCGCACGAGCACCCCCTTCAGTGAGCCCTGAGAGCGAGGGACTTCGGCGACAGCCGCAAGCGTCCTGGGCAGAGACGGCTTGAACCCGCGCTTGGCCGGGGCCAGTGCGGATGTCGGGTGGGCCACCCGGCCACTGCCGGGCCAGTGGGAGAGCCCCCCCCCCACACGCACAAGCTCGCAGCCCTGGGGGTCGGGCCGCCGCGCGCGGCACTCACGATGCCCTCCAGGGGGCGGTAGTAGGCCACCAGCGTGAAGATGACCATCGCGCAGAGGTAGGAGACCACGCTGATGTAGAAGGAGGCGGCCCCGAACTTGCGCCACTTGTCCCGCAGCAGCTCGTTGATGGGCTCCACGGCCAGCATCTCGTGGCGGTTCTGGGGGCGCAGGAGAGCGGCGGCAGCGAGGAGCCTCGCACCCGGCCCCGCCGGCACCCCGGGCGCCCGGCCCCGCGCCGCCCCGGCCGCCCTCACCTCGATCTTGCTGTTGTACACGAGGATCTCGAGGACGGAGACCTCCTCCCCGCACGTGTCCAGCGAGGAGAGGTCGTAGAGCGAGGAGTAGACGGGCCCGTAGGCCCAGTCCTTGAACTTGCGCGAGAGGTGCCGGGCGTCCTCGTCCTTGATCTCCCGCCGGATGATGTGCTGGAAGATCTGCGGGCAGGAGGGCTGCGGTCGGTCGGCCGGCCGGCTGAGGGGGCAGGGGGGGCGGCTGCCACGCACAGGTGGGGGCCGGGCCTGAGTGGGGTGCGGGTGGCCTTGCTGCCTCTAAGGCAAGGGGCCCCTCTTCCGCCGGGAGGCAGGGGAGGGTTCACGTGGCGCTGGAGCCGGATCCGCCGCCCCAGGGGAAAGGGGCGCCCCCACCCTCCCGGACAGCCCCTCCAGCCCTGAGGAGGCCGCTCAGCGCATCGGAAATTGAGCGTCCAGCAGGGGGGTCCCTGAGACATCAGGCCAAGAGACCCCCCCAGACGCCAGCCATGCTGTTCCCCCGAGCTGCCGCCGTCGAGTGAAGGATGGTTTACAAAAAAATAAACAAACATCAAGACCAACACGCTTAAAGAGAAAAATCTGTTAAAGCGCCTTCACGCATGTGGGAGAAAAAAAGTATTTGGCGGGAACTGGAAGTGGGGGGGGGGGCTGCTGTGTGGGGGGGGGCGTCCGACAGGGCCCCATCCTGGGGGAGGCCCATGACTGCTCTGACCACAGCCAGCCCAGGCTCCGGTGGAGGCACCCCAAGGGACCCTCCAAAGGCGACTGTGGCGGATGGGGCAGCGCTCCCCGATCCCGAGTCCTTGGACCCTGCGGGGCTTTGACAGTCGGCCACACCCCGAATGCCGCTTGCGAGTGGGGCAGGGGGCCATGCAGGAACTCCGCTCCCACCGGGTCTATTTGGAAAGGGACGCAAGCGGATTTTTAAAGAAAGTATTGCTCTCAATTGCAACCATCTACGTGTCGTGGTGTTGCAGCTGCGTGGCAGCCCCCCGCCTTTGTGCACCAAAGCCCCCGGCTCGGTCCCCGGCGGCAGCCCCATGGGAAGGCTGGGCACTGTGAGGCGGCCCCAGAGACCTGCCCTCTGGGGTGGCTGGGCTGGGTCATCCCTCCAGCCGGGAAGGGGGCACAGCCCACGCTTGCAAGTAGGGGGTGGGGTGGGGTGGGGGGAGTTCTCTCAGGCTGCAAGGGACGTGGCTGGGAATGGCCCACCGCCCAGATCGTTCATCCTTCCCCCCCGAGAGAGGCGCTCAGGAAAAAGAAGAGGCGGGACACTGTGCATCTGCCCCCCCCCCCACCGTGAGCTCCATGCCCCCGGCAGCTGCAAAGGAGCGCCACCTGAGGCATAACCGGCCCCTTTCCGGCACGCAAAGAGCCCCCCTCCAAGGAGCTCGCAGGAGGGCGCACGCTCCGCAGCTCTGGCCCCCCGGGAGCCCTGCGAGGCGGGCAGGCTCGGAGGACAGGCCCCGCGGCCCTGGAGCCGCTAGTGTCCGGCTCGCCTCCGGCCCCCCGGGACCAGCCGGCGGCCTCACCCCGATCTTGCCAGTCTTGGCGGCCATCATGAGGGGCGAGAGGCCGTCGTTGTTGAGCAGGGCCTCCAGGCTGGTGTCGGGGAACAGCTTGGCGCCCTTGATGAGCAGCAGGTCGAACATCTTGGTGACGAACTTGGTGTTCTCGCGGGTGTTGTCGGCGATGGCCACCAGGGCGTGGAGGGCCGTGTTGCCGCGCGAGTCCTGGCGCCGCAGGTCGGCCTGCTTGTGGGCGTTCTCCGTCAGGTAATGCACGATGTGCGGCTGGTTGGTGCAGGCGGCCAGCGAGAGCGGCAGCTCACCTGGCGGGCGGAAGGCAGGTGCGCGTCACGCGGCCGGAGGCGCTCGCATGCTGGGGCAGGGCTGGAGGACGGGCGCGGATCCGAGGGCTGGCAGCTGCCCGGGTGCAGACCGCGGCCACCTCCGGGGAGCAGGGGCCCTTCAGCGGTGGCCCGGCCGCCCTGGGGGCGGATCGTCCTCGCCGGAGGCGCCTGGGCAGGGCCGGAGGGCCGTGGACCCGCGATGCTGCCCCGGCTGCGGCGGGCGGAGCGGGTGGCCCCCAGGCCCTCCCGGCCGACCTGCCCTGCCCTGCCGCTCACCGAAGTAGAAGTAGCCGCCCTCGTCCTTGGGCTGGAAGAAGCGGCCGCGGGCCTGGGCGTGGACGTCGGCCCCCTTCTCCACCAGCAGCTCCACGTAGTGCTTGCAGCGCCGCTCGATCGCGATGTGCAGCGCGGTCTGACCTGGGGGGCGACCAGCCCGCGTCACCATTCCGTTGCCCAGCACAGCCACCAGCGGGCCGGCCCCTCACGGGTCGCGCTGCCACACGGTTAGGGAGGCGCAACACTTCCTTCCAGCTCCGAGGACGTGAGGACTTGCGGGCTGGCCTGGTGAACTTGGTGCTCTTTCATTTTAGAACAAGTTTCTAGCCCTCAAGACTGAAGACGCTGTCACAAGCATCTGAAGCAACACAGGGCCCAGCCTGTACGTAGCTCCGCTCCGCTCCGCTCCTCTCCCGCCAGTGAGTGGGAGCAGGAAACGCATGGGCGGCGAGGCAGCTTCCCTGCACGGGGTGCAAAGGAATGGGGAGCCAACGCCAAAGGATCCGAGGGTAAATTTTGGGCCACCCCGGGAGGGTTGTATGACACAAAGCCTAGGAGAGCCCAGACACAAGAGGGGGCTCCCTGCTCAGCTCCGCCCAATGCCCAGCATCCCCGCCGGCGGCCGGGGGCGCACCTACCGCGGTAGTACACATCCCGGAAGGGCGAGTTGATGAACTCCCGCATGCTGCCCGTCTTCTCGGCAATGTCCAGCAGCACCGGGATGGTGTCGTTCCGGCCGCTGCTCAGGTTCAGCAAGGCCTTCGGGAGGCACGTTTTGCCCGTGGAGGGCTCTGGGGGGGGGGGGGGGGGGGGGGGGGGGGGGGGGCGCCCCCCGCCGGCAGAAAGAGGGGGGGGGGGGGGCCCGGGGCGGG